>NC_044032.1:538877609-539204111 GCF_901765095.1 Microcaecilia unicolor
TAAATATGCTTAGGTAATGGCTATGTAAATTATGTACTCCACACTGCTTTGTAATTTTATGCCATATTTTATTACTCAAACATTGAATGATTAATAACACATTCATTCTTGATTTAATCTTGAATTGAGAATGAATGCGACTGTTGGGCAGACTAGATGGACCACTGAAGTCTTCATCTGCCATCACTTACTATGATACTATGAATGATCTGTTCAGTAGATATTTAGAGACAGGAATGGTATCCTGTACAACTGGAAAAGAGTAGATATGGTCTCTCTATAAAAGTGGCAACAGAGGAGGTTAAAATACAGCCTGGTTTGACGACTTCTACGGTGGGAAACTAAGAGACTTAACTGAAGAAAGGAGAAATTAGATCTTACCTGCTAATTTGCTTTCCTTTAGTCCCTCCGGACCGGACCAGGATGGACTGATGGGTTGTGCTCGCCTACCAGCAGGTGGAGACTGAGAAAAAACTCTGACTCTAGAGAGCCAATAGGAGCCCTGGCCATGTGACCTTAGCCTCAGTATTTGAATAACAAAGCAGGAAAAAAAGAAAGACCTTCTGTGCCGTATGGAATCCTAGCAGCCACAAAGCACTCGGCAATGCCAAGTATCAGAGCTCACCAGCAACTCTCACCAGAGAAGTGGTATGGCCCGATATGTATTACAGCTCACCAGCAACTCTCACTAGAGAAGTGGTATGGCTCACTTGTACTATAGCTCACCAGCAACTCTCACCAGAGAAGCGATATGGCTCACATGTAATATAGCTCACCAGCAACTCTCCCCAGAGAAGTGGTATGGCTCACGCATAATATAGCTCACCCGCAACTCTCACCAGAGAAGTGGTATGGCTCACTTGTCTTATAGCTCACCAGCAACTCTCACCAGAGAAGTGGTATGGCCCACTTAAGATTTTATATATATTCCATCAACTGAGCTTACCAGCAACTCTCACCAGAAAAGTGGTAAATCATATTTAAGGTTTTATAGATATTCCAGCAACTGAGCTCAGCCACAACTCTCACCAGAGAAGTGGTATGGCGTATTTAAGGTTTTATAGATAGATTCCAGCAATTGAGCTCACCAGCAACCACCAGAGAAGTGGTATAGACCACGTAAAGTTCTGTATATATATAGTATTGTTCCACGAATCGTAAAGGAATGAATACACTTCCTACTGAATACACTTCCTACTTAATAAAAGAAGCTAAAGAGTAGAGAGAACATGGGAGGGGCCTGGTCCGGTCCGGAGGGACTAAAGGAAAGCAAATTAGCAGGTAAGATCTAATTTCTCCTTCCTTAGCGTCCCTCCGGACCGGACCAGGATTGGACTGATGGGAAGTACCAAAGCAGTAATCTGAAGGGAGGGACCCTATGAAAACTGCAGAGAAATGTTCATGCTGCATAGGCCACCTGGCGACAACTAACATGTAGTGTGTCCCAATGAGCAAAATAAAATGAAACTAGGACTAAGTTGCCAACTTACCAATGTGCACTGAGAGCACCAAAAATCGCCGTAGTAAGAATAGAGCCCGCTTCTGAAGTTGTGGAATATGTTGTAATACGCTGTGGAACTGCCCTCTCAGCGAGAAGAGAAATAGACACTCATTTCCTTGATCCTTCGCGATATAGCGGGTTAGAAACAATGAAAAACTTTTACGCCTACTGGCTAGAAGGACAAAACCAATAAGAAAAAACCGATTGGGAAAGGTGAAAACTTTAAACTACAGCAGACCGAAAAGAAGTTACCAACCGTAGAAGTATTCCACACATAGATCTACTTGCTGCAATGGCTACTGGGAAACACTGCTTGAAGAGGAAAACTTTATAGAAAAAGTTATGGCTACTAGAAAACAGAACTTTAAGAGTCTGTTCACCTAGTTCACCTAGCTGGTGGACGAAGCGGGAGGTACAGGTGCAGGACTCCTTTAAGAAACCGCTTTGACAGTGGATGCTGCATAAGCATGCGGTTGTCAACAGTATCATGCATCACTGATAGAGCTGCCAAATGAACTCTAATGGATGAGTAAGACAGACAAGATTTCGCAAGATGCAGAAGATATTCCAAAACATGCAAAATGGATACTGTTTGTGGAATGAAGTGGCGAGAGGAGTACCACAGAGTGAACCGTCGCCACTTTGATTCATAGGACTTTAATGTAGATTTCTGTCTGGAAGCAATTAAAACTTGAAGTACTTCCTGCGAAAATATCAAAGATGTTGCAGACCCAGTAACCACGCCATAAGTTTGAGTGACTGGGGGTCCGGATGTAGAAGGGTGCCTTGGTTCTGCGTAAACACCTAGTGAGATGATGGAATAAACGCATAAAGAAGGCTGAAAAACCCCTGCTGGACGTTGGCATCTGTCCCTGTCTCCGTCAAGACTGTTGCTGAACGGAAGAAGCAAGAAATGTTTGTGAGCCTGAAGGCAAAAAGAGATAGCCCTGAAGTGTCGCAGTGAGGAAGTAAGGCTGAAAAAATGAGAGTCCATTCACCTAAATGCAGGGTGACACAACTAAGAAAAAATGAGTACAAACTCAAGAGTATACTCTTAACTCCTCCTTGGCGGATGACATAACCCATTGCCATGGCAAGGACCAACATAGCTCTCTCCGCCTTGTTTGTCAGTAGGGAAAACAAAATTCACCCGAAGGTAAAACGAATTGCTGAGGTCCCCCAGAAAAAAAATATATACAAACAAGCTTCTGCCAAAAAGTGTACTGCACGAAGCATCCCAATGACAGAACTAAGGTTCTTGAGATAACTAGATGACACTTAAATAGTGCGATTGATGACCCTGAGATTCGCAATAGGATGAAGGAAAATTCCTTCTTGGGCATTAGAAAGTAAAATTGCATTCTGCAGAATAGAGCGAGGAAATGGCCGAAGGCCCAAGGTCACCAAGAAAAATATAAACTGGGATGTTTGCAGAGGAGACAAAAGACTGTGCGCCAACCTGACTAAACAAAGAGAAAATCAGAGATATCTGATGAGAGATCAAATGAGAGGCCTGGCTACAATCACCACCCAACCTAGAGACTGTAAGAAATGCAACACCCGGTGCGTGACCTGAGAACTCTGCTGATAAGACTTTCTCCAATTAGGCAGTCGTCTAGGTAAGAATGAAATGACCCTAAGAGCGCAATGAACATCCTCTTAGATCTATAAAAGAACGGAAGAGAGAGTACTGCTGAAAATGACCGGTTAATGCATAAGCAAAAAACTAGCCATTCTCTGGATCCTGAGGAGAAGAGGAAGGGTGACCAAGGACACCAGTTAAATAGGGCTACAAACTCCAACCCTCTCTCTATGGCGTTCCATAGTTGGGTAAGTTCTGAATATAGAAAGTTCTGAATATAGGAGTCCACCAGCTATGGTAGTACGCTCCGGACAGAAAAAAATTGTCCCAGTATGAACGTCTGATTCACCGGCCTGTAATTTCTTGGATCTCCCTAATCCACATACCACTAATCCACGTACCACGGTCATGCGTCCTCCCTCACTGAGATGTAGATTGTACGCTCCTTTGAGCAGGGAACGTCCTTCTTTGTTAATTTGTACAGCGCTGCGTACCCTAGTAGCGCTCTAGAAATGTTAAGTAGTAGTAGTAGTACCAGACTCACACCCAATAGATATGAATGTTGAGCTTGTTTCAGGTTAAAACACCGAACCTAGGCCCAGGGTCCCCGGTGTTCCTAGTGGTGAACAGCCATGGCAAATATTGTATGCGTTAGTTTGCAGAATTACTGCAAAGCCTTGCTTTTGGAGCACAGATTTCTGTTCGATACTCTCGTGAGAGGTTTTTTTTTTTTTTTTCTTTAATGCTGTTCTGGCTGTAGAAAGGTGGACATTTGAGCTTCCCCAGAATGGCAAAACTTATGTACCTATGCCCATTAGATATGAATGCTGGACTTGATGGACTTTAGGCCTTACCCAGCATAACCATACTTATGTACCTATGGTATAAATACACAGGAAGTGAGTGAATCCCCTTCCAATTGAAAGAACACTCTGGAGTGAAGGCGCATAGAATGAAAATGAAAAAGGACAAACTTGGAAATTACCTGTAACGAAAAAAGTGAAGTTGTGCCACAGCCACTTGGTGAAGGCAGTGTAGACAAGACTGTATCTGAATTCAAGAAAGCTTGATATAACATCAGGTCTCTAAGGAAGAGGAAGAGATAGCAGATGGTATGTATAGGCATACTGGACCAAACCAGGATGTTTATAATCTGCCAATGCTGCACTGATAGAGTAGAGACAAACACGAGTAGATGGTTTGAGGACCGTCCACTATCTTTAAGTGAAAGGATGACTTTATTCTCTAAGTGACCATATGTCCTGTAAAAACCAGAAGAAAGCTAAAATGAAAAATGAGAGGCTTCAAGGCAGTTGGAAAAGAAGGGAAGACATGAATAAAGCATGCCTGCTAAGGCAGCTGAGTGATTGGGAGCTTGGTAGACAGGACTGTCCCTCAGAGAATATGAAAGAGCTGATATATCCCCATGGCATCTGAACAATATACTGTATGCCTCTAGAGAAGGCTTCTTAAAGTCGGAAAAAGAAAACACTGTATAACACTACAGCCATTGAGAGTGTCTGTTAAGTTCTTAAAACACTATATAACATCATAGGCATGGAGTAAAATGCTTGAAAGGAACTAATATATTATGGTCAGAATTGCAAAGTACCATTCAATTGACTCTTAGACAATGTAGTCCTATTCACCAGGGAATGAGAAAGACAGAAATTTACTCTATGCCTATAGAGAAAGTTTCTAAAGTTCTTAAAACACTGTATAATACTACAGCTATTGAGGAAAATGCTTGAAATGAATTATGATATTATGATAAGATGTAGATTTTCCACCAGGCAATGAAAAATGACTGAGCACCAGAAAAAACTAGTGTTAACAGCCCCGTGATACATAGAAATTTAAAAGAAGAAAAGCTTGTTATATATTCATATATGAAAGGAGCCCCCTTTCAACCAAATATTGCCTGCTGAAGTGAAGAGCATTTTAGAATACGCCGTTCAGCACATACAAAAGTGTACACATCTTGGAGCCGAACTGCTCTATGAACTGCAGCCTTACCTTCAGCAGAGAGATCCCCGACTGATAAGATGGAGGGAGAAACAAAATGGCCGCCGTTCGCTCCACTGGCCCTGTGGCGATCGTTGACAGCGCGCCCGACACCTCCGAACAAGCGGAGCCCAGTGGAACGGCGAAGAAACAACAGCCGGCGAAAAAGGCCCCGAAAAAACTGGAGGCAGCACCGGACCCGAAGAAACCTTGAAGGGAGAGCAAAATTTACACGTTCCGGCTGCGTGAACTGCACGACGCTGACCGACAGCAGCTGTTTGAACTTTTAAGCCATATCGGAAAAAACAGGTGGCCGCGCTTACGCGGTTCGCACATTTCTTTTTTTTTTTCTTCATTTGTTTAAACTGCTGCCGCCAAAACGCAAGAAAATGGAGGAAATTAAATCTGATGAGAAAAATCGCTGTTTAAAGTCACAGATACTGAATTATTTTCTTCTGTTTGTTTTTTTTTTTTTTTTTTTATAACCCCTCAATCATAATAAAACACTGGAGCTGCCTGCTCGTTAGAAGTCTGGGGAAAGAAAGGCTGCTTCTTTGAATTTCCTTTTATTTGATTTAATTCTTTTAAAGCAGCTACCTGTTAAAAGTGGCTGCCTCTCCCAAAGACGGTACACCTTTCCAGAGAAAGGGACGGCCCTTCCCTGCTAAGCCAGGGAGATGGGGAGGAAGGGGGGTGGACTCGAGACACCCGAGTTTAACACCCCCGAGGCTGTCAAAGAAAGAAGAGAAAGGAAACCCTGTCAAGCCTCTAAATAAGATTCCAGGCACAGAAGAATTATCACAAATATCTGTAATATCTAAAGAGAAAAGGAGAGAGACTAATGGGCTCACTTCCTACCTGCTGGGAGACTGAGAAAATACTGAGGCTAAGGTCACATGGCCAGGGCTCCTATTGGCTCTCTAGAGTCAGAGTTTTTTCTCAGTCTCCACCTGCTGGTAGGCGAGCACAACCCATCAGTCCAATCCTGGTCCGGTCCGGAGGGACGCTAAGGAAAGGATAGTTAACTACAAGCCAGCAGGATCCAAAGCAGCAAGGTTTTACCAGAATTAGATCTTATCAAACTATTCGTAATCTTATTGATTGGGTGACCAGAGAATTAAATCAAGTGCATGTGTTAGCTGTGATTTACTTGGATTTCAGCAAACCTTTTGTTGTAGGTGGCAGAGCCGGTGGCAGGAGGCGGGGATAGTGCTGGGCAGACTTATACGGTCTGTGCCAGAGCCGGTGGTGGGAGGCAGGGATAGTGCTGGGCAGACTTATACGGTCTGTGCCCTGAAGAGGACAGGTACAAATCAAAGTAGGGTACGCACAAAAAGCAGCACATACGAGTTTATCTTGTTGGGCAGACTGGATGGACCATGCAGGTCTTTTTCTGCCGTCATTTACTATGTTACTATGTACCACAGTGAATAATTCCATTAGCTCCATGCACTATTTTTTTTTAATTTATAGAAGTCTATTTACTTTTGAGAAATAGTACAAATATAAGTACAGCTGAATGGCAAATACAACACAAATGTAATACCCCCCCCCCCCCCGAAGGGCTTTAAAGGAGCCTCACAAACTGCAAGAGAGTATAGTATTTTCTCAAACTAGAGAGTGAACATACAAAAGTACTCCAAGAATTTATAACAGGATTTCTTCCCCCAATACCCTCCCCCCCCTAGAATAGGACAACAACAGCAGAGAGAAAAAAAAACCCTCCCCTTCTCTCTCCTCCAGTCATCTGCCTTCAACACGAGCAATGTGACACAAATGGTTCCCAGATAGCTTCCCATTTAGACAAAGTTTTATGACGAATGGCCCACAGTCTCTCCACTTCATAAATGTACCAGAGTTTATTTAACCACTTTACCAATGAAGGAACTTGAGGAAACTTCCAGTGGCTCCATGCACTATTTTTACCTCTGATCTATATTACAATGGTAAAGAGGAGAGGGAAATGATAACCTCTTTCTTGCTCAGATAACATTGCAAAAGAAAAGCCGTAGATAGCAGCTAGGGATTTTATTTATTTGTTTCCAAGATAAGGAAACTCTGGAATAAAAGTGCATAAGATGAAAATGAAAGGGAACAGACTGAAGTAAGAGAAATACTTCACAGAAAAGGGTGAATTCGCAGAACAGCCTCTCAGTGGAAGTGGAGATAAAAACTGTATCCAAATTCAAGAAAGCTTGGGACATACCATGCATAGGCTCTCTAAGGGACTGATAGGGAGAGTTGATAACATGAATGGGCATACAAGAACCTTCTATAACACAAAATGTTTATTCCTAATGTATGTCCACCTTTCATGATGTATTGTAAGCCACATTGAGCCTGCCAAGAGGTGGGAAAATGTGGGATACAAATGCAATAAATAAAAAAATACTAGATAAGCCATATGGTCTTTATCTGCCTTCATTTTTCTATGTTTTTATGGCATCCAGAGTGCAACCAGTCCACCCAATCTAATTCTGTTTCCTTGCTTTAGTTGCTCAATAGTTCACAAATCCCATCTCAAGGCAGACCAGGTTCTAAGAATATCCATAAATGACTGCTGTGTATGTCTCCAATAAGGCCAAACTGACCCAAAAATGAAATCATAGGTGATACTTGCAACCGACTGTACAACATACCCTCCTCTCATTCTTTTCCTTTTGTGCTTGTATTTGCTTGGTTCCACATTTTGAATGGCAAGATGACAGATTCACAGTTAAGGGCGATTACAGTTGCTTTAACAATTTTGATCTGCATATTTTGGTTACCTCAAAAAAAAAAATCAATTCCAAGTCTCTCTCACATGACCTTCCTATAGTAAATCCATATTGTCCAGTGCTGCAACCTACTGAGATCCTGATATTACAACAAGCTTTGTTTTTCTCATTAGTCTCCCTATCTCAAGTCCAGCTACTGGAGTCTACCCCCTCTCACTTTAAATCGCAGCTATCTAAAATATCCAAGAGTAGCCTACTGATTAAAAAAGGAAAACAAAGCTGAAAAAAATTTATATAACAACATTATTCCACACCACTTCTGCAAGCAATAGGAATCCATGATTCTGAAATCATGCAAAAGGATTAAATTACTATTAATTGGGAAGTCCTTTCTACAATGTGGAGTGGAAATGCCAAGTGTAAGATAAAGCCAGGTTAGTCTAAAAAATAAAGATAGATAAGTACCAGATAAGGTAAGAACAAACTTTAAAAAAGCTTCAGCTCATGTTATACTGCCTAGGGGAGGCTGGCTAAGAAAAGGTTGCACATTTTTCTGCAACAAGGCAAAAAGGTAAGGCCATCCTGTCTTTTTGCAACAAATGCTTAAGAACTCAATATTTTAGACTTATGATTGATTGGGTGATGTACTGGAGTCGTCCTATTTCTGCTTTAGAAAACTGTGAACTTTGAGGAGCAAAGAGCAGCAAACAGCTTGTTTAATTAAGGTAAGTCCACAAGATAAAAACTGCTCAAAGACCTAGCATTGTGACCCAACACAAAAAAAAAACCAAAACACAGATTTTTCTCCAGAGATGGCTCAAAACAAGCACTGGAATCATGAGCCTTTCCCTTCAGAAATACTCATGAGCTAAGGACTGCACCCTCCTTGGCATTTTGGGCACAATTGAGAACCTGTACAATAAGGTGGTTAGCACCCTGCTACTGAACCCTACCATGAACACAATGATCTAACAACTATTACTAGGAGTTATTTTAAATCAGGGGAGGGGGAGAAAAAAAAAAACCCCACACACATTGATGTCCTGTTAATGTCCTATTGTCTTCATGGTGCCAAATCCAGACTGAATTCAAGAAATGTTTTCAAGCTAGAGAGGCAGGTGATGTCAGGACCATGCAGAATCCATCTTAATTGCCTAGTTCAGATTTGCTCTTAGGCTCATTCACTTGTCAAAGCTGTATCTTACCTCAGGGTTCTGTTCTTGGTCCCCTCCTCTTTTCTATCTACACTTCTTCCCTTGGTTCATTAATCTCATCCCATGGCTTTTCCTACCATCTCTATGCTGATGACTCCCAAATCTACCTTTCTACCCGATATCTCACCTTGCATCCAAACCAAAATTTCAGCGTGCTTGTCTGACATTGCTGTCTGGATGTCTCAACGCCACCTGAAATTAAATATGACCAAAACCGAGCTTCTCATTTTCCCCCCCAAACCCACCTCCCCGCTCCCCCCGTTTTCTATTTCTGTTGATGGCTCTCATTCTCCCTGTCTCCTCAGCTCGAAACCTTGGGGTCATCTTTGACTTCTCTCTCCTTCTCTGCTCATATCCAGCAGATTGCCAAAACCTGTCGTTTCTTTCTTTACAACATCCGTAAAATCCGCCCCTTTCTTTCCGAGCACTCTACCAAAACCCTCATCCACACCCTTGTCACCTCTCGTTTAGACTACTGCAATCTGCTTCTTACTGGCCTCCCACTTAGTCACCTCTCCCCCCTCCAGTCAGTTCAAAACTCTGCTGCCCGTCTCGTCTTCCGCCAGGGTCGCTTTACTCATACTACCCCTCTCCTCAAGACCCTTCACTGGCTCCCTATCCATTTTCGCATCCTGTTCAAACCTCTTCTACTAAGATATAAATGTACTCACTCTGCTGCTCCCCAGTATCTCTCCACACTCGTCCTTCCCTACACCCCTTCCCGTGCACTCCGCTCCATGGATAAATCCTTATCTGTTCCCTTCTCCACTACTGCCAACTCCAGACTTCGCGCCTTCTGTCTCGCTGCACCCTATGCCTGGAATAAACTTCCTGCGCCCCTACGTCTTGCCCCATCCTTGGCCACCTTTAAATCTAGACTGAAAGTCCACCTCTTTAACATTGCTTTTGACTCGTAAGCACTCGCCTCCACCTACCCTCCTCTCTTCCTTCCCGTTCACATTAATTGATTTGATTACTTTATTTTTTGTCTATTAGATTGTAAGCTCTTTGAGCAGAGGACTGTCTTTCTTCTATGTTTGTGCAGCACTGCGTACGCCTTGTAGCGCTATAGAAATGCTAAACAGTAGTAGTAGTAATGGTGCCAAATCCAGACTGAATTCAAGAAATGTTTTCAAGATAGAGAGGCAGGTGATGTCAGGACCATGCTGAATCCATCTTAATTGCCTAGTTCAGATTTGCTCTTAGGCTCATTCACTTGTCAAAGCTGTATCTTGCCATGTAAATTTGAGTGCTCTCGTGTCACTTGGGCATTATTGCAGTACATTGAAAAACAAGTTTTAGGAGGAGCAAAAAATCAAGTCACCTGGAAACCAATGTTCTGAAGCTCAACATGAAGACTGTCCAGGACACGTCTGCCATCGAAGATGAAAGCTGGCTTCAGCATCTTTTTGTGAATACGCTCAAAATCTAGTTCCTGCCATACAGAAAACAATCTTTGCATAAGTACTAGTACCCCTTCAAAAGCAGTGTCCTCAATTCAGCAACCCCCTCATTTCTGCCATCTTACCTTAAACATGTCCCACTCTGTGCAGATAACAAGGGCGTGGGCACCATCGCAGGCTTCGTATGGGTCCTTCGCAATATGGACCAATCGAGAGACTGTGGCATAAAGAATACAGCATTTTTTGACTTGTTAGTCCTGCTCTGGAAAAATTTTCAGTAGCCAGAAAAGGGCAAAGTCCCTCCCAGAATGACAACATCTGTGACACGGTTTCACACCATACTGCCAGACATGGTTTTTTTTTTTTTTTGGGGGGGGGGGGGGGGGGGGGAAGAGAGCAAAACACCTTACAAATAAAGTGCTGAAAATTATTTTTTTTTCTAAATGTTGTAAACAGCCTTGAATCAGGCAGCTAATAAAAACAGTATAAATGCCATATCAGATAACAGATATGAGAACTAAAAAAGGTACTAACCTCTGTCGTCCCCAGAGACACCTGGATGAGCGAGGTCCAAGAAGATTTGTTCCTTCGGAACCTTTGGATCAAAAATATGGAGCTTTGCACCTTCATCCATCAGGTACTTACTGATGTAAATACTTGAGGATTCTCTAAATAAAATCAAGATGTTGAGAAAACCCAAATGCAAGACTGGAAATTAAGCCAGTAGGATTATCCCACAGATAAGACATCTCCTAGATAATGAGTAGCAAATTTGAGGCTAAATGACATTTACTGCAAACTGCCAGATTTCTACTGTAACCCATGTTTATAACAGGTTCCCAAACCTCTCCTAGAGGTACATCTAAAGCCATCTCATGTATGTTCATTGTGACAATCCTGGAAAGAAGAAATTAGATCTGCTAATTTTCTTTTACTCCCTCCAGACCAGCACAGATGATTGACTTATGCATTCCCACCAGCAGATGGAGACAGAACCACTGACTTCTTTAAGCTGTGCAGACACCCCTAGAGACAGTTTTTGACTAGCTAAGCAGATAGCCAGTGAAAACATACCTACATGCATTCCCACTCACTGCCAAGAGTCTTCCAGCTAATCCAGAGGACTGCCCATGTTATGAATCTATGAATCTGAACCCCAGAGGTTCAAAATTGCTGAAGAAATATCTTTTATAGGAGAAAAGCCCTCAGAAACTAAAGGACTATCGTACTAAAGGTGATAGTCCTTTAGTTTGAGGGCTTTTCTCCTATAAAAGATATTTCTTCAGCAAATTTTGAACGTTATAGGCTAATGCTGCTGTTTTGTTAGTGTTATTAGACACCCTGTCTCATAAACAACCCTTCTAATGGTGCCTCGGCTATGGCTTTTTTTTTTTTTTTAAGAATTTGTGCAGGGTTCTAAATGACCACATCTAAAATGTATTTAAATGCAATTTGTGCTGAAAAACTATTGGCGCATTTAGTGTCAGTGTTTGCTCAGGTTTTTGAGCATCGGCCCATCAGTATCTGTATGTGCAAGGATCTTTACTGTTGAAGTATGATTACCTGGTGTCTCCAGTATCCTTTTTGAATGCAAAACCCAAGAGAGCAATCTTCTTGTCCGTAACAGTGTTAAATAGACAGTCAATAATTCTGGAAGCAAACCTTCTTCTCTGGTAATCATTCATATCTATTACCTATAATTTAAATACAAAAGGACTGAGTGAACTGTAAAGAATAAACCCCTTACCTCAAAGAAATGCAGGGCATGCATTATTGAGCTTTACAAAAGGAGAGAGACGGTAATAAATAAAAACAATACATTTTTTTTATTAGCTTTTGAAGGTAACCCCTTTTTCAGAAGTGAACAAAATGTTGACAACAGAATATACAAGTGAAAAACAAAAGCCTTCTAATGACAGTCTCACAGGAAGAGGGTGGGGTGGGTTAGATGAGAACAGGGAGAGATGGATGAAGAGAAAGCAGTAGAATTTTATGGTTGATAAAGGTATAGAAAGCCCAGATTTTAAGTCCCGTTTGGTGGGTGTCAAATATTTCATCACTTTTACTTCAAAAGGTCTTAGGTTCCTGGATTGTCTTAATTTCCTTTTTCTCACCATCAAGTCAATGAGGAAGTGTTCACAACTATTTCTGCAAATCATGAGCAATATCGGCACCATGATGGCACCACAATATGCTAGCCACTTCATGGCAAAGCTGGAAGAGACATTTTTGAATATATATCAGACTAAACCCTAAAATACTATTGGTGTATTGATTACATTTTTATAATTTGGGCTGAGGGAGAACATAACATAGTAAATGACGGCAGATAAAGACCTGTATGGTCCATCCAGTCTGCCCTACAAAATAAAAACTCCCATTTTACATGGTATGTGATATTTCATATGTATACCGGAGTTTGATTTGTCCTTGCCATTCTCAGGGCACAGACCACAGAAGTCTACCCAGCACTTCTTGTACTAAGTTCTGAAGCTAACGTCGAAGCCCCTTAAAATTTACACTCCAGCCCTTCCCTATCTATTCAGTCACGATCAGGACGTAAACCGTAGAAGTTTGCCCGGCACCAGTTTTGCTTCCCAATTACCGGCATCGCCACCTAATCTCCACTAAGATTCCGCGGAGCCATTCCTTCAAAACAGGATTCCTTTGTGTTTATCCCACGCATGTTTGAATTCCATTACCGTTTTCATCTCCACCACCTCCCCGTGAAAAAATACCTCAATTCATGTCCTCTAGTTCTACCGCCTTCCCGTCTCTGGAAAAGGTTCATTTGCGGATTAATACCTTTCAAATATTTGAACATCTGTATCATGTCACCCGTTTCTCCTTAGGTATACATGTTCAGGTCAGCAAGTCTCTCCTCGTACAGTTTGTAACGCAAATCCCATACCATTTTTGTAGCTTTTTTTTGCACCGCTTAGAGGAGACTCAAGAACAATTTTACATACATACCATCATCCTACAATCAAATTAAAAATAGACTTCCCAGAAAAAAAAAAAGTCAACTTTCTAGACACCAGTTTCCATCAACAATGGTTATATTAAAAAAACATCTATATACAAGAAACCTACAGACAGATGCAGCTACATCCACAACTCCAGTTTCCACTCTTCACATACAAAAAAAACCAATCCATTATACACAGCCAAGCCACATGATACCATCGTATCTGCTCTGACCCAAGAGACAAACACTAAAATCCTGACTGAATCCTTCAAAGGCTACAAACCCAAAATAATCTCCAAGAATATTGCCTCTTCCCTTAAAATATCCAAAGACGACCTATTGCAATACAAAAAAAAAAAAAAAAACCCCCAGACAGAATCCCACTTGTAACATACAATCCAGAGCTGGAAAAATTGAGAAGAATCGTTAAAGATCTACAGCTACTACTCAAGGGGGGTGTAAATTACTGAAAGATATCCATCCCCAGCTGGCCTTCTGACAGCCACCTAATTTGAAACAAATTGGTGAAAAGCAAGCTTCCAATACAAGCTCAAAAAGAAGAGAATAGAATACATCTCTGCAATATACTAAACTGCAAACACTGCCAATACATTTCACAGGATCCCAGTCACTCACATGGGAAAAACATTCAGCATAACAGATTCTTCACATGAGGTATATATCATCATTCAATGCAAAAAGTGTGAAGGGGGTGCTATACTGGAGAAACAAGCCAGATGCTAAAGACAAGAATCAATTTACATAGACACATTAACATAATGCCAGCCAGTATGTCACCTCTGTGGGACAGCACTTTACAAAAACACTGCACCAATGACTATGGTGACAATACTAAAAGGAAATTTTAAGACAATCCAGAAACGTAATATCTTTGAAGTCAAAATGAAGTATTTTGACACCCACCAGACAGGACCTCATCAGAACCTCTATTTACAGATGTTACCTCAGTTCAAGGTCAAGAAAAAAAAATAAAGGCACCATGAAAATGTCAAGTTTTACTGTAAACTTCCTTGCTTTTACCCCCCCCCCCCCCCCCCCCCCCCCCCCCGTGTTCTGCAAATTCCTACTTCTGCTGCCATCTTATACCTTTCACAGGTTCCTTGTACATGTACTGAATTAGAGTCCAAGCTACTTACTCTCCAGCAGACACAGACTCCCAAAATCTGAAAACAATTAGGGAACCGGAACGTTTTAGAAGAATAAAAAGGTCCTAAATAAAAAAAAAAAAGTCTGCACAAGTTCCCAGGCAGCTCTGCATCACAGTCCTTCCCCATTTTCCCCCTATACTCCAGTTACACAGAGACTGACAGGGGAATACTTCCAGCAGTTAGATGACAGTGTTTTACAGATCTCAATCCCACATCTGAAAGCAGAGTAATTCCTTACCTCCCTTTTACTTGCAGAAGTGTTGATTTCCATAAAAAAGGTGCATGAATATTTACTAGTAAGGGAAAGTTAAATCTTCACAAATATCAGCATGACCAAGACTAACAGGTCCAGGTCTGTACCCACCTGCTGCCAGTAGCGTGCTACTTCTTTCAAGTTCAGAGCTTCACACAAATATACCAAGTTCAGAACATCTTTTTGAAAACAGCTGCCTCCGAACCCTGAAAAAGGAGGAAAAGTAAAGCATACGAGTATGGTGCTTACACATACAAATTCGATGTAAACACAGAGCACAGTCTTCGCAAATTCAAAATCACAAACAGCAAAGATGACACAAGGATATGTCTTAAGATGATGTAGAAAAAGTCCAAATTTATTGTGTAGCTCAATAGACATAAGTCCAAATCAATAATGTAACTCGAGAGAGACTCGACACGGCTGTGTTTCGGCCAACTGGTCTGCCTCAGGAGTCTTTATGGTCTTTGGAATTATCCGTGGAAGAAAAAACTGTCTGTGTCGGTCTGCTACCAGATAAAAACCTTGTGTATGGAGCTCAATGCTCAAAACTATGTTGTGCAGGGTCAGCAATAGAATGTTGCCTCTTCAAAACGTAAAATGCACACATACGAATTGCCATACTGGGTCAGACCAAAGACCATCTAGCCCAGCATCCTGGGTTTTGTTTTTTTTTTTTAACAGCGCCCAATCCAGGTCAACAGTATCTGGCAAGATAGGCTGCTTTTACATTATAGTACCCAATTGAGAACAGTTTTTTTTCATCTGCTCATCTACATTTGGCTGCTAGAGGTTATGTGGTACACCCCTACTCTCTCAGGTACTCTGGGTTTTTTTTTTGTTTTTTAACTGTCTGCTGCCAGCTATACCCAGAATTCCTCTTGCACAAGTTACTATTTTCTACAGAACCATGAAGTCATTTCAAAATCAGATTGATTCACAAACATGCTAGCTTTTGCATCACAAACACTAGCTGGCTGAACAACGTTTGCAGCTTAACTTTTGTGTACTACTGAAGATTCAACGACTTGGATGCTGACAATACTTTTTTGTTAGATGTTATACCATAACATTAGAGATTTACTGGACTTCCTAGGCATTAATTCCATGGAGGTATTTAAACATATCTCCTCTCTGCTGCCTTTCTTCCAAAAGTATACTTATTGAGATCTTTAAGTCTGTCCCCATATGCTTTACTCCAACTTCTGTCCTGCTCTCTGGTTATACATGGAACAAAAAAGGTAGTAGTTAATAGGGTTGACAACTGGCCACTTTTCAGCTGACCTGGATGTTTTTTTGAATGGCATGGCTGGGTTCCAGACCCTCAAAAAACCGGCCACAGAAAATCTGCTTGCTTTCCCCCCCCCCCCCCCACTAGTCCTGCAGCCCACCCAGCATAGCAGTCAGTCCGTCTGTCCCTCCCCCTGCGTGGGTCCAGCATCTTTCCCTCCTGTCCTCCCCCAAGGCAGTCCTCCATTTTCCTTGGAGTTGGTTGCCAGAAGGCAGCAGTGATTAAGAGGCTCCATCCACAGGTCTTTTTCTCTCTCTCTCTCTGTCCTGCCTCCTCTGATACAACTTCCTGTTTCCATATAGGTGCACATGCAGAGGGAAGGACCTGTGGGTGGTGAAGGCAGCCACTACACCAACAGGGTGCTGTCACTGACAGCAAGTTTAAGAGAATAAAATTAAAAATTAAAATTAAATGTTTTAACATTGGTGAGACCAGGGCTGCTGCAGGTGCTGGACCTACTTGGTATTTAAAAGCTAGAGGCGCAGAGGAAGGGATAGGGAGAAACTTCATTGGCGAGTGAACTGTACCTGCAGGTGGGCATGGCCAGCTGGTGAAAACCCAGGATGGAAAGAGGGGGTGTCAGGGGAAGAACAGATACCAATCCACAAGATAATGTGCAGGAGAGAATGCTGCTTGGTCCCATGGTGGGGAATGGGAGGAAGGGAAGAGACACAGAGAAGAGATGCTGGACAGGGGAGCATAGGGACAACGCTGGCAAGTGTGTGCAGTTGTGGTGGGGTGGGGGGGGAAGCAGGATACACTGGGACCAAAACAAAAATGGAAAAATAAAAATGCTCACAATATAGAAACGAAAGTCAGCCAGCTTTGGCAGATGGGCAATGCATCCAATATCTTGCATGTCACTTTCTAGTTCTCTAGCATTGCTATATATGCAGAGTGACGACTTGTTTCCAGTTCAATTTTGTTTTCATATCTCCATTATGAACATGTAGTCCCTTATTTCATATTTATTGAAGGTCTGTGACCATGTGACCAATAATATGGTATTCTGCCCAACATGTTTCTGCGAGATATTCTCCTACTGGCTAATATTCAAAACTATTTAACCAGATGAAACAGCACCTGTCCAGTTTTTTTTTTGTTACATTTGTACCCCGCGCTTTCCCACTCATGGCAGGCTCAATGCGGCTTACATGGGGCAATGGAGGGTTAAGTGACTTGCCCAGAGTCACAAGGAGCTGCCTGTGCCTGAAGTGGGAATCGAACTCAGTTCCTCAGGACCAAAGTCCACCACCCTAACCACTAGGCCACTCCTCCTCCAGTACATAACTGGCTGGCAACATTCAGCAGGAGATGACTAGCTCCCGCTGAATAATCGCTGTTAGCACTTAATGGATATCCAGTTGTATCGTACAATATAAACCAGCAATCCGCAGATTTTCAGCACATTGCCAGCTAAGTTTTGCCGCCAAATCTGGCCGCACCAACAGCAAGTCAATCTTTGGCTGCTTTGAACTAAATATTAACTTGATCAGCTATGTTCTTAGCAGCCAAAGATAGACCATATATTCACGCTAGTTAACAGAAATGGCCCAGCACTAAATGTCCGGGCTCGGTACTGAACGCAGGAGGCAGCACAACTACCTCCCACGGTCTGAATATTGGGCCCCCAGTGTTTAGTTTCTGTAGTCCAACTTGTTCTGTATCTCCATCAGAAAGTATATTGGTATTCTAGTATGCTATCTTTTTATAGGTAGGGTTATTGGTTATTTGAGTCATAACATTAAATGTTGCTTTATTATGACAGGTTTTCTATACAGGTCAGAATATGTTTTTTGCAGGGTTTGATTACTGGAGCCCTGTTCTGTAAAGTTTGTGAAATCATACAATGTACCTAAGTGTGGCAGTTTTTCTTTGGGAGATGGGAACACTAGTGCTAACAGCTGGTTGTAAATGGGCAGGTGGGGAGAGGGGTGCAACATTAAGCGTGGCAACGGAGCTGGGGTGGGGCATGCAATAAAATTTTTATTTTTTTAACCAAAAAAAAAAAAAAAAAGTCTTACCCCATTAGGGTTGTCAATATTCCAAAAGCTTTTTCACTTCTGTTCAGTCTGGCCACTACAGAGTCCTGTCTTTGTGGCCAAGAAAAAGGCCATTAACAGAACTACTTGGCATATACAGAGAGCCAGACTTACTAAACTTTTTATCCCCATAAACACAAAATGAGAAAAGCTTTAGTATATTTGGACCAACATGAATGAACATAAAGATCATGCTTTGAATATCCAGGCAGCTAGTTAGAGTTCTTTGATGCTTCCCCTGCAGACTGTTATTCTGAACAGAACCTGTACAGCTTTGCAAACCCAAGGAGGGTTTCTCCTGAGAACACAATTCAAACCTGTCAATTGAGCCACATATTGCAATCAATCATCCAAAGCTGCTTTGGCTCCCTGCATTTTATTAGGTCTGTATTTCCCTTTGTTGACTAACCATTACCTTGCTCATGCTATATTAAATGTAATGTTTTAGTTCTGGTCCACAAGGTATGCCTCACTATTAAGTTTGTCACAATCTCAAACACGATTAGTAGCCCCACCTAATTCTCAGGCCAGACTAGTCTACTAGAAGAGCACCATTTTTTTTTCTTAAGCTCCTACATTATGAAATTCCCTCCTTCACAATTTGGACAGAGGTATGTTTGGATCATTTCAAAAAGGGGCTAACATTTTTAGGTCAGCCTTCCTGGAATCAATAGCAGCTCTGACAACAATCTGGATATTTATGGCAATTCTGAGAATTTAAAAGATGGAACCACATATAGTAAATTTCAACTATTACATTTCTATGTTGTATGATATGCATGCTTTTTTTTGTAAACTTAAAAAGGGTGGTATATCAAATGACATAAAAACAGCTCAGACTGCAATGAGCTATGCTGATTTCACTCTGTTAGCAGCTCTAGATACACGAGACAAGTGGACCTAAGTGGAACTAGTCCCGCAAGAAAGGAAAGACTCCTAGAGCTATTTCGCTTACCAACACTGGCTTTGAGAAATTTGTTCCCAATTCTTTGGTCCATGCCGATGGCTCTAGCTACCTCCTCAACATCCGCTCCTGTTGATTCACACAGCGCACTGATGGAGTTAATGCTGCTAATCCTCTGGGCAAGGAAAGCATTGGCTGCCTGGAATTAAAAACACTGAATTATACATGCTGTCCTCCAACAGACGAAAGCTATCAAGCTATTTCTCTGTCACTTGCTCGTAGGATGACAAAATCCATGCATCTAGACCACAGGTTCTTAATTCAGTCTTTGAGAAACACCAATCTGGTTTTCAAGATATCTACAATGAATATGAATGAAAAACTTGCATGTACCATCTCCATTGTATGAACTCTCATGCATATTCACTGCAGGTATCAGGGCTGGATGTTGAGGACTGAATTGAGAACTCATGTTCTAGACTGATCTATTCCTTTTTAACCCTGCATATAAAAATTATGGGGCTCGCTTGTCAACTTAAGTTGCCTCCATCCTCTACTGAAGTTAAAATAAAATACATTTGCAACAAATTTCAATGGATAAGGATCAACTATTTTATTCTAATTTCAAAAATCTAGAAAAGCTGCTCTTAGGCAATAATATTAATGACATATGTTAATGGGAATAATACTACTGACACCCATATTAAGAGGCTTTCAAAGCTGGAGGAGACCTTTAAAAAAGTTCATAAGAGATTATGAAAATAAAGTGATAAAGTTAAAGGCTGTATTGTGATCCTGAAATTAACATCAACCTAAAACACTTTGGGAGTGTGTTTAGTAACTACAACACTGCTAACACCATTGTGTCATCTGCCATAGTGTTCATTTTATTCCTTTGTGCCCTTTGCTAGATGTTGCGCAGTAAGAACATTACCACATAACTATTAACATTAAAAAAAAAAAATAAAAGTGGGTCATTTAATGAAATCCATCAAGTTGTGAATAAAGCTGGAAAGTTACTGCAAAGTCTGGTCCAAGGCTAATCAAATACAATCACAACACAAAACAGATACTTTATGGACTTACAGAGAGGAATAACCTCCACTGGTGAGTATTTTACCTACTGTGAAATTACTTTTAAAATGAGGGGTAATCCCAGTCCTCAGACGACGACAAGGCTATAGCAGAGAGTCTGAATGTTTCAGTCTTTACCAAGGAAGATGCAAGGTCTACCTGTACCGGAAATGGTTTTCAAGGGTGATTATGCAGAGAAACTGAAGATCTCTCAATGAATCGGAATATATACAGAGCCAAACTGACAAAAAAAAAAAAAAAAAATTTAAAAAGAAGGAGTAGATCACCTGGACTGGATGGTATACACCCTAGAGTGCTGAAAGTAGTAACAAGAAATTGTGGATCTGTTAATGACATGTAGCCTGTTAAAATCATCTGCAGTACCTGAAGATTGCTGCCTTGAATGCTAGACACCTGACGCAGGGTCTGCTTAATAAAATGAAGTCAAGACATTCCCATTCTTGAAGGCCTCTTGAACACCTATTTGCAGGTTCAATGTGGCTTACATAGCATTGTAAAGGCGTTCACCAATTCCGGTATGGACAAATACAGTAAAGTGGTAGAATAAGGTTCGTGTGTACAGACACATTGGGGAACCGTAGAAAGGAAGAGTTATTATATGTCCATTACGAGCTTCGGTTTCGTTGTGTTGCAGGGTACAGGCATTTAAGTTGGGTTGGTAGGGTATGCCTTTTTGAACAGGTTAGTTTTTAATGATTTCCGGAAGTTTAGGTGATCATAAGTTGTTTTCATGGTTTTTGGTAATGCATTCCATAGTTGTGTGCTTATGTAGGAAAAGCAGGATGCATAGGTTGATTTGTATTCGAGTCCTTTGAAGCTTGGGTAGTGGAGATTTAGGTATGCTCGTGTTAATCCTGTTGTGTTTCTGGTTGGTAGGTCTATGAGGTCTGTCATGTATCACAGGGCTTCGCCATAGATAATTTTATGAACCAGGGTGCAGATTTTGAAAGCAATACGTTCTTTGATTGGGAGCCACTGCAGTTTTACTTGGAGGGGTTTGGCGCTTTTGAATCGCATTTTTCCAAATATAAGCCTGGAAGGTGGCCCGATTTCTAAAAAGGGTCCAGGGGTGATCCAAGAAATTAGTCCTGTTAAGCCCGATGTCGCTGCTGGGCAAAACAGTGGAAACTAATATAAAGAATAAAATTACTGAACATAGCCAAAATATGGTTTAATGGGATAGAGTCAACATGGATCCAACAAGGGAAGTCTTGACTGACCAATTAAGGTGTGAACAAACATGTGGATAAAGGTTATAAGAGCATGGAATAAGAAGCAATGTTTTGTGGTGGATATGGAACTGGTTAATGGATAGGATACAGAGGATAGGGTTAAAGAGCTATTTCTCAGTGAAGGAGTTATTGTGAATAGTAGAATGCCCCAAGGACCTGTACTGGAGCGGGTGCTATCAAACATATAAACGGCGAGTGACAGAACTCACTCGCAAATGCGCAGTAGAGACTTCCCTCTGCCCCGCCCCCGCGTCAATACGTGATGACGGGGGCGGGACAGAGAGTAACTGCGCTCCCCCCCCCCCTTGAGGTCGCCGCTACCAGTACCCCCCGAGTCGCCGCCGCCACCCCTCCACCCGGCCCGGGCCCTCTGATCGCAATTAATTCAACTTACATCGCCGCAGCACACAGATCAGCTGAGCTCCGGTCGGCCTTCCTTACCTGCCTGTGTCCTGCCCTCGCCGACGGTACGTCACACGAGGATGGGACACAGGTAGAGAAGGAAGGCCAGGCCGACAGGAGCTCAGCTATCTGCGTGCTGCAGCGATGTAAGTTGAATTAATAGCGAACAGAGAGCCCGGGCCAGGTGGAGGAGTGGCGGCAGCGACTCGGGGGGGCCTTGGAAAACCCCCATTCCAATAGTAGCCCGTTTTAACGGGCTCAACAGCTAGTTTAACATATTTAGCAATGATCTACAAAAGAGAACAAGTTAGGTGATTAAATCTACAGATGAACTATTCAAAGACTGAAAAATTGCAGGAAGACCTTAAGAATATTGGAAGGTTGGGTATACAAATGGCAGATGAAATTTAATGTGGACAAATGCAAAGTGATGCATATTCCCATTCATAGTTACTTAATGTTGGGTGCTGACTCATAGGTGGAACCTAAGAAAAAGATCTAGGTATCAGAGGACAATACGCTAAAATCTTCTGTCCAGTGTGCGGTTGCAGCCAAAAAAATAAAAGCAAAAACGGAATGCTAGGAAAAGGATAGAAAATAAGACAGACTACTATAATACCTGTGAATTGCTCCATGGTGTAACCTCAATTTGAGTACTGTATGCAAGTCTGGTCACTGTACCTCAAAGACCATACAGCGGAATTCAAACGGTGACCAAAATGATTGAGGGAAAATAATTCTCATATGGGGAAAAGAAGAGGTTAGGGCTCTTCAGCTTAGAGAGACAGCTGGAAGGGGGAATACGATAAGAAGTCTACAAAATCCTGAGTGGTGTAGAACAGGTAAAAGTGAATAGATAATATACAGAATACAAGCAATAAGAGTACCACCCAATATCCTCCCAGCAAACAATAATGATTAAGTCATAAAAATGGCAAATAGCTTAAAACACAAAAACACAGGCCTGCTACAGTACAGAACCAGAAGATAACAGCTGAGAACCACCTTTGAAAAAAAAGATACACGAACATAATAGTGAACAGTATCACAAGCAAACAAGACAAAAAAAGAAAACTGCAACTACCCCCCCCCCAGTCTAACTCTACACCCCCCCCCTTTAAAAGGCAATATATTGGAGTGAAGAGGAGAAAGACAAGGGGGGGGGCCCTCAAGTTAGGAAAGTAAGGATCACCCAGTATGAACTGAGAAGGCACCCAGTTGATTTAAATTATGATTATGAGCATGTGGCGTCAAGGAGTGTACATGTAACCCCCAGAAAATAAAAATGACGATTTAAAAGTAAACTGTATAGCTCTGAGCTCCATCAGAACCAATCATGGAACTTATTCCTCCAATGCTAGTACTGCAGGGCTTCTAATTTTGTCCAATATTGCAAGATAACATTTCTTCTATGAGTTCATTACCCAAGGTTTCTGATTTTTAGCTTTAAATTCACAGGGTTGAAACCTGACCCATGAGAATACCACCAGGGAGAAATGAAATTGCTTGTTGAAGTCATTCGTTCTATATAATCACGCCAAAGACCTTTGAAAAGACTTTACACATGCATTCTCAAAATGCATGGTAAAAAGTATTAGGAAGCTCCACACAAAGAAACAGGGTTATCAATATAGCCATTGTAGCATGATACAAGTTTAATTCTCAGAGTTATTGATTTTGCTGGATCAGATCCAAATCAAAATATACAGCTGCAAAGACTACTCCCCCCCTCTCCTCTGGAAAACTACTGAGAAGCTGGATGAATACCTAAATCATCAACACCTCTCCCAAAATAGCAGCACCTAACAAAAGACTATACCTCCACCTATTCTCAGACAAGGACTAAGCCCATCTAAGCTCAATCACCCTCAGACAATGGACTAGCAGATGTCCAGGCAGGAAGTCTTATGATGTCATTGAACATGTGACCTGTTACCATGCTCCATCTCAAAACTAGATGCCCAGAATTCAGCACCCAGGAGCTTTCTAATTGGACCAAGGGCAACCACCTGACGTGAGTCTAGAAATAGCCTGGTAGATAAGCCCAGTTCAGACACTTTAAAAGCAGGGGCTCTTTCTTTAGAAGGTTAGTTCTTCCTGGCTGTTCCTGATGCTCCTGTCCTAGTCGCCGCTGCCCTGAAGTGATTAAATCTAAAAGCAAGCTAGAATCTCCTGGAATCCTGACTTCTCAAGCTGGACATCACATCCACCTGAAAGAAACTGCTTCAAGCTCCATCAGACAGCAAATCTACAAAGAAACTTCCTGTTCCAGCAAGGATCTCCTGCATCACTCTCCATAGCAGCCTCCATCAATGTGAGTTATCCAGCTTCATTTACAATCAAACCTGTTATTTTGTAGCATACTTCCATTGGTAAAAGATCCTCTCTAAAATTGCCTCTCTATTGTAAACTTGTTAGCTTGCCTATATTAGAAATAAACATTTTCTTTTTAAAAGTTAACTATCTGGCCTTTATATTGGGGAAAAGCACATGTCCTCACATGTGCAAGCTCCAAATGCTTTAAGCACATGTTCCTA
The DNA here is from genome assembly GCF_901765095.1 of Microcaecilia unicolor. Lineage (NCBI taxonomy): Eukaryota > Metazoa > Chordata > Amphibia > Gymnophiona > Siphonopidae > Microcaecilia > Microcaecilia unicolor. The sequence goes on from NC_044032.1 coordinate 538,901,924, forward strand.
AACGTACAATGCAGGTTAATGTAATTCAAATTTAGTGTATTTACTTCCCCTTTTCCTTACATATGCTTATCTTATTACCTTATAGGTAATTGGGGAATAATAAAACAGAATAGAATCAAAATATATCTTAAAACTTAGAAATACAGCACATGTTGCAACCACATGCTCTGAGCGATCCCCTCTATTCTTAAATATCATTTTGGAACTGTAAGACCATCACATGCAGTCTAGATTGTGAGACATAAGCTGTAAGGAGCACGAAACTGATATTCCCTAAGTTCTGTACTCTCTACCCAGGAGGGTATACAGCAGACAACTGAAGAGATCCCAGGAACTAATCTGAAGGTGTAGGTCTCCCATTGAGCTATGACACCGAGATCTCTCAAAGGGCAAACCACCAACAGTTGAATATTAATACTTTCAAAAACAAACAGGAGAATTTTTTTTTCACTCAATGGAATAGTTAAGCTTTGGAACTAGTTACCAGAAGATGTGGTAACATCGATTAGTATATCTGGGTTTAAAGAAAGGTTTAGGAAAGCCACTGCTGTTCCTGGGATTGGTAGCATGGAATCTTACTGTTATTTAGGATTCTGCTAGGTACGTGTGACCTGGATTGGCCACAGATAATGGAGAGGGAGAGATCTATTTTTAACATGTTTGGAAGTTTAGCAGTCTGGATGAGCTGAAAAGAATAGATTCTAAATATAGAAGAGTGTTCCACAATGTGGCTTTCATGTAAGAATGTTTTCAAAAGTTTCTGCGGAGATTATTGGCCATCCTTTGTCATTCTCCCCAAATATAATCACTCTGGCTGTTCACTATGACAGCAATCTGTCTTTCCATCTGCACTACGTGAAGGTCGTGCTTTTATTACTTATTTTAAAATTGAAATCAATTCTTATTAAAGAAAGATAATGTGTCTAAAATTAGTCCATGCATTCATTACCAGTAGGTTAGACTACTGTAATTCTTTGATTGATACGAGTAAAAAATAAAATGTCAGTTTAAAATTAGTAGAAAATACTGCTGCAAGGTTATCAGGAGCTTAAAAATCAGATCATATTACACCAATACTATATGAACTATATTGGCTACCTATTGACAAAAACAAACAAAAAAAAGGGATACAATTTAAGATGCTGTGCTTTTCAAAGCATTAACTTTGAATAGTCCCGAGTATCTGTCTAAGTGTTAACCAGGTATTCTTTATGCGAGTTGCAGTCCTCTCTGCAACAACTTCTTAAAATTGCCTGCTTTGGATAATGTTAGATTATTAACAACGACCCAACGATGGGCTTTTTCTTACAGTGGACCAGTTCTATGGAATTCATGGTTGCATTGTTTGACTGTTCTTCATATCAGTATTGAAGACTTATTTCAGCAAGATTTCAGTTGACAAATAGCATGATGTATTTTTAAAGTTTCACAGTGCTACAGCTTTGTATGATTTATTGATGTACAATACTTTTTTTTTTGTTTAAACTGCTGATAGTTTTGAGTGGTATACCAAATTTAAAAATCCAATCTAAGAAATCAACAAATTTAAAACTGTCTGATCTTCAAGGCCCTTAAAGGAAATGGCCTTGAGTACCTGTAGGATGATCCTCTACACACCAAGGTCACTAAGGTCCTCTCAAGGTCTATCACTAACCACACCCTCTCCAAAAGACATTACATAATATGATACCCACAATGGAGCCTTCCCCACACTCTGGAATGCACTCCCTGAAAGGCTCCGCTTAACACAAAAGACTCTCTCTAATTCAGGAAGTAGGTGAAAGCTTGGCTCTTCAACCAAGCCTTTCATGGAAGTAATTAACTTGTTAGTCTCGCTCACACAAGGAGTGAGACAGGCTGCACATACTGCAGCAGGACATTTATCCACTCCTACCCTAGCTGAGATAATATTTAACCATCTCTCTGACCTCATGTGCAACTTTCTTTAAACCAGTCACCTTACTTTCTAAGTCTTCTTACTCTTACCTATGTGTTACATCTTTGCTTTACCCTTCACTATTGATTAAAATGTTCTATTACGTATTGTGTTGACATTGTAAGTAGTATACCATGCCTTACTTTGTATTGTTTGAATATTTTTACTGCTGTAATTGCCTACTGAATGTTTGATCTATTCTTACTGTACATCAGCTTGAGTGAATTCCTTAAAAAGGTGGTAAATCCTAATAAATTATGCAATGGGAACTTAGAGAATTAAAATTGTATATTCCAAATATAACATGTCCTAACAGATTAATATAAAATCTCAAAATATAAAAATGTTGTGGTTTATTGTAATTAGGTAAAACAAATACTCAAACATTTTGTTTATAAAGCCTCAAGTACAGAGCTTCATTCTGTATCTCTAATACAGGAGCATAGCATCAAAATGTAGTTTTATGACCATTATTTATTCAATGATCATCCATTTTGGGGGAGGGAAATTTTCAAAAGACCAAGACCAGCCTATTTTGTGGGGTAAATTTAGTGGGTTTTGATTTTTAAAACAATACCATGATCTCTGACATCTCAGTCAGTTGTGCTTTATCTGCATTTGAATTCTGAATGCAAGTAGGCAAGTCATTCAATTCATTTGAGTAAGAAATAGTGTGGTATGCCAACACCTTCAAAATACAGTATCTTTGATGGAATGTGTGTAAGATGCAAATCTAAACATTTTGTATTATACTGCTGTACTACAGATGCTTACTCATAAAATCAAGTATTTGTTAATATATACTTACCAGTTTAGAAAGCTCAGATGACCAAGTGTTGGTTGTGATGATTCTCTCTTTTGGAACCCAGTGTTCATAAACAGCAGAGAGAGCTCGAACTGCCTTCTGCCCCTCAGGGTTCTCATCTCCACCAATCAACACCCTATCTGGGTTCTTCAGATCTTTGACAGCAGTTCCTTCTGCTAGGAATTCTGGATTAGACAGCACCTATTGGACAGAGAGAAGGCTACATTAGTATTGAAATTTTATTGGTATCAGCTCAAATGAGATTTCCATCTAGCCAGGGCAACAGGAAACTTCACCTCTGCAGAGCCTACTAGTATGCCCTGGAATTCATGTGCTCCAATAACCATCTTTCAAAGATGCCATCTTTCTATGGGTCTAAATGGTACCATTTAAGGTCTCAGGCTCCCCCTCTGAATTTTGTGACCATTATCAGTATTGTGATTCCTAGAACTACATTTTTCAAACACATTAAAACAAGACAGATTACATCAACATCCAGACACCTATTATATTCCTATGGGCGTACTATTTAGCACCTGCTAATCAGTGTGCCTAATTTAGTTAAAGAATCAATTTTTTGCTATAAATAGAAGAAATTACAATTTAGAGAAATCTTTAGATCAGGTCCCACATAGCTACATGGCTAGTAGACTAGTGGTTAGTGCAGCGGACCTTGATCCTGGGGATCTGGGTTCAATTCCCACTGCAGCTCCTTGTGACTCTGGGCAAGTCACTTAACCCTCCATTGCACCAGGCACAAGTACCTGTATATAGTATGTAAAATGCCTTGAATGTAGTTGTAAAAAAACCCACAGAAAGGCAGTATGTCAAGTCACAAGGAGCCTTATTTTAGATCATAATTTTAAAAAGGAGGCTCAAATTAATTATTCGGTAAACAGCTGCTTTTGGGTCATGAGGAAATTGAGGAGAATTCATAAATATATACAACAAGATAGATGTAGGATCCTGTAGGCACGCCAGCATTTAGTGTGCACTAACGCTAGACACACCCATATATTGGGCGTCTCTAGCGTTATACATTCCTAGGGGCGTCTCTAGCACTAGTGCATGCTAAAAACGCTAGTGCACCTATAGCGTAGCTTAGTAAACAGGGCCCAAAGATTGGTGGTTCAGTCCTTAATTTTAAGTACATAGGATTATTGTAATGTTGTTTATTTGGGCATCTCCAAGGTTCTACTGAAGAGATTGCAAACAGTTCAAAATTTTTTTTAATCTTAAAAATTCAGATAGAATAACTCCTTTCTTTGTGTTGTAAATTATTTTGACATTTAAGATTCTACATGATATGACACCCCAATATTATGCTGCTCATAATCCAATGTCTATCTTTCCTGAGCCCTAAAGGCATCTCATCTCAAAAAATGCTCTCTTCCCTATTTTCTTATCAAGCAGCCAGTATTTGGGTTACTCTACTTAGGGAGGTGAGATTTTTATCCAGTTATGACTTATTTAAACAAGTGTTTATTGTAAGCCACATTGAACTCAATTGGGATGTGGGATATAGATGTCACAAATTCATTAAAATAATTGTTTCATAAATATATTCTTTCAAGATAATATCAGAAAATTCTACCCTGTGCTTAATTTTATTTTGTGGTTTCTAAATCATGTATCTAGCAATCTTATTTGTTGTCCACTTAACGTTTTTGAGATTAAATAATATAAAAGTCATATCTGTAACTATTTCATTACAGAATAGGTGCTCCCTGCTGCATTACTGAAGGCTAAAAGGGGGACCCATTTATACAATTGGCATCTGAATGGGTAGTCACTAAAGCATCAGGGCTCACCGTAGCCTTGGTAAGGGGGGATGACAGGTCTGGATGAACTGGAGTGGATTTCCATGGCAACTCCAGTAGTTGTGAAGTAAAGCCAGTGCCAGGAAGACTTCTACAGCCTGTGTTCCAAAAATGTCAAGGACCGATCAAGATCAAGCATGCATATTTTTTTATATCATGTAGTATGAGTATCTTGGGGGAGGGGAAGACATCTTAAGGTCAATGCTGAATAAAATTGTCAGTTAGCAGCATTGTTGGATTGGGTTTAATCAAGTATTGATAGTATTGCTCTTTCCAGTAAAAGTGGCATAAGATCATCGCCTATGGATTAGTCCTGAGAATGATCAATTAAGGGTTCAAAATAAGCTTCCCTTGCTTTCTTGTTGGGCAGACTGGATGGACTGTACAGGTCTTTTTCTGCCGTCACCTACTATCTTATATCAAAAGTGTTTCACTTCTTAGATGCCACAAGAATTAGTTTATTCTGTTTAGGTTTCATTAACAGCTGGCCATCCTGGTGATGGATTCCTAAAATGATGTGCCCAGCTTTGAAAGATTCCAAACAGAATATGGAAGGCAGTCCAGTTATATAGACGATCCTGAAGTGCTACAGTTCCTTTTAATCGTCACACTGAAGCTATTCACTTCAAAAATTTGCCAAAAGTTCTAAGGAGCTATTCTTAAATTCCGAATTTCAGTCTTGCATCTAGTCTTAGTGCTTTTGACTAGTCTGTTGCAGAAACAGAACCAGCTTAACTAGTTCTTGGTCTTAGTCTTTACAGATCCAAATAACCTTAAAAAAAAAAAAAAAAAAAAGAGGGATTTGGCTCCTAGCCTTGCCAAAGATAATCTTAAGTGTTATAGCTGAGGTGATTGTTTCCAACAATTCTTTACAAGGCCAACAATAAAATAAAAAAAAAATAAAAAATAAAAAAAACCACGACCTACTTGATGAAGAATCCAGCAAAATGCATCATATTCACAAAAGGTCTAACCAATATAGGAAAATTAATTTGCAGCATGTTTGGTTGTTCCTACTATAAAACTAAAAAAATTAAGCTAAGCTTTTTCAGATTTTTCAGACTATAGATTTTCTTTCAGGCAGTATTAGGTGCTAGCAAAATGGGCTTTTTCTTTACACAGGTGAAATGATATTTCTTTGGAAAATGAATGTAATTTTTGTATAAGAAATTTTTACTAAGCTGTATTAGTAGTTTAATACAGCTTTTAGTGAGCAAAACCTTAGTGCAAGTTATCACATTAAGGGGTTTATGGGTTCCTTTACCCAGCTGTGCTAATTACACATGCCATACAGCCCATTATATTCCTATGGGCTGCATGACATTTGCATGCGCTAATCATTAGAACACCTTAGTAAAAAGGACCCCTTAATTATAAGGGCTCCTTAATTACTAAAAGCAACTAGTTAATATATGCCATCATGTAGTTAGTAACTGTAGCACAAGTTAACTACTGTAGCTGATGTAGTTTAACAAACTAGATCATCTCTGCACAACTGGAAGCCACTCCCTGGTGTCTATGTTACCTGCAGGTTTAAGTTGGGTTTAGTGTTGGCATCAAATATACGACGAATGCTCTCTGCTGCCCGGACTGGCACAGTGCTCTTTTCTGTGACTATCTTGTACCCATTCGAGTTTTGTACAATCCTCCTGGCACAGGCTTCAATATATTTGAGATCTGCAGCACGGCCTTTCCCCATGCCATATGTTTTTGTTGGGGTGTTAACCTGGTTAAAAAAAATATATATATATAATTCTGCACAGAATGTTTTTGTTGGGGGGGGGGGTTAAATCCCCCCCCCCCCCCCCCCCCACTACCACAGTACAAAAGTCTTCAGAGCACCAAAGATTCAAGGAACAGCTATAGTTCTCCTTATAACCCAGGAACTATCTTTCCTCACAGAATATAACACTCGGAAGGTATATTCCCTGTCTGCCAACACCTCATGAACAATGTTGGCCTCAATCTCTTGAAACACCAGTGCCATCTCTAGTAGGCAAATTAATGATTAAGCACAGCGCCTTGTATGATTTATGCTATTTAATATGCCTTCCTCTACATTCAAAATGTAGGGGGGAAAAAAAAAAAAAAAAAAAAAAAAAAAAACTCTGCCCCATTTTATACCTTTCAAAGATCTATCATGCTAAGAGATTGATTTGCCACAAACATATGCAGAGTGCCAGAAAAACCTCACTGAAAATAGATTTAATCTGTTGAAACTATGGATTTACAGACCATAAACATTGGTTGAGTACAACCACCGAGAATGACATACCATACCACAGTCTCAACACTACACAATGGGTTGGTTTTTTTTTTTTTTTAAAGCTAAGAGGAAGAATCTGCATGTGTGTTTAAGGTGATGCAATAGAGGATGGAACTACATCTCCATCACTCCCAGAGGATGTTCCCATCTTCTGAGTGGAGGAAAAACTCTTAAGAGGTCTGTACTTAGGGGTACTACAGTTCCATCACCACCACGGGAGAAGCTGCTCAAAATGTAGGAAAGCAGAGAAAGCACTCAGATCCCAGCCTCCTAAGAATCAGCAGAGAAATACTTCTTATGGCCAGCTCAATTTCTGTAAGTAAAAAAAAAAAAAAAAACCCAACAAGTTTCCCCAAGACCAGCTAGGTCTGATAGAAGTAAAAGGAGTGCAGATCTAGGGGAGGTGTGGGGAACAGAGTCAGGAAGCAACTGAAAATTCTAGACTTGCTACAGCCTCCACAGGATTCAAGCTATCAAAACTCTATTATTCCTTGGAAGCTTGGTGGGACTAAGGGTTGTGTCTCATTTAACACCTCATGAAACCTAGACTGATAAAAATGAGTGACCAGACCACAGTATGTCCCAAGCATGTAAACAAGAACATGAGTGGTTTGTTAATTCTTTTGTCTTGGTGATATAATCCCCGGGTGCCTCCACCCCTCCAAGGGTACCCATTTTTTTTTTATTATGAAATTTTGTGGATTTTCTAAATGAATGACCTGGGCAGAGACATGTGCTAAAACCAAATACCAGCGATTTGGAGTATATTTGTGAATGTTTTTCATATATATGCTATGAATACCTAATGCAGGGTACCTCAGACTCCTGAGAGATATATTTATCTCTGGAGTCTGAGGTACCCTGCATATATATATCGTTAGCGCATGCTAAAATGTGTCTGTGTATATATATATATATATATATATATATATATATATATATATATATATATATATATATATATATATATATATAGTATGCAAACATTTTAGCATGCGCTAACGATATAGACACCCATGCTTGGGTAGAGAATTCCAAAGTTTGGTACTCTGATATGTGAAGCCTGAGACAAGGACTGAATTTGTAAGAAAGACCTTTGTAGTTTGGATATTGGAATGAGAGGTATTCTCTAATGTTTTAACTGTATTACGTAAAGGTAATCAATTACTTGTTGAATGTAGGAGGGTGGTAAACAAGTTATACATATATTAAAACGTAATCTTCACATTTATGGGAAGCCAGTGAAGTTTTTACAAGAGAGGGGGAAGCCTTCTCAAAGCAAGGAGCACTGCATACAAGACGGGCAGCAGTATTTTGTGAAGTTTGTAATTTTTAATACCCGTATTTATGGCATTACAATAATCAAATTTGGATAGTATAGGAGATTGGGAAGAAAGGATGCAACCTTTTTAACTTCTATACTCTCAATACCACCTTTAAGACCTGAGCTTCGAATAATTAATGCTGGTAGATGGAAATGCCCAGAATCATCAAATCTATTGATTTAAGGCCTATGATGCGTTAATAAATGACTTTTTAATGAAATGGATTGATAGGAGTTGGTAAGTATGAGGAATTTAGTTTTTTCCCCCCCAATTTAGAGTTTGAATCTAGAGGCCCAAGCTTCCATCAGATCTAAACTGGTTTTAATCTTATGTATAATTTCAAGAAATTCCCTTTTGAAGGCGATATAAATGGTGACAGCAGTATAGATGAAGGAATTAAATCCATAAACCTCCATTAAGTTTCCAAGTTTACTGGAAACTTAAATCAGTGGTGCTATCATGATATTGAATATGGGTGACAAAGGAGAGCCCTGTGGAATGATACCCTTGGGTACCATGGTTTATGCTCCTTCCCACAGGAAGAATTGTGTGCCTTTGTCAGTGCTCCTGTAGCATTATTTAATTGCACTTGTCCACCATTTCTACAAAATCTGTTCAAAGCGATCAATAGACATCTAAATAAAATCATTCAAACAATAAAAATATAGCTATACCACTCCCATTAGCCCAAACTAAAAAAAAAAGGTAGAAACCCCATAAAAGTTCAAATATCACTCGCTACCACCCCCTCCCATCTGACCATAATTCAGCCAAGCCAAACTACTAAGCACTAAAAGACCACCAAAAAGCAGGCCCTATAACTTCAGACTCCTAACATTAGCAAAACATCTAGTGCTACAATCAGGCCTTGACTAATTCATGAACACACATCTACCCAGTTACATAAAGAGGAAATGATTTTGAAAGAGGACTAACTTGAAACAATTTTTTATTGACAATAGAAGATCTAATAAGAAAATGCTCTTACATAATTCCAAAGAACATACATCAGCAAGGTTCAAAATGAGAATGTCAAGCTTTACCCAGGAGAAACACTGATCGTTTTGAGTCATCAAATTTTCTCCCCTGACCCCTAAACCCCCCACTCCCTTCAAAAATCTAAACCTTAAAAAAACGTTACCTCCAACCAGTTGAGTACCCTGTCCCAGCCACTCCCTCAACACAACAGTTTACAGATTCTGCCTATACTCTTCCGGTCCCAATCTACCCATTTTGAGAACTACCCTATCCCCGTGTCCTACCACCCTATCCCAGTGGCGTTCCTAGGGGGGGCTGACACCCGGGGCGGATCACCGATGCGCCCCCCCCCCCCCCCCCGGGTGCACACCGCACGCCTGTCCGCTTCGTTCGTTTCCATGCTCCCTCTGCCCCGAACAGGAAGTAACCTGTTCCGGGGCAGAGGGAGCACAGAACGAATGTAGCGGACAGGCGCGTGGCACCCCCCCCCCCCCCCAAGCGGTGTGCACCCGGGGCGGACCGCACCCACCGCCCTATCCCTTCCCTTCTTGAAAAAAGGATTTTAAAGAGGATTTTAAGGTATCAACAGATTCCTTTAAATGTCTTAACTATTTTTGTTGTGTTTGGAGGATCTGAGTATTTTTACATAATAAAAAGCACGAGTATGAACATTTGATTGAATGGAGATTCTGCAACTTAAACCACCCTGACAAGGTCTTGGGAACTCTACCTCCCCCCTACCTATCAGAATCTATCTGCAGAGTTACACAAATTATGTACTCAGAGGTCAGAAACCATTACACTAACTCTGGTGGGCCTGGGCTATAATGAAAACAAATGCTTTCCTCGTTATTCTTGCACCCTAATTTTCAGAGTCTGCGGTTACACACATCTACAGTTCACAAAGGCCCTGAAATAGCAGTATCTGATACCTTTTGCATGCATCATTTTCCTCCCCACACTTCCAGAGAACATTCTTGTTTGACAGGTTTTCTTCATTTAAGACCAACGAGCAAAAATCAAATCCGTTCATTTCACTGCTTCTCAGCTTCATAAATTTAGCTAAACTGGAAATTAATGGGATACAACCTATGGATCTACTTAATGTATATTTCCTTTACACTCAAGATTTTTTGACATATTCCTCTATTGAGAGCCATGGAAATGAAAATCCAATAATTAAACCAAAATATGATCTGGGACTTCAGGTCTCAAACTCAATTTGAATTTTACTCAGCTATATTTAATAATATCCTTTGAGATGTTCCCACAAATGAATGAAGAACCCCGCTGTGAATAGGAATACTTACAGAGATAAAGACCAGATCTGCATCTCGGATGGCCTCATCAATGTTAGAGGAATAGAAAAGGTTCTTCCCCCGGCAGGACTCTACAACTTCTTTTAACCCAGGCTGCAAAGACAAAAACAGCTTCATTAATCACAGTGGCAGGAACAAAGCTATTAAATGTGTAAGCAAAAGAAAAGAGAAAGGAACAGCAAAAACCAAGTAAAATGAAGTGAATGGGAATAAAGAAAAAAAACAAAATGAGGAAAGCACATGGAGTATGTCTCGTACAATTCTTTTGTGGAGGAGTAGTATGAAGGCTTAATTTGTAGACAAAAAGGAATTGAAACTATGGAGCTGGGGTGGGGATGCAGGACACAAGCAGGAGCAACAGGACAGGATCGGAATGATTGTTGCTCCACAGAATTGCCTTGCCCCACAGAACGTGTCGAGTTCTGCTCAGTGCCAGTTATCAGGTCTCTCTCTCCCCCACAGACATTGCACAGCAGGAGAACTGCTGCACATCAGGTCACTTCCTCCTCCATTGGCTTAGACACGACTGCTTATGTGAACTGTGCAACCCCCCCCCCCCCCCCCCCCCCCCCACCCCCCCATGTTTCACAAAGTCTGGCTAAGTCGGAAGAGGCCTGGTGTGCAGCAGTTCCATTTCCTCCTCCTGCCACACAATCTCTGTGGGGGAAGGCCACAGCCAACTCCAAGAGTACAAGGGGGGAGGGGCAGAAAAATGTGACTGCCATTGAGGAGGGTGGGAAGAGGAAGCAAACGTGAGTGCACCATTGGGAAGGGTGAACGCTCCAGCTTGAAGAGGGAAATAGGAGGAAATTTTGAGCCTTTGGACATAATAGCCATACTAGGTCAGACTAACGGTCCATCTAGCCAGTATCTACTTCCAAGAGTGGCCAATCCAGGTCACAAGTACCTGGCAGAAACCCAATTAGTTGCAACATTCCACGGGATGGGGAAAATTCTGTACAGAAACACTACAAGTAAACACAGAATTTTCAGAAGTTTTTGTGCGGAATTCCCCCCAGGAGTAGATTGTTCTCTCTGCTCAAAGCTCACATCTTCCCCTCCTTGTTCCTGCAGGCCGTGTGGGAGAGACCGTTTGTAGTAGTACTGCATTCCAGGCTGATCCCTCCCTCACAAAACAAATTAAGCCTGGGTAGAATGATCTGAATGAAGTTGTATTCGAACATGCATTAGTTTGGAAAAAACAAAGTGAAACCGGAGCGTGAGATTTTATTGATTGGGATTAACCACCTTTATTAAGAGATTCAACACAGGTGGTGGATGTTGCTATCAGATTTCAAGTAAGTTACAGTTTAGCTACTGGGTGCCTCTGCTGCCATCCTTCTCCAGTACACGTAGCAACCAGAAGTAAACAATTCAGTCATGGGGCGGGGGGGGGGGGGGGGGGGTTAGGCAGCATGGATGTAGAAACAGGTAGGAAATGAAGACCGATAAAAACCCATAAATATGGCCTGTTATGTTATGTACCCATAAGCTTTAACCACTTTGGTAGCTGGCCTCTGACCGACTCTAGCCTGCTTATGTCTTTCAGAAGGTGTCTCCAGAATTTTTTTTTTTTTTTTTTTTTTTAATTGGGTTTTTGTTTATTGCTTCTATTTGCCAGGCAAGTCGAAATGGTTTAGTCAACTAGAAGGAAAAAAGGAACATACAAATCCACATACACTCAGAGGAGAGAGTCAATAAACTTATCCATTATAGTACAACTAAAATCTCTTCACAAATAGCACCCCAAATAAAGTGTCACAAGTAAAATTCTCTTCCCGTCACAACCACAACTTTAAGAATCAAATGCAAGTTGGAAGAGGTAGGTCCTAAAATGCGTATACAATATCTCCAGCCGGAGAGTCTAAGGAAGCGAGTTCCATAGTACTGGTGATAAAGTGGTAGAGGCGCGAGTAGATTCCCACCTTGTTTTAGAGCGGTATGGCAGAACTAACCTGTTGTCAGCCAAAGACTGCAAAGTGCAGGATGGTGAGTAATAATCTATGAGGCCAGATAGAGAACCTTGTGTGTCAAGGTAAGGATATTAAAAATTTTATCATATCGGTAGTCAATGAAGGAGCTGTAAAAAGAGGTGTGACCCGATCATAACGGATCATATTGCACACAGTATTCTTAAAAAAAAAAAAAAAAAAAAAAAGACCTATAAACCTCATTTTTCCTGGTTATTCCTCCCCCGATGTAGTCAAGCATAACAACCACCATAATTGATCAGACCTATGGTCCATTAAGTCCAGTATGCTTCTAACAGTGGCCAATCCAGATCACATGTACCTGGCAGAAACCCAATTAGTAGCAACATTCCATACTACCAATCCTGGGGTAAGCAGTGGCTTCCCCCATGTCTCTCGCAACAGACTATAGAGTTTACCTCCAGGAACTTGTCCAAACATTTTTAAAACCCAGATACACTAACCACTGTTACCACATCCTCTGGCAGCGAGTTCCTGAGCTTAACTATACTTCGAGTTAAAAATATTTCCTCTTGTTTTAAAAGAATTTCCATGTAATTTTATGTTTAAACGATTTTATTGAGAATACAGCCAAATAAACATTGTCATACAAGCTCTACATTTCACACATTTCGAGTCTTGATATAATTATACAGTGAGTTATTAAACAGCCTTCAATATTTGAACTTTATACTCCAACCTGGTATTATTTTATTTGCTATTAATGATCCACGTTTTTAACAATAATTGAACCACCTTACAGCGAGGATCTAAATATGTCCCCTCTAACTCACCCATACCAGAACGACCCTATATCCTACTCAATGATCTTCATATATAATACTCTCCTTACAAAGAAGGGCTCGCAAAGTATCAGCTATTATAACTATATTGAATAAAGAACAATATTCCAATATAAGCGGTCTAGAAGAGCCCGAAGATACAAGATCTCTCTCCTCACTCAACCCTTTATCCATCCTGTACCTACCCCCCTCCCCCCCCCCTCAGCTTAACTTCCCTCCCCCCCTCCCTCCTTATTCCCCCCCCCTGAAGGAACGTTACCCAATCAACCTAGGAAGTTCATCTTGCGTTTAGAAGTAAGCTCCGACCTCTGGGATTTAAGGTGCCTAGATAGGGGCCCCAGATGGCTAAAAACGTAACTCTCCTTCTTTGTGAGTGTCTAATCTCTTCAGCCTCCCAAGAAGCCAGCTGATGTAGCTGGCTTCTCCAGTGCCAATATGCTGGTGGGTCTTTAACCGTCCAATATTGTAATATACATTTTCTTGCCAGTAAGCACATCTTACGAATCAGTAATACTTCAAAACGATTCTGTCCTCGAAAAGCATCGGGGAGGTCTAAGATTACTTGTTCAACTGTCTTTCTGGTTTTAATACCCAATCTTCCTTCCCAAAAGCCCCAAACCTGAGTCCAGAACCTTTTCACTCGAGTGCAACTCCAAAACATATGTAGGAATGTGCCTGGACTCTTTCCACATTTAATACAATTTGGGCTGCGCCCGCCTCCCATGTGAGCAAGTTGTGAAGTTGTCACATACCCTCTGTGGATACATCGGTATGCACATTCTCTCAAACGAGCATCTGTTACCAACAGGGGTATGCGCGCCACTACCCTCGGCACTTCCCAAGACACTAATTCAAAATTCAATTCTCTTTCCCATGCTTGTTTCAACGGCTCATAATCTCTCGGGGGTTGCCATCTAGTTAGTGCTTTACAAAGCAGGGAGACAGAAATTTCTCCCTCGCCCAGTGATTGAAAAAAATCTCTTAGTTTATCTCCCACTCGCCCGGTCAAAGCAGTCTCTGGCAGTGACGCCACATAATGTTGTATCTGTTTTATCGCAAATCTGTTACCCCAAGAGTCTCCCACCTTGCTCAACAAGTCCCTGGTTGAGCGGGGCTGCCCATCTCCATCTAGCAGATCAGCTAAGCATATTAGTCCCCGTCTCGCCCAGTCTACGAAGTGCCGGCTTGACATCCCAGGTAAAAACTCACAGTTCCCACATATTGTAAGCTGGTCTGATGCTGCCGGGTCTCCCCCAAGTTGGCGTACGAGCTTTTTCCACGCCTCTCTCAGCGGACGCACCAACACGCTTCTGCGCACTCCCTCTGGTATACTACTTATTTTATGGTGTAGCAATGAGAAAAGTTGACAAGGAGCTAGGTATGCTGTCTCTAGTGTAGTAGGGGTGTATCGCTGCAGTTTTAAAAACCAATCCCCTAAGTGACGTAATTGGCATGCCTGATTGTATAATGCTAAGTCCGGCATTCCCACCCCCCCCTGTCTCCAGTTACCGATTAAGTAGGGAAATCGGACTCGTGGCTTCTTACCCTTCCAACAAAACTTAGATGCTAGTGCATAAAAGCTTTGCAAGTCTTTCCGACGTATCCAAATTGGTATCGCTTGTAGAACATAAAGCCAACTAGGGAAAAGAACCATCTTTATTAAATTAATTCTACCCATCAGCGATAGTGGCAAATCCATCCAGCCCTGTAACACATTCCTGGTCTCCCTCAGCAACCAGGAGACATTTAGATCATATAAACGTGAAGTGTCCATAGGTAATAAGAATCCCAAGTATGTAAAAGCATTCTGCGCCTTTCTCAGCGGAAATTCACCCCTCCAATCTCTCCATATCTCCCCCGAGGAGGCCAGGGCTTCCGATTTTTCACGGTTCAATCGAAACCCCGCATAATCTCCATACTCTGAAAAGATTTCCAGCAGCGCTTCCAACGAGTCCTGCGGATTCGTCAGATGAACCAAAATATCGTCGGCGAAGGCGGCCACCTTAAACATCTCCCTCCCTATCTTTATGCCTTCTATTTCCGGTTGCTCCATTATATCTCTCAATAGAGGATCTAACGTTAGTACGAACAAAAGAGGCGATAGAGGACAGCCCTGCCGCGTTCCCCTTCCCATGGCGAAGTCTGATGTTACAAGCCCATTAACCGAGACTCGGGCTCTCGGGTGCGAGTAAAGTGCTTTTATCCCTGAAAGAAATCTGCCCGAAAATCCGTATTTCCGAAGAACCGCGTATAGAAAGTCCCAGCGAACCCGATCAAAAGCTTTTTCCGCGTCAAAGCTTAATAGGGACTTTTTATTCCCTCTGCTGCTAGTCTCTAAAGAGGCCAGAACTTTGCGGACATTTTTAGCAATTGTACGACCCTTCACGAATCCTGCTTGAGATTCATGTATCAATTTAGGTAGAATTTTTGCTAATCTGTTTGCCATGATTTTAGCTAGTAACTTAATCTCAAAATTTAAGAGCGAAATCGGCCGATACGATGCTGCCAGTTCTGGGTCCTTCCCTTTCTTAGAAATTACAATGATACATGCGGTATTTAAGTTGGGGGGCACTTGCTCTTGTTCTATTAAAGTATTAAACATCGATGTTAGGGGCTCTGCTATCTCTTCCCCCATAAGTTTGTAAAATTCCGCTCTATAGCCGTCCACTCCAGGTGCTTTGAGTAATTGGCTTTGATTAATGGCCAAGAACACCTCCTCTGTTGTGATTAGATCACTAAGTTTCTGCTCATCTTGCATAGTTAGCCGTGGTAAGTTTAACTGCTCCAAATATGAGTCTCCCGACAGACCTTCATCCTGTGGGCTCTCATACAACTTACTATAGTAATTGTAAAAAATGTCACTAATTCCCTGATCTGTGGTAATTCGTCTATTCTGCTCATTTTTCATGGTTATTATCCTAGTTTTCCCTTGCTTCGCCGCAATTAGTCGCGCCATTATCCGCCCCACTTTATTGCCGTGCTTATAGAGTTGGTATTTATAATAATTCTGTGCCTTCACAGCTTTTTGGTGAAGGAGTTCGTTCAACGCTGTTTGCAAGGAGAGTAATTGTTGTTTACTCTCTAAAGAGGGTTGTCGGCCATATCTCCTCCTCGCCTTACACACTAATTGACTCAATCGTAAGATTTCCTGGAGTCTCGCTTTACGTTTATGGGCCGTATAACTTATTATTTCCCCCCTAAACACTGCCTTAGCCGTTTCCCAGTAAAGAATTGGGCGTTCCACGTACGGCTCATTATGTCTCTTGTAATCGTTCCAGCTGCGAAGCATAGAGGCCTTAAAAACTGGGTCTCGGTATAGCTCTACAGGGAATGTCCATCTATTGCTTCCTCCCTGTCTCTGCTTTGGCAACCATCTCATTTCCACCCATGCATGGTCTGAGATTACAGTGGCCCCTATTATTGCATTGGACACTGAGCCAAACAACTGTTCCGAAATCAACAAGTAGTCGATGCGCGCCTGTGTACCATGCACTCTAGATAAATGAGTGTAGTCTCTCCCTTGCGGATCGAGAGTCCGCCAAACGTCCACCAGCCCCATCTGTCGACAGAGATTAGGCAGCCCCCGATTCTCCTGCCCAGGAGTATAACCTCTAGGCCCAGTACTATCCATCAGAGGGTCCATTACTGTATTAAAATCCCCCCCTAGTATTATGGGTAGAGGGCTTTGTTGTAACAGCGTCTCCATAATCATTTTGTAAAATTTCCTACTGTATTGATTTGGGGCATATATATTCCCAAACAACACTGTTTGGCGGTCTATGGAAGCCTCAACAATCAAAAACCTCCCCCCTGGGTCAGTGTATCTAACATCCAATTTATCTATTATCCCTTTTCTAAACAAGATGGCAACCCCTCCTTTCTTCCCTTGTGCCGCCGCAGAAGTGCACTCCCCCACCCACCAAGTACGCAGTTTCTTGTGTTCTTCATTTGACAAGTGTGTTTCTTGTAATAATGCTATATCTACTTTATGTCGTTGTAAATGCTGTAGAATTTTGGAACGTTTAACCGGGGATGAAATCCCTCCTACATTCCATGTAACAACCTTCAAAGGACCTTACTTCTATTTGATATCATTCCTTGCAGATTATACCATTCTTGCTTTAAAGGGGAGCGTCCCAGCCTCCGCCCCCCTTCTGTTTCCGTATTGTCACGTATACTTCCCTTCCTTATATCTACATTGCACGTCCTCCAGGTCTCAGTTCCTCCCCCCCCCCCCCCCCAACCCCCCCACCCTCATATTCTCCCCCCCCCCTAACTAACCCCAATCCCCTTTGGTAATTCCCCCAACCCCAAAATGGGGTCATCACGTATAACGTCCCTTACCCCCCACCCTCTTGTAAACTCCTTCCCCCCCTCTCTATTACAACAACAGAAAATGAATTATAGGTGCTTCAAACTCTCTGCATATTAACATTTTTATATTCAAATTCAACAACAGTTTCACCCTTCAAACCTTCTCTTTTCTTCAACAAGGTGCTGGGTTGAACCTTCTTCATTAGAGTTTTTAGAAAACCAGCAGCTCAACCCAGTATGTGGTCTCTGACGATCTCGAACAGCTTACACAAA
The DNA here is from genome assembly GCF_901765095.1 of Microcaecilia unicolor. Lineage (NCBI taxonomy): Eukaryota > Metazoa > Chordata > Amphibia > Gymnophiona > Siphonopidae > Microcaecilia > Microcaecilia unicolor. The sequence goes on from NC_044032.1 coordinate 538,919,733, forward strand.
ATAAATCCCCACTGCACCTCAGCAAGGCTTCTCGCCTATTCAGCTGTTTTGTCTCCAATTAGTTTCTCGCAGCTAGCCAATAAATCCAGCACTGAACTTGTTAATAATCTTCAGAGTTTAAGCTTAATGATTTGTAATCCATGCTTACTAAGACTTCAGCATTGACTTTGACTTTTTTGTCTGATTCAACCTCCCATGTTCGTTTTACAGTTAACGCTCTTCAATGGATCTCAGGAAGGCCTGCGCCTTTTCCACTGAGGTATAAATTGTTGTCTCCGTTTGGTAGGTGACCCGCAGCTTCGCCGGGTATTGCAGGGCAAAACGGATCTTCTTTTCATATAACTTCGTGCAGATCGGGGAAAACTTCCTCCGCTGCATCACAACTGCTGCTGAATAATCCTGAAAACATAAAATTTTCTTGTTTTCGTAGCGCAGTTCTTGATCTTTTCTTAGTGCCTGCAATATAGCCTCTTTGTGTGCAAAGTTTAATAGTCGACAGATCACCACTCGGGATTTCACAGTATCTGGATGTCTGGGACCCACCCGATGTGCTCTCTCCACACGGAGGGTTCCCAAGTCTGTTGGTAATTGCAGCTGTTTTAAAAGCCAGGTTTCCAGAAAAGCTCTCAGATTAGTAGATTCCAACGCTTCTGGTAGCCCCACGAATCTCAGGTTGTTTCTACGGGATCTATTTTCAAGATCCTCTAGCTTCTCTTCATAAGTCTCTAGTTGGTTTTTAAGCTTCACATTTTCCACCTCCATTCGTGAGACTTTTTCCTCCAAGGCCCCCTGGCGCTGTTGGAACTCCGCCAAATCTTTATTTAGTTGCTCCAGGTTTCCCTGGACTAGATCTAATTTGTTGTCAATCGGTCCCAGTCGCCTATCTAACAGCGGCTCCATGGCGCTGGTCACCTCCGCTACCACCTCTGCCACCCATGCTGAGCTCACCGTGTGCACGGGCGGACTTGGCGGGGCCGCCATTTTGTCTTCGCTGCCTCGTGTTTTGTCTTTGGCGCTACGGACGTTTTTTGCTGCCATAATTAAAGTTTGAATCGTTCTGCTGTTGCGTCTTGATTTCCGATTTCGGAATTGCAAAATTGGGGGGTTCGCTGTCAAATTATTCACCTGATTTTGAGGGTTGAACGGGCAAGCCGGCAGGAGCGGGAAGGCTCAGCAACCGCTCCTGTTCATGACGTCACGTGACCTCATTTCCATGTAATTTTATCGTGTCAACTGGTCTTTGTATTTTTTTTTTTTGAAAGAGTGAAAAGTTGATTCACTTCTACCCATTCTACACAACTCAGGATTTTGTAGACCTTAAATCATATCCCCCTCAGCTGTCTTTTCCAAGCTGAAGAGCCCTAACCTCTTTAGACTTTCCCTCATAGGAGGAGGAGTTCCATCCCCTTTATCATTTTGGTTGCTCTTCTTTGAACCTTTTCTAATTCCACTATATCTCTGCGATATGGTAACCAGAACTGAAAGCAATACTCAAGGTGAGGTCGCACCATGGAGCGATAAGAGGCATTATAATATTCTTGGTCTTATTTTGCATCCCTTTCCTAATTCCTAGCTGCCACAGTACAGTAGGCAGAAGATTTCAGCATATTGTCTACAATGACACCTACATCTTTTTCTTGGGTGCTGACCGCCAAGGTGGACCCTAGCATCAGGTAACCGATTCGGATTCTTCTTCCTAGTGTGCATCATTTTGCATTTGTCCACATTAAATTTCATCTGCCTTTTGGATGCCCAGTCTTCCAATTTCCTAAGGTTTTCCTGCAATTTTTTTACAATCCGCATTATTTTGACAACTCTGAATAGTTTTGTCTCATCTGCACATTTAAACACTTCATGTGCCGTTCCATTTTCCAGATAATTTATAAAGTGTTAAAATAGCACCAGTCCCAGTACAAATCCCTGAAGCACTTCACTATTCACCCTCCTGCATTGAGAAAAATGGCCATTTAACCCTACCCTCTGTTTTCTGTCCAATAACCAATTCCTAATATACAGAAACTGCCTCCTATCCCATGACTAATTTTCTCAGGAGTCTTTCATGAGGAACTTTGTCAAAAGCATTCTGAAAATCTAGATAACGTTGCATCAACTGGCTCACCTTTATCCACATGTTTATTTACGCCTTCAAAGAAATGAAGCATATTGGTGAGGAAAGACTTCCTTTGGCTGAACCCCGCAGGGGTCTGTGCTGGGTCCGTTGCTTTTTAATGTATTTATAAATGACCTAGAGATGGGAATAACTAGTGAGGTAATTAAATTCGCCGATGACACAAAATTATTCAGGGTCGTCAAGTCGCAGGAGGAATGTGAACGATTACAGGAGGACCTTGCGAGACTGGGAGAATGGGCGTGCAAGTGGCAGATGAAGTTCAATGTTGACAAGTGCAAAGTGATGCATGTGGGTAAGAGGAACCCGAATTATAGCTACGTCTTGCAAGGTTCCGCGTTAGGAGTTACGGATCAAGAAAGGGATCTGGGTGTCGTCGTCGATGATACGCTGAAACCTTCTGCTCAGTGTGCTGCTGCGGCTAGGAAAGCAAATAGAATGTTGGGTGTTATTAGGAAGGGTATGGAGTCCAGGTGTGCGGATGTTATAATGCCGTTGTATCGCTCCATGGTGCGACCGCACCTGGAGTATTGTGTTCAGTACTGGTCTCCGTATCTCAAAAAAGATATAGTAGAATTGGAAAAGGTACAGCGAAGGGCGACGAAAATGATAATGGGGATGGGACGACTTTCCTATGAAGAGAGGCTGAGAAGGCTAGGGCTTTTCAGCTTGGAGAAGAGACGGCTGAGGGGAGATATGATAGAAGTGTATAAAATAATGAGTGGAATGGATCGGGTGGATGTGAAGCGACTGTTCACGCTATCCAAAAATAATAGGACTAGAGGGCATGAGTTGAAGCTACAGTGTGGTAAATTTAAAACGAATCGGAGAAAATTTTTCTTCACCCAACGTGTAATTAGACTCTGGAATTCGTTGCCGGAGAACGTGGTACGGGCGGTTAGCTTGACGGAGTTTAAAAAGGGGTTAGATAGATTCCTAAAGGACAAGTCCATAGACCGCTATTAAATGGACTTGGAAAAATTCCGCATTTTTAGGTATAACTTGTCTGGAATGTTTTTACGTTTGGGGAGCGTGCCAGGTGCCCTTGACCTGGATTGGCCACTGTCGGTGACAGGATGCTGGGCTAGATGGACCTTTGGTCTTTCCCAGTATGGCACTACTTATGTACTTATGTACTAACTGTTTGTCTATGTGTTCCATAGTTTTATTCTATAATAGATTCCACTATTTTCCTCAGCACTGAAGTCAGGCTTGCTGGATCATCCCAGGAACTCTACAAATCGGCATTACATTGGCCACCCTCCATCAAGTACTACAGATGATTTTAATAGTTTACAGATCAGCAATTTCATATTTGAGTTTTCAGTACCCAAGGATGTATGCCATCCGGTCCAGGTGATTTTATCACTAACTTGTCAATTTGGCTCAGTACGTCTTCTAGATTCACCGATTTCAGCTCTTTCACCTCAAGTTAATACATGGAATACATCTGTCTGGGCTCCAAGATGGTATTTTTAAACAATGTCCACGCCTGATTTAAAGTCCTAACCTTTGCAGCCTACCCTTTCAGCTTCCTTTTAATCATTTACCTCATTTTGTCGGTTCACCCTTTCGAAAACTGAACGCTGCTACAGTAGAAACTCCAGATATCAGCTCAAAATTTTGTCATGTTATGCTCACCGTTTCCCAGTGGATCTAACAGAGTTTCCTCTTGGGCCCTGCATTCCACTAAGGACTAGATGTAAAATTATCAATTCTTGGACCAATTGCTCCAAGAAGCAGTCATTTATTACATCTAAGAATTTTACCTCCCTAGCACTCCCTGATGTAGAATTTATCCAGTCAATATTCAAATTTGAAGTCACCCATTATTATGATGTTGCCCAATTTGCCAGCTTTCCTAATTTCTATAAACATTTGTTATCTGTTTCTTCTGTACTGGTGGACAGCAGTATAGACCTACTCTTTCCCTTCACACATGGAATTTCTATCCACAAAAAGATTCCATGGTGCTGTTTCATGTAGTAATGGGGAAAAGCCTCAAAGAGCTCCCAGATTAAATATCCATCTGTCGGAGCTGAAACAGACCAACTAGTCTTCTCTTCATCATAGGCAAAAACCCCGTATATGCAGCCACAGGGATTCTTAGTGGACCACAATTATATAATAGATACTGTTGACAATTATTTTTTGAAATAAAGAATTTTTTTGAAAATAGCGTGTTAATTTCTAGAACATGCTCAATTTCTAGAACAATACACTTAGCTTATTGCTTGGCGTTCTATTTATTGCTGCTCCATGCTGCGCTGTTCCCTGCTTTGTTACCCTGAGCCGACGTTGGCCAGCGTTTCGCTGCTTCTTCAGGGTCTCAGGTAATTATTGGAACACATTGCACAGCGTTTCAACTACAGCACGTCTTTAGCAATCCAGCCTGTTTTTTCCATTAAGATCTGCATTGTAAGGTCTAATGTAATTTTGCACTGCTGCCTTTTCTTAGGCTCTGGCTATTTGAGGAGCAGGGCTGGTTTTAAGGATAGGTCACTGGGTAAGTACTGCTTAAGCATTGGCAACTTTTTATTCTAGGAAAAATAAAGCACCATAATAGAACAAGTGGTAAACTAGAAGCAGAAAATAAAACCCACAAACACACCTTACCTCATAAATAGGAAGTGTATCAGAATTCCATGCATTGATTCTAGCTTCATTTACATCAACAACGGTCACTCTAATATGGGGGCACATCTGTGCAATAACACTACAGGTTGGCCCACCAACATATCCAGCTCCAATACAGCAGATCTTCTTAATTTCAAACATGATTGCTCTGCAGAAGAGAAGGCTCATAAGTCACATCATATGATATGAAAAGGAAATACTGTTTTTATCGCAAAAAATAGGAGACATTTCTTCTTTGATGCTCAACCCTGTTACTGGGGGCACACCTATTATAGTCCTATTTTCAGGATTTCCATTAGATATAAGCATGAGAAATTTGCATAAACTGATTCAGTGGCTATCCTGAAGGTATGCTTCAAAACAGAGCCGAGACAAGGAAGATTAGTGTCAGAATTACTATTATGAGCCATGCTAAGAACTCTCAGCAGCAATGAGCACCACCACAGGAAAGGCTTTGGTGCTCCACGGTGCAACCAAATGCAAAACTGAACTTTAAAAATTTTTTTTTTTTTTTTTTTTTTAATTTTTAAAAAGCCACATTACACAACTCTGGAATACAAATGAACAGTTAAAACTGCACATTCATTGAGACTGCTTAGTGTACCTGCCCCAAAGCATAGTGGCTTTTTTTTTTTTTAAGACGGGATGAGTCCCCTTGCAGTTAACAGGTGGCTTTTGACTGATATTTTAAACAGTTGTGAAAAAATACCTGAACTGATCTTTTATGCCACTAGTTTGCATTTGAAATAGCATTTTGTAAAGAATAGAAAAAATAAAGGGGTCCATTTCAAATCATACATTGGTTGCGATTTAACTCCCAATTCATTAAAAAGGCATCAAGTACTAAATTTGATGTATTTTTTGGCATATGCATGCTTTATACTTTGATTTGTATCCTCCAGCCCCCCCCCCCCCCCTTCCCTCTCTCTTGTTTTCACTTAATTTGATTCTGGGTGTACATTGCTGCTTCTTACATGTGAGCTCCAGTATTGCCTTTGTAAAATGTTACTTGTTATGTTGTGAGCTCTTGATTGTATCTGTATCAAAAATCAATAAAAAGAAATTAAACTAAAAAAAAAAAAAAAAGGCCATCAAGTTCTTGGTGAATTCAGCATTAGAACCAAAGCTAAATCACCAACAGTAGCCCCCACCAAGTGAGCAAAGCAGCTTTTCACAAAGTCAAATATTCCAAAATTGCAGAGCATATTCAAGAGCATGGATTGAGACAAAGTCAACATAGATTTAGTGAAGGGAAATCTTGCCTCGCCAATCTATTACTTTTCTTTGAAGGTGTGAACAAATATGTGAATAAAGGTGAGTCGGTTGATATCGTGTATCTGGATTTTCAGAAGGTGTTTGACAAAGTACCTCATGAAAAACTCCAGACGAAATTGGAGAGAGTATTGGATAGGAGGTAGTGTCCTATTGTGGATTAAAAACTGGTTAAAAGATAGAAAATAGAGAGTAGGGTTAAATGGTCAGTATTCTCAATGGAGAAGAGCAGTTAGTGGGGTTCCCCAGGGGTCTGTGCTGGGACCGCTGCTTTTTAACAATTTATAAATGGCCTAGAGATAGACGTAACTAGTGAGGTAATTAAATTTGCTGATGACACAGTTATTCAAAGTCATTAAATCACGGGAGGATTGTGAAAAAATGACAGGAGGACCTTACAAGACAGGGTGTCTAAATGGCAAATGTTTAATGTGAGCAAGTGCAAAATGATGCATGTGGGAAAGAGGAACCCGAATTATAGCTACGTCATGCAAGGTTCCACATTAGGAGTCACAGACCAAGAAAGGGATCTAGGTGTCGTCGTTGATAAGTTGAAACCTTCTGCTCAGTGTGCTGCTGTGGCTAAGAAAGCAAATAGAATATTCAGTATTAGGAAAGGAATGGAAAACAAAAATGAGGATGATACAATGCCTTTGTGTCGCTCCATGGTGCAACCACACCTCAAATTTTGTGTTCAATTCTGGTCGCCGCATCTCAAAAAAGATAAAGTGGAATTAGAAAAGGTGCAGAGAAGGGCGATGAAAATGATTAAACGGGATGGGACAACTTCCCTATGAGGAAAGGCTAAAGCGGCTAGGGCTCTTCAGCTTGGAGAAAAGGCAGCTGAGGGAGAGATATGATAGAGGCCTATAAAATAATGAGTGGAGTTGAATGGGTAGATGGGACGCGTCTTGTTTACGTTTTCCAAAAATAATAGGACTAGAGGGCATGCGATGAACCTACTAAGTAGTAAATTTAAAACTAATCGGAGAAAATGTTTCTTCACTCAATGTGTAATTAAACTCTGGAATTCGTTGCCAGAGAATGTGGTAAAATGGTGGTTAGCTTAGCGGAGTTTAAAAAAGGGTTGGACAGCTTCCTAAAGGAAAAAGTCCATAGACCATTATTAATGGAACTTGGGGAAAAATTCACTATTTCTGGGATAAGCAGTATAAAATGTTTTGTGCTTTTTTGGGATCTTGCCAGGTATTTGGGACCTGGATTGGCCACTGTTGGAAACAGGATACTGGGCTTGATGGACCTTCAGTCTGTCCCAGTATGGCAATAATTATGACAGCTCCTGACCACCCAAAAAAGTTTCATTCTGAAGGTGGGCAGTCCTTTGTGCATCACTCAGAATGCACGTATGAGTAGTAATTAGCTCTTTAAAATAACTGAATGCAATTCTCATTGGCTGCTACTGTGATAGGAATGAGCCCACAGAGCCCCCTCTACGCATGTCTCACTGAACCAGCTAGAACCAGTAGGTAAGTTTCGTATATCTGGGCCTCAACTTGTTTTACATGACCAGGGGAGTAAGAAACTTTGACTAAGGGGGGGGGGGGGGGGGGGGGGAGGTAAAATTCCTGCTTTAAACAGAAGCAGCCCAGAAGCTACACAAGCATATGTTAGTGTTCACAAAAGTAATGGCACTAAAGAACACAGAAGCAACAGCATCTTATTGCATATTTTAAAAAAACAATATAAAGTTGATATATTGCTTCCTCACGTAATATAGCAGTTTACAGCAAGTCCTATCCCAGCCCTGACTGCTCTCATTGTCTCCTCCTCAAGCCCCTCAAAACTGTCTAACACTTTTGGGGCTCACATGACCAACTTTTGTATATTCATGAGTGATGAAAACCACACTTCCTATTGACCTGGTACTGCTTTCTCCCCTTTCAGGGAAAACAGAGCACCTTTTGAAACTTGTACAAAAGCATTTTTAAGTTCCTATCCAGAAACAGGAGTCATTCATCAATCAGCCACATTACTACAAAAAGACTTTCATAACTGCTGCACAATGCTGCCCACTTTTCTACTTGCTATAAAAACACATCCGAGACGCTGTATAGAAAGCTCAAAAGGCATGCTGAAAAGGCCAGACAGCAGACATGCACAATTTTTTCAGAAAAATACAAGTTTACTGATTTTAAAACCGTACAGAAACAGTAATAGGATTTCAGCAAAATCAGAGCTATCATGAAGAAAATTTGCAGGCAATTACAAAAGTAAAAACCATATGAGTAGTGCTGAAACATCTCATCTGCTCGCAACCAAGGAGTCCTCTTTGATTCCTCCCTCTCCTTTTCCGCTAACATCCAGCAGACGGCCAAAACCTGTCGCTTCTTTATCTACAACACTAGCAAAATTCACCCCTTCCTCTCTGAATATGCTACCAGAAATCCAAACCCTTGTCACCTCTCGCTTGGATTATTGCAATTTGCTTTTCACTGGTCTTCCGCTCAACCATCTCTCTCCTCTCCAGTCTGTCCAAAATTCTGCAGCACGACTTATTTTCTGCCAAAATAGTTTTACCCACACTAGCCCACTCCTCAAGTCACTTCACTGGCTCCCTGTCCGCTTCCACGTACAGTTCAAATTTCTCTTACTGACCTTTAAATGCATCCATTCTGCAGCCCCCCCATTACCTCTCCTCTCATATCTCTCCCTACATTCCTCCCCGTAATCTCCGCTCGCTGGACAAATCTCTTGTCGTCCCCCTTCTCCTCCACTGCTAATTCCAGGCTTCGTTCCTTTTCCCTTGCGGCACCTTATGCCTGGAATGGACTTCCTGAGCCTAGCTCCATCTCTACCAGTTTTCAAATCTATGCTGAAAACCCACCTGGATGGACCGTGCAGTCTTTTTCTGCAGTCATCTACTATGTTGTGTAGATTATGTTTTCACCACTGCTGTTGGCTCCTAACTACTACTCAATTCCCCTATCCTTGTTCCTTTTCACTCAGTACTTTCCTCACCCTTAATTGTCTTGTCTGTCTGTATTTTTAGATTGTAAGCTCTATTGAGCAGGGACTGTCTCTCTGTGTCAGGTGTTCAGCACTGCTTGCATCTGGTAAGCGCTATACAAACAACAAGTCAATTCTTGTTTGCATTTTTAGAAAAGGTATTCATCTAATTTGACCCATTTACAGCTGTGAATACACTTCAGATATACTGTATTACCAATGTATTTATATTTAACTAGAAGTAGACTATTCCACCATAGATAAATTGAGGTGTTGGTATCTTTCATGGTTGGATTATTAATTTCCAAAAGCAATAGATAAGATGCATCTTCATCAGAAAGCGGTCTTCAAAATGGTATTTTTCCAGATGATTTTGACCAAATGAATAACCAGAAAGAACTAACATTACCACATTCAAATAGAACATGTTTAAGGGTATCTGAGCTACGACTGCATGACCAAAGATCATTAGTAGATAAAACCACACTTCAAAGATCTGACAAGGCTCCAAATAAGGGAGATGAGGTAGAAAATAGATTCATAGAAGCAGATATAGTGATGTCCTTGGACCATATAACCTGAAGGAGGACCCATTCTGCTGAAAATCAGGTCCTGAATGTCTAGATGCATCGGGAAGGCCTTAGGACCTCTAAGCCCACTCATGATCAACAAAGATGGAATGCACTGTCAGTCCCTCAGAAGACAGTACTAAGCTCTTCTTTATGAAACAAACTTCTCAGTATTTTCAGATCTCCCTCCGCCAACAGCTCCCTCAACAATGGCTCCTCTGAGTAGACCAAGGCCACATCAGATAAAGAGGGAGAAACAGAGCTTCATCTGCCCACTCCTGGAGGTCTAAACAAAATCTTAGGAACTGGAGGGGCAGCAAGGCAAAAAAAACGAAGCACTTTAAAGCAACTCCGACTGTTCCTGCTTCAATAAATAGGCTTGCTGTAAGAGCAATGTAAACTGTAGAGAAAAAGATCCCAATGCAGCTACTCCGTTGAGCCAAGAGGGTGTAAAATGGCAGCTATGCTCTGCACATGATCTGACAGAAGCTGCTCCTTGCTCCTCACTGCCAGTCGGCCCCAACAAAATGGCATCCGTTCTTGTATTCTCCTGCATCAAACACACACTAGCCCTGCTGGAGAGTCCGAAAACCCCGGCATATTTGGATGCTACGCAGAATCCTAAGATGTGCTGCCAATGACCATTCAGGATTCCTGGCTTGCATGCACTGCAACACCCAGATGCAGACTGCTGGGTCCCACAGCAGAACACTGCTTAACTGCCTCCATGGGAGTTGCCATTCAGCCCAACTGTCACAAAGCACAGCATGTGTGCAAGTCAGGATCCCTCTCCTGCAGCCCTCTAAGAGGTTCAGATTCAAACTTTACTTGGATTTAGCATGGCTGGCTGCTCCCCCCCTCCCCCCAAGCTTAATCTCCAAAAGTCTTACTACACATGAGAGCCGCATTGAGCCTGCCATGAGTGGGAAAGCGCGGGGTACAAATGTTAAAAAAAAAAAACAAAAGGCTAAGGACAGCTACTGTATCTCTCACACTCTCCAGTTTTGTTTTGTTTTTTTTTGGGGGGGGGGGGGAGGGGTTGTTTTTAATTGCTGGGCTGGAAAAGAGTTCCACAGGAAATGGGGAGAGACGAAGGGAGGGAATCTGTGGGGCACCAGAGACAGGGATCTGAAGACCTCCAGATATGACTGCAGACTCAAACCACCCACAAAGCTCAACTGGGGATCAGGAGCAAATCACTCAGAACCAGAGGCTGAAAAGTTTGTCCATCCACCTGTTGGTATCCAGTCCAGCTCCTCATCCCCACCTGCTGGTTGATGGATACAACTATCCCACAGGTTCTGGAATAGTGGGAAGCTACATAATGGAAAGTTACTTTTATGGTAGCATGGAAAAACAACAAATTTGGCATCAATGCGCTTCAACCATTCACTTGGCGAGAAATTGTTTATGCCTTTGAACTGTTCTCCTGTGCAGGACAGCAATGAAGAGGATACCTTCAAACTTTAATGGATATTTGGTTTTAATGATCTGCAGAATTTGAAAAGCATGATGATAATGTAATGTTTTTGACAATCACTCTGGGGTCTTTAGCAATTGGAGCACTGAATGAGGGCACAGGATGTTCACGTTTTAGTTCAAACATGCGTGAACTTTTCCTAGAACAAGATTCTTTAATAATCTTTTTATTGATTATAGCAGGTGAACACTGATGGAAACACAGTACAAAACCATACAACTCCCCCCCCCCCCCCCCCTTAAACCCCGTCAGCCAGTCCTTGGAGTGCTTACGACCTCGAACCAGCTTTCCAGAAACAAGATATTAGGGCCCTCCATACCTTCTGGGAGCCCCACAATTTTAACATTACTTCTTCTGGGTCAATTGTTGAGGCCTTTAGTTTCTCCTTTGAGAAAATAGAGGGATTTGTTAAGCCGCAGCATGGCCAATAGTTATTCTTATGAGTGTAGTCGAGTTTCTAGCAGTGAGATTGCCAAGTTGTTGCTCGATATTGAAGATATCATTAAGGTATCATTTTGATCACACCTTTTTCAGTAGTAGCTGAAGGTGTTACATTCAGATACACTGGTTATTTCCCCGTCCCTGGAGGGCTCACAATTTTTTGTACTGAGGCAATGGAGGGTTAAGTGACTTGCCCAAGATCATAAGGAGCATCAGCAGCAGAATTTGAACTGGCCACCTCTGGATATCAACACCAGTGCTCTAACCACTAGGCCACTCCTCTAACCCTGTAATAGTTCTTGGAAGAGAGTTTGTAATGAGACTTTTTCCCCCGTCAGATTGCGTTTCCCCCAGCGAAGGTGGTTCTGGTTTGGGACACTTAACCCTCCGTTGCCCCAGATAAACCGCTTTGGATGTGGTTGCAAAAAAAAAAAAAAATGTAGATATTGTGGCCCAGATGACTCATTCTTTCCCAGTTTTGATCAGGCCATGATATGGGGTTGAATCACAGAAGTTCATGAGCAAAATTTAAAACATAAAAACCCGATAGTGAAAAGTGTTATTAGGGATTGGTCCAAGCACAAGCACTACGCTGCTATCTTTATCGCTGCTCACAAGGCAAGCGGGCGGGGGGGGGGGGTGGGGGGTGCCCCCCCAGAGATGTGCTCAACTGTACAATATTTAGAACTAGTTATGTTTGATGGGGTGGAAACCATGACCCTCACCGTTTCAAAAAATTGTGTTTTAAGAAAGAAAATGCAACGTAACATTTACATTCTGCTACTATCCTTCAAAGTTCAGTGTAGATTATAAAAAGCTGGTGATTTCCAGAATTAACACATAGGGCTCCTTTGTGGTGCTACCAATTAGCATGCACTGAATGGGAAGCCACCCATGGCAACTGAATGGGCTTCTTTGCATTCAGCACACCGCTAACTGGTAGCACCACTTTGTAAACAGCATTAATTTTTGTAATAAGAAACTAAACTACATATAATTATGTTTACATGTGATTCTGTAGAAGGTTACTCCAATATAAACGCCACTTGATATGAGAATTATGACCAATGTATTTAAGGGGTCCTTTTATTAATATATGGTATAAAGTAGCCTTAGTGTGCCCTTAGGTGGGTTCTTTTTGCACACTAAGGCCATTTTTACCATAGCAGTAAGATGGCCGATTTTCTATTTGTCATTCATTTAAGTATTTATATACTGCATAGACCTAAGCAGTTTACAGTTTATTTTACAGGTACTGGGTCTGTCCCTAGTGGACTACAATCTAAGTACATTGTACTACTGTTGTACTGGGGCAATGGAGGGTTCCCCAGGATCTCAACCCAATTCCCCATGTCCACAACCGGCTGCACTAACCATTAGGCCACTCCAAGGACTAGGTCATGTGATAAAAATAGTTACTGCATCATTACCTATGACACAGGTGCAAAAAAAAAAAAAAAAAAAAAAAGGAACCCCCCCCCCCCCACCTAAAGTCCCTTCTACTGATGGAAGGTAAAGTCAAGTCTCACACATGTAAAATTCCACCCAATGGGAGGGGGTAGCATAGCATCATCATATGTAGGGGCTAAACCTGCAAGGATCCTACAGAACAATGGGCAAAGGTTGAACTGAACTCAAGCCTGGACCAGCCACCACCAATACAATGATCTATAATAGGGTAGCCTACCAACTTTTTTTTTTTTTTTTTTTAATTACATGCTAGTCTGGCAGCCGTATTCCAAGCAATTTGCAATCCTTTTTGGAGTGAATCAAGACAACAAATATAGCAGATTTCAATAATCCAGAAGAGACAATATTATGGTTTGAACCATTTATCTGAAGTGTTCAGGAATAAAGAACTTTCTAATGGTTCTAAGCTAATTTCATTTTATAGAACAAGTGTCTAAATACCTAAGACAGCAAATTAAATATCAAAAGGACCACCTTGTTTGCCCATTCCTGAAATACCACAATACTGAACCTCTGCTTTAACCTTACAACTGAAGATTCTTTGTGCTCATCTCATGCTTTCCTCAATTCTGTTTCTATATTTTGCACCCTGCACCTCCTTTAGGTGGCTGTTCCACACAACTACACTTTCTATGAAGGAATTGTTTTCAGAAGTTACTTTGTAATCTAGCCCTTTGAAGACTTTTGTTTCTTATTGTTCTCTAGCTTTTAGAGTAAAAGCTACTCTTTGTGCCCACTAAAACAAGTTACCCAAATCTTTCAGGTACCAACCATATTTGAGTCCAAAAAGAGTACACATCTATTATAGGCACCAACTGTAGCAGTGGTATTCACCCTCAGTATCCAAGGGCCACCAATAGGTCAAGGTTTAGGGCATGCCCTGTACAATGGCGGTCAGTATGCATTCACTGAGGAAAGCCAGGTGGGAAAAGAAAAAAAGCTGACCTGTTGGCAGCTCTCAAGGACCGAGAGTAAATACTGACCTATGAGAATTAGTTATATATAACAAAAGAGAGGGAACAAAGTACAAACTAAAGTCCAAACAAAAGATTTTTTTCTTTTTAATTATCTACAAACACTGCATCTTAATGCCTGCCATATAATGCTGAATTTACCACAATATCATACCCAATAACATTTTGGTCACATATACAAAGTTATACCTTGCTGCTTAGCAAATTAAAAAAACACAAATTTTTTTTTTCTTGGGGTGGGGGGGGGGGGGGGGACACAAAACCCCACACCTTAACTACTAAAATAGGTCTTTCCGATGCTTCATACACAGAACTCTTTTCACAGCTCTGCAATGCTTTCAGAGCCAGTTCTGAGGTAAACTACATCTGTGTGTTGTGAAAGAGTGAAAAAAAAAAAAAAAAAAAAAACAGGTGAATTTTTTCCTGTACAGGATTTTAAACCTTATTACAGCCAAGCTAGTAATATACCCTAATCTCAGCAGATTTTAAGAGCTACCCTACTTTTGTTTATTGAAGGATATTACCTCAAATGTTTAATCCTAAAGTACTCATTTCTCCACATGAATTACCAACCGATATATTTTGTTTAGTTTACAAGGTACTAATCAGATTAGCCAAACAAGTGCGCTCTTCATTTACTTTCCTTCAGAGAACAAATCCAAGTCCCCAGTTATTCTACAAAAGGCAAAGGGATTTTTGTACCTTGTTGAAGATTCTCTTAACTTCTTTGCCCGCTGAGTGAATTTCTATTAGATCTCTCTAACACAGCTCCCACTAAAAAGGAGGCTGTTTTGGCAGAAAAAGACCTAAATGGTCGAACATAAAAATGTCTAAAATATGGAAAGGCTCAAGAGAGACTGCAGCAACAAGCAAGTTTTAACACATCTGTACTCATACAGCCATAAATTAGTTAACTTCTATAAAGCAACTAGATTACTAGCACATGTGGGAAGAGGGGTAACATCCCTGTGTTGGGCAAATACAAAATATTAGGCACACAAAAACAAATGCAGAAAAACATCCAGATTACAAATGCTTATTTAAAACATAGAATTTTGTATCAAGATCATCATAAGAACCATTAAGTCTCCTATATTTGGCAGTTTTGCTACTTATAGAAGTATTTTTTTTCTCTTGAGAACAATATCTCCAAATGGGTTAGGTTTGTGCATTGTGAAACCACAAGAGTGGAAGAAGCAAACCACAATCTTCAGGATGATCATAGAAAGTAATTTATTAATCCAATGCTGACAAAACTGAACCCAACAGGCCGGTTTCAGCATCTGAAGCCTTTGTTAGGGGTCCTTGTGAGCATGAGCCAGCATACTTTTCATATATAAAGTATCCATTTTTATAAAAGCTCAGAACTGCGAGTCAGCCAGCAAAAAAATGGCAGCACTAGAAAAGCCGATATTTTATTAATCCAATGCTGACAAAACTGAACCCAACATGGGCTGTGTTTCAACACCTGAAGCCTTCATCAGGGGTTCGATACTTTATCCATATTTATGAAAATTCTGCTGGCTCACACAGACCCCTGATGAAGGCTTCAGGTGCTGAAACACAGCCCATGTTGGGTTCAGTTTTATCAGCATTGGATTAATAAACTTTTTTTGATCATCCTGAAGATTGTGGTTGACTTCTTCCATTCTTGTGGTTTCATCTTTTACTGAACATAAGAGTAACCATACTGGGTCTGACCAATGGTCCATCTAGCCCAGTATCCTGTTTTCCAAACAGTGGCCAAGCCAGGTCACAAGTACTGTTTGTGGAAGATGTTTTTCCTGCATGTCATGACAGTAATGAACTTCACTCCTATGTCAGGGTACATGGAGGCTGATCTGTCCCTTACAGTTTATGTTTGCCATAGTACTTGAGTTGTGCCAAATCTTTGGAGTTCATAAGATGTAACTGTTATAGTCACTGCTTTAATGTCACAGATGTACCTTTTGTTAATACATATAAAAAGGCACACTAACTAAAACTGCAGTATCATGCTTTGCGTGCCTTCTGTTGGATGGCCTCCTATATAAACAGAACTTTCAACTAGCAAAGATGAGTTTAAATGTCTTATTTACAATGAATGGAGGGGAGGGGGGGGAGGTAATATTCAAGGGGTACGGTGGGGGGGGGGGGGAGAGAGATTGCGATGGGCTACCAAAAGGAATATTATAATGTAGAGATAATAAGAACTCAAAGTGTGCTCTCACGATCTCTTATACGAGGCCAAGGAAGAGAGGGAGGGCAGGCGGAGATATAGAACAAACTGTTAGCAGAGCTTCATAACAGCAGGTACCTGTGGGCTGCCCATTTTCCCCCTATTGGCCATAACTCTTACTATCGCGAAGGTACTGCGGGGAAGCGCGGGATGGAATAGAGGGGAGGATAGGGATACGGTAAGGGGGTACAATGGTTAAAAGGTTGCAGGTTGTACTTATCATTCGGCAATTGCTGGGTTTGCATAGATATGCCTACTGTTTTAGCATGCAATGTTGGAAATGTTTGTCTTGATTATCTGTAAATCAATCGGCTGAGAAACGATCGGATCCTACGGGGACTTTCCAAGTTCAGACTCCTGGAGGAAAGTAGCAGTAAAGCCGATTCGATATGAGTGGGGGGTATAACGAGGGGGGGATTAGTGGGGGGATAGGGATAAATGGTATATATATATGGAAAATATTGATGATGACTGTATGCACATGACTATGATTGATATATCTGATGTGACTATTTTGCTGCTTGTAAAGGTGTTTGTTTTATTAGAATGTCATCAATAAAAAATTGTTGAAAGTTAAATGTCTTATTTACATTAGCTCAAAGCACTGAATCCCTGCTCTGGTTTGTATTGACATGGAAGCCCTAGGAGGAAACTGTCAGGCCAACAAAATAATAATTTGGAAGTTCTTGTTTGATTTTCTCTATTATTTAAGGGATTTGCGCCAATTTTAGTAAGAAAGTGAGAAATGAAAATTAGACTGTTCATGCCGACAATTAATCTTAGGTAAATAGTGTTATGGTAGCTCACTTGACTGTATAGAATTTTTTTTTTAGGCAATACCTGATTTTATTGAACTAAAAATATATCTCTCTACTAGTTTCTGAGAGTTAACACGCTCTTCTTAAAGTCCAGACTGAGTGAGAAGATATTGCCCACAAGTGAGTTATAAAACACTTTACAAGGCACCAAGGGGGAATAAGTGATGTTATAGTGTCACTATCATTTTGACCCAAACATAATGATCTTCACCATTTTTCAAGTAAGGACCCCATTTTGGCAGGTCTTCAATGTGAGAGACAAGATTGTTGCTTTACCCAGCATTTAACATACCGGGCAAGTGGAGAATCTCTTTTGACAATATAGCCAACGTCTCAACAAATTACACTGTCCAGCTGGTCTCACATTTGACTACAAACACGTCATCTCCCACACCCCCACCATGTTAAGCTTTCCTACATTTCTTTAATCCTCCCATATTTTCTTTGGCAGTCTGTTGGGGCCACCTCAGGCAAAGCTATCCTGTTTTTCTGACACCACAACACTCAAAACTTTGAACCATGTGGTGCCCCAACTCTCATAAGTGAGCACGCTGAATAAGTTTTAAATTGTATATTTTTAAAGTGTAAATATTGGTTTTGTATAGTTTATGAGAATGTGATTATTTATAGGACCGTCCCTGACGCAGCCTTGAAACAGGATCTTGTTGGTCTGTCTATTGGACATTAGGAGAATTGTTTGCCAATAAAGACATTTAAAAACCTAGCAGAGTGTTGGGCATGTTTATTGGAGTACTCTCTAGAGAAGCTAGTCAAAGGAATATGTGGACTGAACAAAGGGGTTCAACTGAGCCCCAGGTCTTAGAACAGACACTATCAAATACTTATCTTCCCCCTACTATTGACAGCATGTTACAGAAAACAAAAGAAAACATAAAATGCTTCCTGTGCAAACATCAGCTCATAAAAGGAAAAAAAAAAACCACCACCAAGAAATGTACTAAGGTGATTTCTTTCCTTTTGGGGGGGGGGGGGCGGGGGGAAGAAGAGAGACTATTTAAAACAATGACTTACCTATTTATATTTTTTTAATAAGTCTTACTACTCTCTTTAGACTGATTTCACCCTGCTGAGGTCACAATAGATTGCCCTTCTAACACTATACACTGAACCTTTTGAGCTTACTGCAAAGCTCCATCTCACACTATACACTGGACCTCTTGAGCTTACTGGAACCTCCATACACATGTATGCTGAAACTGTACAGTATTATATAAGACAAGTATACTTACAAGGTAAGGTGCTTCCTGTCCAGAAGAGTTTATGTAACTTTTCTAATGATCTACAAAGAAGAAGAGTATGCCCATCAAAAACAACAATTAAGTAAGGGGAGAATTACAAGACCTTGCAATGTACTAAAGAATCAATATTTAATTGATCAATATTCCCATTAACTGTTACCATTGTAGAAAAAAAAAAAAGACAGCAATTACAAAACAGTTATTTCTTTCCCTATGTTGATCAAGGGAAAAATGAACGCATAATTTTAACTTAGCCTATTAAAACACCATCAATTTGATAATGAAGGGCAGAAAACCATCACCAGTTTATTGGTGGCAGAAGGTGTTCCAACACAGTAATACTTTCAAGACATGCAATTCAAATTTTAGTTTTAAAAAAATGTGTTGGGATACAACTAGTTATACAATTAAAAACATACAAGTCCAAAAAGCTATAAAAGCCCCTTGGTGGTTGATGAGGAATGGGTAATCATTGATAAAGCAAAGAACGGGCCTTAAGGGGGAGAAAGAGAATGTCGTATCAAACAGCTAAGCATCCTGACCAGGGAGTTTTAGCCCAAAACAAAGAGTGTCAATGAACAACACCATCAAACATGGGCCATTAAGTTTTAGTTTTCAATTAAAAGAAATCCTCCTGTTTCCCGACCAACTTGAACTACAACAGCAATATGTCAATATCTATTGAAGCTAGGACTAAAATCACGCTGCAAGCCACCGCGGTTTCTAGTGCACAGACCTCCTCGGAGAAGCAGAGAAAGAAGGGAAGCGAGAGCTTCACCTCAGTTCGGTATAAAGCAAGGTAGGCTCAGGGTATCTATCCCAACGCGGTGGCCCAGCCGTACCCACACCTCCCCCTCCCACAGCTATACCTACACCAGGGAAGCGATAAAGAACCCCCTACTGAACACAAGCCTTGCCGAACCTGTGCCAGCAACTCAGGCTCCTTCCCTACAACAGAGAACAGACAGTGCAGTGCCGGCCCATTTAAAGGCCTCGCCCCCACCCCCTTTCCTTTCCTCTCCTCCTCTCCCTCGCAGACTAAGCCGGGTTTCACTCCCAGCAAAGGGTAAAAAACGGATACAGCGGGATCCTCCGGATCCACCCGAATTCGATTTAAAAACCTTTGAAAGTTCATTTTTTTCTTTGCCCAGTCGTTTTACATATATCCTCCAAAAATAAATGTTTTTAGAAGAAGACAGCTGTTAACGCTGAGGATTATTCTCCCGGGATCCTCCTATTTCCTTACCAATCTTGTCCTCCTTAAAAGTTGCGATCCTCCGTGCGACGGTACATTACGTCACAGGGGGCGTAACTTAGCGGATCGGGCGGGCAACGCGTTCTCAAGCTTAAAATAAGGTTTAGTGACAGAAGGAGCGCTTTTCACGGCCGCTACTGCTTACAGTATGCAGCGATCAGCAGCCATTTCCCAGCGCTGCACAAATCTTTTAGAAGGTTAAACAAAGAGGCGCAATAGACTGGAGTGGAAGTGAGCATATCTAGCTGTAAGCAAGGAAGCCAATTTGGTTAATCTCTGTTTCCACTCCCCCTCGCAGCCGTCATTGCCATTCACTCAAAACAAAGCAAGCAAACCTACCGTCCCTTCACTCCCCCCAATACAATGTGGGGATTTGGGGAATGTTGAACTCCACCCAGAGGAAGGGGAGGGGGCCAAGGCCGCCTGCAGCTCCGCCCGCTGACATGGAGTCAAGCTTTTTTTTTTTTTTTTAACTAGCGGTTTGGTTTGTTTTAAACTCGCGGCTTGCTTGTTTTTGGGCTTCTTGCCATTAGCAGGAAATGTGTAATGCTTGTTACTCGTTGCTCGGCAGCAACACAAGCAAGACTAGCAATCAGCGTCTGCACGAAGAAAAAACACAGACTATAGTTATTGCCTTCAGCTTTCTGATGTCATCATCCCTTATCCTGTTTTCTTCCGCCTCCTTGATCCACAGCACTGCAACCTAATCCCGTTACCTCCCTAATGAGAACACGCACGCATGCGCCGGTGGTTAGAGAGGGGTTTTTTTTACTAAAGGATTTAGCTTGAGTTATCTCTGCCTGCAGCAGGGTTCTTTTTATTCCTATGTGCCCTGTCACAAATAACTCGAGCTAATCTTTAGTAAAAGACCCCCTAAGGGCAGCGACTCTCAACTGGAGAAATCAAGTTGGTTGGATCATAGGAGCCGACTCTGTGGGTGCTTGAGCACCCCCAATATACAGAATATTCATTGAATGTGTCCAGGGAGGGGTTATTTCCACTGGGCTTAGCACCCCCAATAATTTTGAAACGTTGGCTCCTATGGGTTGGATAACCTCCTTGGTTAGGGTTACCATTCGGCCGGATTTCCCCGGACATGTCCTCTTTTTGAGGGCATGTCCGGGCGTCCGGCGGATTTTGCCCGCACACACGTTTGTCCGGATTTCTGGACAAACGTGGGCACATGCGTGCGGTGGGCGGGCGATCGGCGCCGTGGGTCTGGTCTCCCGCCCCCTCCCTTCCTTACCACTACTAATTTAGCATTTCTATAGCGCTACAAGGCATACGCAGCGCTGCACAAACATAGAAGAAAGACAGTCCCTGCTCAAAGAGCTTACAATCTAATAGACAAAAAATAAATAAAGTAAGCAAAGCAAATCAATTAATGTGAACGGGAAGGAAGAGAGGAGGGTAGGTGGAGGCGAGTGGTTACAAGTGGTTACAAGTCAAAAGCAATGTTAAAAGAGGTGGGCTTTCAGTCTAGATTTAAAGGTGGTCAAGGATGGGGCAAGACGTAGGGGCTCAGGAAGTTTATTCCAGGCGTAGGGTGCAGCGAGACAGAAGGCGCGAAGTCTGGAGTTGGCAGTAGTGGAGAAGGGAACAGATAAGAAGGATTTATCCATGGAGCGGAGTGCATGGGAAGGGGTGTAGGGAAGGACGAGTGTGGAGAGATACTGGGGAGCAGCAGAGTGAGTACATTTATAGGTTAGTAGAAGAAGTTTGAACAGGATGCGAAAACGGATAGGGAGCCAGTGAAGGGTCTTGAGGAGAGGGGTAGTATGAGTAAAGCGACCCTGGCGGAAGACGAGACGGGCAGCAGAGTTTTGAACTGACTGGAGGGGGAGAGGTGACTAAGTGGGAGGCCAGCAAGAAGCAGATTGCAGTAGTCTAAACGAGAGGTGACAAGGGTGTGGATGAGGGTTTTGGTAGAGTGCTCGGAAAGAAAGGGGCAGATTTTACGGATGTTGTAAAGAAAGAAATTACAGGTCTTGGCAATCTGCTGGATATGAGCAGAGAAGGAGAGAGAAGAGTCAAAGATGACCCCAAGGTTTCGAGCTGAGGAGACAGGGAGAATGGGAGAGCCATCAACAGAAATAGAAAATGGGGGGAGCGGGGAAGTGGGTTTGGGGGGGAAAATGAGAAGCTCGGTTTTGGTCATATTTAATTTCAGGTGGCGTTGAGACATCCAGACAGCAATGTCAGACAAGCACGCTGAAACTTTGGTTTGGATGCAAGGTGAGATATCAGGGGTAGAAAGGTAGATTTGGGAGTCATCAGCATAGAGATGGTAGGAAAAGCCATGGGATGAGATTAATGAACCAAGGGAAGAAGTGTAGATAGAAAAGAGGAGGGGACCAAGAACAGAACCCTGAGGTACGCCGACAGGCAGAGGGATAGAAGTAGAAGAGGATCCACCAGAGTGGATCCACCATGTTCCCTGGTGGTCTAGTGTGACGTCTTCGGGGGCAGGAAAGAGCCCCTTCTTTCCTGCCCGGAGCACTGCCTCCCTTGTCCATCATCCTTCTCGGTCTGGCTGGGGATTCAAAATGGCCACTGAGAGTTGAAGTCTCACAAGGCCGCTTCAACTCTCAGCGGCCATTTTGAATCCCCTGCCAGACTGAGGAGGATGCAGCAGGCAAGGGCAGGCAGCGCTCTGGGCAGGAAAGAGGGGGGCTCTTTCCTGCCCCGAAGAGAAGACACCACTAGACCACCAGGGCTAGATAGTAAGTGAGGGGGAGGGGAGTATGTGACGGGGGGTGGGGAATAGGGGGGCGGAACGAGGACCCGAAAGGGGCGGGGTAGGGGCGTGACATGTGCCCTCTTTTTCAGAGGACACAAAATGGTAACCCTATCCTTGGTAGAAATGCATGGGGACTGACGGAGCCCTAGAAAAATAGTGTAAGCGCAGACTGGATGGACCATGCAGGTCTTTTTCTGCCGTCATCTACTATGTTACTATGTCCTTCCATGTGCTGGGCTTCACGCTTCTGAGGTTTTCCGGTGGCTTCCCTGGGATCCTCGTTGTTTCCTAGCTAGTTGAAACGGCTATTCGGCCTCACTTCATTGGCTCCCTATCCGTTTCATTATAGGTTATCAATAGAAATCAAACAAAATAAAACATGGAAAAGAAAATAAGCCTTTTTTATTGGACATAACTTAATACATTTCTTGATTAGCTTTGGAAGGTTGATGTACCCATACATACCTCCTACCCACCCCCACCTTGCTAGACTGTCATTGAAATGCTTTGAAGCTTCACTTATATATACTATCAACTAACACATTTGCTTATTTCCGATCTGACGAAGAAGGGCAACCTTCGAAAGCTAATCAAGAAATGTATTAAGTTATGTCCAATAAAAAAAGGTATCATCTTATTTTCTTTTCCATGTTTTATTTTGTTTGATTTCTATTGATAACCTTTAAGAGTGGACTAACACGGCTACCACACCTCTCTACGTTTCATTATACAATTCAAGCTCCTCTTATTGACCTATAAGTGCATTCACTCTGCAGCCCTTCACTACCTCTCTACCCTCATTTCTCCCTACACTCCTTCCCAGGAACTCCACTAGGTAAATCTCTCCTAACTGCACCCTTCTCCTCCACCGCTAACTCCAAACTCCGTTCCTTTTATCTTGCCGCACCTTATGCCCGGAATAAACTTCCTAAGCTGCTACGTCAAGCTCCATCTCTAGCCGCCTTCAAATCTGGACTAAAGGCCTACCTGTTTGATGTTGCTTTTGACTCCTAACTTTTCACTTGTTCATAACCTTTATCTTGTCTTCCTCTCTTCAATAGTCCCTCATTCCTATATGTCCTATCTGTCTGTCCTACCCTTACCCTTAATTGTCCTGTCTGTTCTGATTTAGATTGTAAGCTCTCGAGCAGGGACTGTCTCTCCTTCATGTTCAATTGTAAAACGCTGTGTACGACTGGTAGCGCTATAGAAATGATTTGTAGTAGTAGTAGTACTTTCTGAAAGATGAGCGGGAAGGTTTCCTCTTGTCCTCATTCACTGCTGTTAGCCTGTAACTGCTAAGGAGGAGGTTAGATTGAGAACAGAAAATGGGCCAACGGCATGAGCCTATCTGACCCATTATGTGGGCTGAAGAGTAGGCGGGGCTTGCCGCCACGTTGGTACACCCAAAACAATAGCAAACGCTAAAATGCTTCTTAGAAATAAGAGACTGCTAATGATATGTGTGGTCCATCTGTAAAAAGTCTAAAGCTGTTCCAGTCAGATAGGCCATGCCTTAAAAGGTGGAGGTTAAAGGATTTATTTTTATTCAACAGATTTTTTTTTTACTTATTTGAAAGCTTCCCATATCTATCTATTGTAAAGAGTATGAAGGAAGGAAAAGAGTGGAGAAAAGGCTGGCTGTATTTTGGACTGTGTATAACACAGCCTGGCTATATTGAACTGAGTGGAGAAAAGCCTGGCTGTATTTTGGACTGTGTATAACACAGCCTGGCTATATTGAACTGAGTGGAGAAAAGCCTGGCTGTATTTTGGACTGTGTATAACACAGCCTGGCTATATTGAACTGAGTTGAGAAAAGCCTGGCTGTAAATGGGGACTGTGTTTTGAACAGCCTGGCTATATTGAACTGAGTGGAGAAAAGCCTGGCTGTATTTTGGACTGTGTTTAGCACAGCCAGGCTATATTGAATTGAGTTGAGAAAAGCCTGGCTGTAATTGGGACTGTGTTTTGAACAGCCTGGCTATATTGAACTGAGTGGAGAAAAGCCTGGCTGTATTTTGGACTGGGTTTAGCACAGCCCGGCTATATTGAATGGAGTTGAGAAAAGCCTGGCTGTAATGGGGCCTGTGTTTTGAACAGCCTGGCTACATTGAACTGAGTGGAGAAAAGCCTGGCTGTAGTTGGACTGTGTTTAGCACAGCCAGGCTATATTGAACTCAGTTGAGAAAAGCCTGGCTGTAAATGGGGACTGTGTTTTGAACAGCCTGGCTATAATAAACTGAGGGGAGAAAAGGCTGACTGTAATTGGACTGGATTTAGTACAGCCTGGCTATATGGAACGGTGCTGAGTCAAGCTGGGCAGTAATTATAATGTGTCTGGAACAGCCTGAATATTGAAGGGTGTTTTGTTTGAAAACCCAAAAAGGCCTGCTGAATAAAGAAAAGTAAAGGAGGAAATGCAAGCTCTGGGCCGGTGGTGTGGTAAGGCCTTCCCGGACTGGGCCAGACGGAGAGACCTTTTACAAGTGGTAGCAGTGGTGGGATCATCTGCAGGACCTGTCGCTAGAGGAGGCCGCGACCTGCCTAGACGAAAAGCCCCCGAGAGGGCCAACGCTGAGAAAGGCGCAGACCCGTCTTGGGTTCCGGTAAGCGGGCCCAACTTGGGGGAGGGGTAGTGGGAGCAGAGAAAGAGTCCAACATAAGTGGGATAATCGCACTTGGAGGTGGTTCTCTGTTGTTTTTTTTTCAGGTGACGATTCCAGTGCCAGGATGGACCCCAAGGAGATCTTCGCTTGGATGACTCTGCAGTTCCAAAAACAGCAGGAGCTGACAGCAAAGATAGTCGAGGACTCATTGATGGCAGCCAGGGATCAGCAGCAACCAGTACTAAACATACTACAAGACTTTTTCCAAAGAGGTGCTAGTGCTCCACGAGAGGGGGACACAGGAGCGAATGGACTGGGGCCCGGAGGAAGCGGTGCGGTAGGACAAGTCTCCATGCATTCACTTAACTGGGGAAAGTTGTCCGAGCAGGATAATGTGGACGATTTTTTGACTGCATTTGAGAGGGTGGCTGGGGCGGCTGGCTGGCCACTAGAGCAGTGGGCCATGAGATTGGTGCCGTCTTTGTCAGGGGAGGCGCTGGCAGCCTTTAGGGATTTGTCTCCTGGGGAGGCTGCCAACTATGGAAGGTTGAAAGAGGCTATTAAGGACAGATATGGACTCAGTACACAAGCTTACAGGCGTAAGTTTAGAGCCACTAAATGGGAAAAGGGGACCCCCCCTAAAGCGGTAGCAAATAAACTAATGGATTTAGTGAAAAAATGGTTAGAGCCCGAGCAACACACCCTGCACGAGGTACTGCAAGAACTGGTAGTGGAGCAATTCCTCCAGGGTCTGCCAGCCGAGATTAGGGCAGAATTAATAAAGAGGGGATGTAAGACGGTAGAGGGGGTGACCTCGGGGTTGGAGTGTTACCTAGAAGCCCAGCAGTGGGGTGGACCAGAGCGGGAGGGAGGCAAGGCTCGGGTGTTAGAAAAAAGGGAGCAAAAAGTTTCCCTAGTTAAGCCGGAGACCCCCGCAGGGAGTAAAAAGACAGGGCTGGACACTGGCCAGAGTAGAAAGGCTACTCCTTTTGGGAGCAAGGTGTGCTTTAAGTGTGGGAAGGATGGACACTTCAAAAAAGATTGCCAGGGGCGGGAGGGGTGGATCTCTCAGGTGGCCCAAGGGTTTAGGCCCCGATACCTCACTCAGGTTAAGGTGGAGGGAGTGCCCATCACAGCCATGTTAGACTCTGGGGCGGACCAATCCATGATCTCTAGGAGGTTGTGGCAACAAATACGAAAGAGGAGGACCCCGGGTAGGGATACCTATGATGGAGGGGTGTCCATACAATGTATTCATGGGGCCAAGACACGTTATGCGCTCCAACGGGTCAACTTACAGGGGCCCTCCGGGGAGATAGAGCTGGCCATGGCCGTTCTACCCAGATTGCCCCAGGACATGATTTTGGGGAGGGATTGGCCACCGTTTATAGAGTGTATGGGCGAGAAAAAAGTGTTGGTCACTACCAGAGCTCAGTCTCACCGCGAGGCGGACGGGGAAGAGGAAGGCATAGGGTCTGTTTTTCCTTTTCAGGGGGAGGTCTTGGGCGAGCCGGGCGGACAAAAAAAGAGAAAAGCGGTGAAAAAAAAAGAACAGAAAGATCGAAGGGAGGCTTTTCAGCGGGTACAGAGGGAGGGTTACCTGCCGGTGGCTCCGGGAGAATTAAGAGAGCAGTTTCCCCAATTTCATAGGGAGCAGGCCACTGACCCTACTTTAGAGTATGCCTGGGAAAGGGCGCGCCAGGGAGAAGGTCAGGTAGCCCCGGGGTTCATGATAGAAGGGAACATATTATATCGAAGGGTGCCTAGCTGGGAAAACTCGGGAGGAGGGAGACAGCTAGTGATCCCCCGGGCTTTTCGTCCTTTGGTGGTAAGGCTGGCCCATGATCATCCTCTGGGCGGACATAAGGGATCCCAGGCTACCCTGACTCAAATATTGGCGAGGTTTTATTGGCCAGGTGTTTATGGGGAGGTGGAGAAGTACTGCAAGTCCTGCCCCAACTGTCAAAAGGTATCAGACAGATTCCCTCCTAAAGCACCGTTAAAGCCTCTTCCGAGGGTAGAGCAACCGGGGAGGAGGATAGCCATGGATATTGTGGGGCCTGTAACTAGGTCACAGAGAGGGTTCCTCTATGTCTTAGTAGTTATGGACATGGCCACCAGGTATCCGTGGGCCCTGCCATTAAGGAACATTTCAGCGAAGGGTATTGCCAGGGAACTCATAAAAAATTTTTGTGAGGTAGGTTTTCCCCAGGAAGTCTTGACCGACAGGGGGTCCAATTTTA
This sequence comes from Microcaecilia unicolor, assembly GCF_901765095.1. Lineage (NCBI taxonomy): Eukaryota > Metazoa > Chordata > Amphibia > Gymnophiona > Siphonopidae > Microcaecilia > Microcaecilia unicolor. Next base: position 538,946,813 of record NC_044032.1, read on the forward strand.
TGTCACATACCTTAAGGCAAGTATGGGAGGCGTTTGGGATAAAACATGTACGCACGGCAGCTTACCATCCGCAAACCAATGGGATGGTGGAACGCTTTAACAGGACCTTAAAGGGTATGCTAAAAAAAGCCTTAGGAGAGGATAGGACGGGGTGGGACCAGCTTTTACCATTTGTGCTATATGCATACCGGGAGAAGGTGCAGGACTCTTTAGGAGTTTCACCTTATGAATTAATGTTTGGTAGGAGACCCAGGGGTATGTTAGATATCGTACAGGAGCATTGGGTGCCACCCGAAACCACCGATCAGTCTGTGGTTGAATATTTACAGGATCTGAGGGGCCGATTGGATAGGATACAGGAATATGCCCGGGACCGGCTGGAACAGAGCCAAGAACAACAGAAGGGGTATTACGATAGAGGGACTCGGGAAAGGGAGTTTGCATCCGGGGATAGGGTCCTTATCCTGATATTGGAAGATCCACATAGGTTTGCCTCTAGGTGGAAAGGACCCTGGGTGGTGAGGAGGAGACTTGGCCCCCTCACGTATGAGGTGGCAAATGAGAGGGGTCGGGTTCAGACTTTTCACGTTAATCTTATGAAACCTTGGGTAGCTAGGGTAGGGTTTCAAACTCGGGGGGAAGAGAAGGAAGGAGAGGAGTTAGGGCCTCAAATACGGGAGATTTTCAAGCCCGGCGAGCCCGGAGTTAACCCCCGGCTACCCCAGGGGCAGAAAAAGGAGATAAGGCTGTTAGAGCGCTTTAAAGATGTTTTGACGGCATGCCCGGGGAATACCCACCTAGTAGAGCATGATATTGTAACGGACCGGGGTAAGATAGTACGGCAAAGGCCCTATAGACTCTCCCCAATGAAAAGGAGGGAAGTCATTAAACAAGTGCAGGAAATGTTAGATTTCGGGGTAATTGAGGAGTCCCATAGTCCCTGGTCAAGCCCAGTGGTATTAGTCCCAAAACCTGAAGGGGAGTGGAGATTTTGTATTGATTTCCGCCAACTTAATACTATCTCTCGGACGGATGCCTATCCTATGCCTTATATTGAGGAGCTGGTGGACCGGTTGGGGTCGGCACAGTATCTTACGACCCTTGATTTAACAAAAGGATACTGGCAGATTCCTCTGTCTCCGGGAGCTCAAGCCAAGACAGCTTTTAGTACCCCCATAGGCTTGTACCAATTCAAAAGGCTCCCCTTTGGCCTTAATTCGGCGGCGGCGAGCTGCCAAAGATTGCTTGACCGGGTCCTCAGACCACATCAGACATATGCTGCGGCATATATGGATGATGTGGTAATACACAGTGAGGACTGGAACACCCATTTGAAACACGTAGGGGCGGTGATGCAATCTTTTAGGGAGGCCGGACTTACCCTGAACCCGAAGAAATGTTACTTTGCCCAGTATAGGGTGAAGTATTTAGGGTATAACGTAGGCCGGGGCGAGGTGCGACCCTTACTGAATAAAGTTAAAAGCATCCAAGAATTTCCCAGGCCCAACAGAAAAAAACAATTGCGTAGTTTTCTAGGTATGGTGGGGTATTACAGGAGGTTCATCCCTCACTTTTCCGAAATGGCCACTCCATTAACGGACATGTTGAAGGGTAAGAGTCCGGATCATCTGAGGTGGGGGGAGGAGGAGTTGGGGGCTTTAGAGCAGATGCAGAAGGCCTTGTGCCAGGAACCGGTGTTGAAAGCCGTAGATTTCGAAAAACCCTTTATTCTACAAACCGATGCTTCGGGGAGGGGGCTAGGGGCAGTGCTGTCTCAGGAACATGAAGAGGCAGAACATCCGGTACTGTATCTAAGCCGTAAACTCCTACCTCATGAGGAACATTACTCCACCATAGAGAAGGAATGTTTAGCCATAAGATGGGCGGTACAAGAGTGTACGGTCTATCTCGAAGGGAGGCCGTTTAAGTTAGTAACGGACCATGCACCATTGAAGTGGCTGAATTTAATGAAAAATAATAACGGAAGGCTAATGCGCTGGTACTTGGCATTGCAACCCTTCCAGTACACAGTGGAGCATCGTCCGGGGAGATGTTTGGGAAATGTGGATGCCCTATCCCGGGTAGGAGAGGATAAGGAGGAAAAGGGAAAAGAGTTGGGGAGTGAAATCTTAAGGGGGGGGGGTATGTAAAGAGTATGAAGGAAGGAAAAGAGTGCATAAGTACATAAGTACATAAGTAGTGCCATACTGGGAAAGACCAAAGGTCCATCTAGCCCAGCATCCTGTCACCGACAGTGGCCAATCCAGGTCAAGGGCACCTGGCACGCTCCCCAAACGTAAAAACATTCCAGACAAGTTATACCTAAAAATGAGGAATTTTTCCAGTCCATTTAATAGCGGTCTATGGACTTGTCCTTTAGGAATCTATCTAACCCCTTTTTAAACTCCGTCAAGCTAACCGCCCGTACCACGTTCTCCGGCAATGAATTCCAGAGTCTAATTACACGTTGGGTGAAGAAAAGCCTGGCTGTATTTTGGACTGTGTATAACACTGTGTATAACACAGCCTGGCTATATTGAACTGAGTGGAGAAAAGCCTGGCTGTATTTTGGACTGTGTATAACACAGCCTGGCTATATTGAACTGAGTTGAGAAAAGCCTGGCTGTAAATGGGGACTGTGTTTTGAACAGCCTGGCTATATTGAACTGAGTGGAGAAAAGCCTGGCTGTATTTTGGACTGTGTTTAGCACAGCCAGGCTATATTGAATTGAGTTGAGAAAAGCCTGGCTATAATTGGGACTGTGTTTTGAACAGCCTGGCTATATTGAACTGAGTGGAGAAAAGCCTGGCTGTATTTTGGACTGGGTTTAGCACAGCCCGGCTATATTGAATGGAGTTGAGAAAAGCCTGGCTGTAATGGGGCCTGTGTTTTGAACAGCCTGGCTACATTGAACTGAGTGGAGAAAAGCCTGGCTGTAGTTGGACTGTGTTTAGCACAGCCAGGCTATATTGAACTCAGTTGAGAAAAGCCTGGCTGTAAATGGGGACTGTGTTTTGAACAGCCTGGCTATAATAAACTGAGGGGAGAAAAGCCTGACTGTAATTGGACTGGATTTAGTACAGCCTGGCTATATGGAACGGTGCTGAGTCAAGCTGGGCAGTAATTATAATGTGTCTGGAACAGCCTGAATATTGAAGGGTGTTTTGTTTGAAAACCCAAAAAGGCCTGCTGAATAAAGAAAAGTAAAGGAGGAAACGCAAGCTCTGGGCCGGTGGTGTGGTAAGGCCTTCCCGGACTGGGCCAGACGGAGAGACCTTTTACACTATCTATCTATCTATACAAGCAGCAAAGCCCGTTTCGTGAAAAATGAAACGGGCCCTAGGAAGGCTCTCATCTAAGCAATTTCTCCTCTCTCTCCTGCCCTCCCCGCCATGTCCAGCGATTCTTCCCTCCCATCCCATCCATGTCCAGCGATTTTCCTCTACCCTCCCATCCAATCCATGTCCAGCGATGCTCCTCTGCCCTGCCCTCCCCTCCGTGTTCCGTGATTCTGGCCTCCCCTCCATGTCCAGTGATTCTTCTTTGCCCTACCCTGCTCTGCCCTCCCCTCCGTGTCCCACGATTCTGGCCTCCCCTCTATGTCAAGCGATTCTCCTCTATCATGTCCTCCCATCTGTGTCCCACGATTCTCCCCTCACCTCCCATCCCCTCCATGTCCAGTGATTCTCCTCTGCCCTGTCCTGCCGTCCCATCCGTGTCCTGGGATTCTCCCCTCTCCTCCCATCCCATCCATGTCCAGCAATTCTCCTCTGCCCTGCCATCCCCTCCCCTCTCATCCATGGCCAGTGACTCTGTCCTTCCCGCCACCCTGCCTTTAAGCCGTTCATCTTACCTCAGGTCACAGCGGCGGCAGGCTGGGCTTGCATTGCCTCCAGCCTTCCCTTGCCTTCCCTCTCAGTGTCCCGCTCTCCTCTGATGTCATTTCATCTTTCCGCAAGGGCGGGACACTGAGAGGGAAGGGAACGCTGCAGTCGAGCTGACGTCAGCATGCTGTTATGAACCCAGCCAGCCATCCAGGGAAGCAGAGTTACTAATATATATATATATACACACACACACAGTGCTTTCTTTGTAGGAAAAAAGGTACCGGTACTCATTATGGGTGGGGTCACCATCTATGGCTCTGCCCATATGGTAGCCACACCCCTTATACCAGCCATGGCGTATATAAACAGATATCATTGAAAATACTATACCAGTATAAGAGAAAAAAAACTTGTGATTTTTTTCATTATAAATAATTTCTGTAAGCAAAAAAAGACAGATGTAAATCTCAAATTGGACATGTTCCAAACACTCAAATGAAAATAAAATGATTTTTCTACCTTTGTTGTCTGGTAACCTTGTTTTTCTGATCATGTTGGTCCCAGTCTCTGATTCTGCTGCTCTCTATCTTCAAATCTGCTAAAAACCCACCTTTTTTATGCTGCTTTTAACTCCTAACCCTTACTCACTTGTTCAGAACCCTTATTTTATCATCCTCACTTTAATATTCCCTTATCTCTTGTTTGTCCTGTTTGTCTGTCCTAATTAGATTGAAAGCTCTGTCGAGCAGGGACTGTCTCTTCATGTTCAAGTGTACAGCGTTGCATACGTCTAGTAACGCTATAGAAATGATAAGTAGTAGTAGTAGTAGTAGTGTTCCCTTAACTCCATTTCTAGGGCTTCCTTTCCATTTATTTCTTTACTTTCCTCCTTTCTTCTTCATTTCTTGCTCTACATCCATAGATAAAAGCTGGGTCCTCCGCAGACTGGACTGGAAGAGATATAGAGTGGATCCACTTCTTGCCTATTTTCTCCATCCATGTGCAGTTTTTCTCCTCTTTTCCTTTTCCCTCTCTCTCATCTCCGTCAGTATGCATCTCCTTACTATTCTTCCCTCCCCTCCATCCATATGCATCTCATTCCTCTCTCTTCCATCTCATCCATCCATGTCCAGCATTTCTCCTCTCTCCTCCTCTCCATCCATGTTCATCTCACTTCTTCTCTCTCCCTCCCCTCCATCTATGTCCAGCATTTCTCCTCACTCCGTTCCCCTCCATCCGTGTCCAGAATTTCTCATCTCCCCTAAATCCATGTGCATCTCCTCCTCTGTCTTCCCTCCATGTATAGCATTTCTCCTCTCCCCCTCCCCCATCCATGTTCATCTCACTTCCTCTTTCTTTCCTCCTCTCCATCCATGTCCAGCATTTCAACTTTCTCCCCTCCCCTCAATGTGCATCACCTTTGTCTTCCCTCTCCTCCATCCATGTCCAGCATTTCTCCTCTCTCCCTTCCTCTCCATCTGTGCACATCTCCTTCCTGTCTTCCCTCTTCTCCATCCATGTCCAGCATTTTTCCTGCCCTCCCCTCCATCCATCTATGTCCAGCAACTCTCCTCTCTCCCCTGCCCTCCCATCCATGTCCAGTGATTCTCCTCTGGCCTCCCCTCCCATTCATGTCCCAGCGATTCTCCTTTGCCCTTATCCTTCCCTCCCATCTATGTCCAGCGATTCTCCTCTCTCCCCTCCCATCCATATCCAGCAATTCTCCTTTGCCCCTATTTTTCCCTCCCATCCATGTCCAGCGATTCTCCTCTCTCCCCTGCCCTGCCCTCCATGTCCAGCGATTCTCCTCTGACCTTCCCACCCATCCATGTCCAGCGATTCTCCTTTGCCCATATCCTATCCATGTTCAGCGATTCTCCTCTCTCCCCTGCCTTCCCCTCCCCTCCCCTCCATGTCCAGCAAATCTCTTTTGCCCCCTATCCTCCCCTCCCTTCCATGTCCAGTAACTCGCCCCAGCCTCTACCTGCCCCCGAGATCATTCAAACCCCAGCCCCACCTGCCTGCCCTCAGCTCTCTGACTTTCCGTTCATGCCCCCTGCTTGAAATCTTCTGTTTACCGAAAGTTGCAAGGCGAACCAGCAGTGAAAGCAGCAGGCAGGCAGACTCGCCTCCTCGTTGCTTCCCTTCCCTCTCAGCGCGTCCCGCCCTCGCGGAAAGGAAATTACATCAGAGGAAGGCGGGGTCCTGAGAGAGAAGGGAAGCAACAAGGAGGCGAGCCTGCCTGCCTGCTGCTTTCACTGCCAGTTCATCACGACTTCTGGTGAATAGAAGATTTCAATGCAGGGAGCATGAACGGAAAGTCGGGGAGCTGAAGGCGGGCAGGTGAGCCAGCCCTCAGAAAAAAGGTGCCGGTATGCTGTACCGGCACAAAAAAAGCACTGTATATATATACATACAATTATTATATAAATGCATACAATTATTATAGCTGATAGAAACAGCAGTGATAAATTCTGTATTTTGTGTTCATTTTTCTACACTGTTCTACAGAATACAGTAATACATGGCCAAACTCAAGGAAGTTACATGGAAATACTTTTAAAACAAATAGGAGGAAATATTTTTTCACTCAACAAATAATAAAGCTCTGGAATTCTTTGCTGGACGAGGTGGTAACAGCGGTTAGTGTATCTGGGTTTAAAAAAGGTTTCAACAGGAAGGGAGAGTTCAAAATGGCTGCCGAGTGAAACAGATGTGCGTTTCGAGCTCCCGCAAATTGCCTGATAATTTTCGCTATGCCTAAGAGACGGGGGAAAACCGCGGCCCCAGCCTCCCAGCGGTTAAATCCCCCTACTCTAGTTGGCCCAATGGATACTTTTTTACGGGTAACTCCCGATCCTACCGTGTCAGTGAGCGGCCCGCTGACGGTCTCCGCGGCAGTTGAAGGCCTGCAGGAGAGTCCTGGGCTGGAAGTTTCATTAAGCCCTGACAGTAGAGCACCTCCCCTTCCTCCTCAACCATGCGGAGCCAGCTCTCCGAAGGTGGTGCCTCTGAACCTGAATTCCGAAGAGGTTCCAGGAGTCGGTAGGCAAGAGGCAAGGCAAGAACAGGCAGAAGCAGTGTTACCCATGGTCATTGGAGCAACAATGGAGGAAGGTAATGCCTCAATCCTGGCAGGCTTCACTTCACCACAAACGGAGGTAGAAACTACTTTATTTCCTTTGTTACAGACAGTTAAGCCCTCTGAAGTAACATTAGAAAATCTTTGGACACTGATTCTTGATCTGGGGAAGGCATTGTTACCTCAGACACATAAGATAAAACAAGACCTTGGTTTAACACAGGAAAATGTGAAATTATTGACAGTACAAATTCAAAAACAAGAGACTGAGCTTCAACAAGTTCGTGAGATACAAAATACAATGTTAAAAGATTTGATAAACTTAAGACGAAAAACTGAGAATCTGGAGAACTATTCGAGAAGTCATAATTTACGTTTTATAAATTTTCCTTATTCTTCTACAGTATCTCCACGAGAGATGCTAAAACTTTACTTCAAAGACATAGTCCAGATTGGAGAGAAACATATCCCTCCCTTTGCTCAAGTTTTTTATTTGTTTCCTAAAAATTTGCAAATAAAAGAAACTCAGCCTTTGGATGTTACAGTGCTATTAGAAACATCGGATAAAGATTCAATTATCCCAGCTACTTTGGTAGCGACAGTAGCGCTGATGCCAGATAAGATTTGGATACTGAAAATGTTTTACAAAAATCGTTATAAACCATTTAAAGGATTAAAGATTTCAATTTACCCTGACGTCTCAAGGGAGACACAGACTCGACGTAAAAGATTTCTTCAAAAAAAACAAGAAACGATTAACATTGGAGCAACTTTCTTCCTTAAATTCCCATGCAAGTGTTTAGTTACCTACCAGTCAGAGAAATTTGTTTTTTTTTATCCCTCCCAGCTTGAGACATTTATTACATCGAGAAAGGCTGTCGAAGTTGAAGTTTCGGCAGTAATTAGCTCTTGATTTATTATTGTAATAGGATCAAATGCACAATATGTTAAACTCTTCCTAAAGGATTGTTAAGTTTTCAACATGTGATATTTTTGAACTCCAATTGTGTACTATTAACTGGCAAATAATTTAAATTTTGTGTTGTGATATTTTCCTTGAATTGATGTAAATTCTGATTTAGCCAGTTTTTTCATCAAGTTTAATGCTTGTAATAATTGTAAAAAATTTAAATAAATAAATAAATAAAAGGTTTCAACAAATCCCTGGAGGAAAAGTCCATAGTCTGCTATTGAGACAGACATGGGAAGCTACTGCTTGCCCTGGGATTTGTAATATTGAATGTTGCCACGATTTGGGTTTCTGCCAGGTACTTGTGACCTGGCTTGGCCATTGTTTGGAAAACAGGATACTTGGCTAGATGGACCATTGGTTTGACCCAGTATGGCTACTCTTATGTTCTTATGTAAATTTAAGAGAGGATATTCTGTTTCATGATAGGGTTATCTTATAAATTGTATCAGCCTTAGGGAGCCTGGTGTTATAAAGATGGAATATATTGTATTTAAATGGAAATAAATTTAAACTCTCCTTTCATTGGGGCACATCTCTTATGTAGAAGTTTACATTTCAGATACACAAATGGATTATTCTGTTTTTGAGCATGTTTCAGGGACAAGTGGTTTTACAAGTCAAAATAATAAAATACATATTTTGTTTCATACAGAGCTCTCATTTGTTGAAACATAACTAAATGGGCTAGAAGCCCCTAATGATGTCCATTGGTTTTCTTATATTTTGTTCTTGTGATGACTTATACTGTGCCAAAACTGAAAACTCTTATCTCTTCTATCTGGTCGATAATAAAAGGAGCTAGCTCATTGTAAATACTATCCACCATAAAAAGGTTGTTTTCTGAGTGTACATAAGGAATTGTGATATTGCATAAATGTATGCTTTTCGTCCTAGTCAGTTTATCATGTAACTTATTAGTGAAACATAACCACAAAAGCATGGTATAGTCACATTTTCAATATGGTAATGCTAGGGTCTGCTAAGGAACAGGTTATTTTGAGTTAGTCTTCACTGGACCAAACTTGCTTTCCTTGTGTCATCACCATCCAGTTGGATAGGCAGTGCCTTAAAAGGTGGAGAAAGGATTTTTTTTTTATTTGACATATCCTACATTATCCCAATCAAACTTGGGTTCAGTGTGACTTACATTTGGAAATACAGTGAGACAGAATACTACAATTCAGTAACATCATGGGAGCAAGTAGATGGATATATCTGAAACATTTAACACAGTTGAGATTAGCATATATACCCAAATGGGCATTTAAAAGTCTGCCCTTTAATGATGCCACATATTCAGAAATCATTGCCATAAGTATAGACAGTTATTCAAAGATTATCACTTGCACATACCAGAACAGGCACCCATACTCCTGTTGCAAAAGTAAACAACAACTTTGACAGAGTACATCCAAAACTTTATATTTATGTTTTTTTTTAAATCATCTTTATTCAAAGCACAACATTTTGGTATATAAGCTTCATACAGAACAAGAAAAAACAGTGAACTATCCAACATGGCACAAACTAAGCTTTTACAGATAACATACCCCAAGAACCCTTCCCCTCTCTCCTATAAACCCACCTGACTGTTTCCACCCAGATGTACAGATCAGTAGCCCCCAAAGCAGTACAGACAAGTAAAGTCATAAACAACATCGTTTGTACCAGGGGCGTAGCCAGACTTTGGTGGGAGGGGGGTCCAGAGCCTGAGGTGAGGAGGCACATTTTAGCCCCCCCCGGCACCGCCGACCCCCCCATGCCACTTTTGACCCCCCCCGGTGGCGCCCCTCCCCCATCCCTTTCGACCCCCCTCCCACCGCTGCCAACCCTCCCCCGCCACCTCCAGGTACCTTTGCTGGCGGGGGTCCCCTTCAGCGCCAGTCTCCGAGTCCGGCGTGTTCGCTGATCTAGATTCTGTTTCTGTGAGTCCTGATGTCCTGCACGTTCCTGCATGCAGGACGTCAGTACTCACAGAAACAGAATCCAGATCAGCAACACACCGGAGACCGGTGCTGAAGAGGACTTCAGCTGGCGGGGGTTGGGGACCCCCGCCAGCAAAGGTACCCGATGGCAGCGGCGGGAGGGAGGTTGAAAGTGGCGGGGGAGGGTCAGTGGCGGGAGGGGTGAAAGCAGGAGGTCCAGGGCTAAATCTGCGGGGGCGCATGCCCCCGTAGCCCCACCTAGCTACGCTCCTGGTTTGTACCAAATTATTTAACCACCCTTAGGTTTTGTCTTTGGGTTTAACAAGCAATACCATGTAAAGTCTGGATAACCAAATTAAAGCAAATGGCCAAAATATGTAATACGTGGTAGAAACAGTGATGGAATATTAACATAGCAGGCAGACAACTTATTTATTTTCCACTGAACATAATTAACTTTGTATGAATTTGGCGGCTAATAGTGTGCTGCTTGCTACTGTATTTTGTATTTGGCAGTGTATTGTTTGCCAACATAATGAAATCACACTCATCTATATACAAACACACAGCCAGAAGACTAGAGTAGCAAACTTGGTGGAGCTAAGTGAGACAGAGAGGTACATAGAGGAGACCTACTGGGATGTAGAGAAGTCCCACCTCCAGTCTGGTAACCCCTGTGCTACCTTGGAGGAGGGAGGTCTCCTAGAAGGACAGCATCAACCTGGTGAAGTAGGAAGTACTCCTGTAGCCAGAACCTGCCCACCAGGGGATGTACTGAGGATATGTCTTCAAGTGCTGCCCAGGAGGGAAGGGTTAGGACAGCTGTTGTAGCTGGTGATTTGATCATTAGGCATATAGATAGCTGGGTAGTTGGTGGACTTGAGGATCACCTGGTGACTTGCCATACGAGTCTCCTAGATAGGATTTTAGATAGTGCTGGGGAGGAGCTGGCTGTCTTGGTATATGTGGGTACCTATGACATAGGAAAATGTGGGAGAGAGGTTCTGGAAGCCAAATTTACGTTCTTATGTAGAAAGCTCAAATCCAGAACCGCTAGAGTAGCATTTTCTGAAGTACTACCCGTTCCACGCGCAAGCCCCAAGATGCAGATGATACCTTTTTATTGGACTAAATACATTTTTTTTACTAGCTTTGGGAGGCCAAACCTTCCTTCCTCAGATCAGGATAGTTTACTAACCTGAGGAAGGAGGTTTTAGCATTTGAAAGCTAGTGAAAATGTATTGAATTAGTCCAATAAAACGGTGTTGTCATATTTTCTATTTTTTACATTTCATTTGTTAATTTTGAATTCAGTGAGTGGAATGTGTCTTTTTTTTTTAATTTACATCTGCAGTCTTTGTATTGTGCATATCACAAAGGTAAATGCATTACAGTTTCTATTTCTCTGGTATTGCACTGTAGGAAGAGTCCAGCTTCTTGGGGTTTCACTTACATTTTTATCTAAATGTTTCCATTTTTCGTTTGTGGTTATATACTCTATACTTGGTGAGGGTCTGTCTGTATTCAGGTATCTGTTAGTATTGAATGTCTGTTAGCGTGGCAGAGTTTAAAAAGGGGTTGGACGGTTTCCTAAAGGACAAGTCCATAGACCACTACTAAATGGACTTGGGAAAAATCCACAATTTCGGGAATGACATTTATAGAATGTTTGTACGTTTGGGAAGCTTCTCAGGTGCCCTTGACCTGGATTGGCCGCTATCGGGGACAGGATGCTGGGCTTGATGGGCCTTTGGTCTTTTCCCAGTATGGCATTACTTATGTACTTATATTATATCCATCTAATTTAGTACTCACAATAGGTAATGAGCCAGACGGGTTTTACTTCTATTGCTTTCCATTGAAAGCAATGGAAGTAAAACCCAGCTGGCTCAATTACTTCCATTGAAAGCAATGGAAGTAAAACCCGGCTGGCTCAATCCGTCCTCCGTTTTCTGGAGCCATATGGTAACCCAGGGTGTATTGATGTTTATGCCCACTGCAATGTTTATGATGCTACTGCAACTCAGGTCTAACCTGTGGCTAGCTCTGGCCCTGGGCCACAAAAAAAACCTTACACGAACTTTACAGTCTTCGTTCACTCTCAAGCCACTCTTACCACACACCTCATTTCCAGTTCACTTACAGTCAAGCTGGGGTGGGTCAATGGTCCAGAATAGCGATCTGGGGATTTGGAAGACACTTTCCAATTCTGGGTTCCACTCAGCTCTTCAGTCCAGGAACCACACTGTACTCCAGAAGGCTTAATAAAAACTTACCTTGTATTGAAACAACAGGCAGACTTTTAACTTTAATCTTCTTATAGTCATTTAATAAACTCCAGCACAATTCAATCCCAGACTTCTGTTATTCTTGGAGGGAATGCCTTTTCCACTATTCTCCTCAGGTATATTTACAGAAAGACTTTCTTTCAGGGGCTATATAAATATTCACAAGGCTCCTGTCCATACCTATCCCAGAGAATAATGTCCAAAAGGCTGTGGTCATCACTTTTACAGGTTCAGACCTTCCTGGCCTGACCTCCCTAAGCCCTCTAAAGTCCGTCCAAAGGAGCGGCCTAAGTATCTCCTTAGTCATCGCTCCTTTGTCGGCAAGACCAAGGAGGTGCTCGCTACTCCGGCACTGACCTGGTCCTTTTCAGCCCACACCCAAAAGAGTGATGCCACTGAAGGGGTGGGGCTAGCAGTAGTCCCAACGAGGCCAGGCAGTTGGCAAACTCGGAGGGAGACCCAGAAGAGGTGATCTGGGGACCTTAGCCAGCACCTCTGTCTCCACAAATGACAGGCATGCAGGTAACAGACTTGACATGGTGCAGAGGAAGGTAACAAAAACAATATGAATTTGCACCAAAAGACATATGAGAAGAGACTTGAAGACCTGAATGTACACCCAAGAGGAAAGGCGGGATAAGGAAGATATGATCCAGGTGTTTAAATATTTGAAACATATTAATATATAAACACATCTTTTTCAGAGACAGGGAAGTGGTAAAACTAGAAGACATGAATTAAGGTTGCAGGATGCTAGACTTAGGAGTAAAATCAGGAAATACTTTTTCACAGAGAGGGTGGTGGATGCCTAGAATACACTCCCAAGCAAACAGTGATGAAATTCAAAAATGTGTGAGATAAACATAGAGGATCCCTATATGGAAAGAGATGGAATCAAAGTACAATTTAAATTACTATAATACTTTAAAACAGGGTATAATGGGCTGTAACCTCCAAAGAAGCACAACTCTGGCCACCTTGTGGGGCAGACTTGATGGACCAAATAGGCATTTATCTGCCATTATTTATTGTTACTATGGCAAGAAATTCAAACTGGGCTTGTGTATTTATACCAGCACAGTCTCCCTCCAAGAGGAGTCTCCCTCTGGTCAGGAGAGCCATCTCCTTGTTCCAGAAGCTCTGGGGATATTTAAAAGTCACAGTCCAGTACTGGAGTAGATCCACTAGAGGTCTCTGTGATCTTTAGTAGATCAGCAGAACCCTAAGGGTCTCTAAATCTGTTTATACAGGATTGAGCTGAGAAGGGTGATAGTGGGGTAATAATGATTCAATTTATCAAATATTGGGGGGAAAGGGTGCTATGGGCCTGAAAATTAACTGGTGGGGGGCTCAAGGCTAAACATTCACCTAAGGTACTTAATACTCTTGCACTGGTACTGCCCAAAGTGCAGATTCCTTAACACTTCACTCAGGAAAGGATTATAGACATGGTAGGCATCTGCCCAGGGCTCAAATATTTAGGGAATATCTGTCAGATGTGCTAACTCAGTGGTTCACATAGTATGTTGGTAGATTTTTTTATTCTGGTCAAGTCAGCCTCCACTCAGCAGAGATAACAGCATGCTTTTTTTTTTTTTTCTTGTGTAAGAACTGCCACAGCTCATTGTCGGAGGACAAGATAGTGGCTTGAAGGGAATGCAGTGAAGCTGCTCCGATCCTTACCTTTACTCTTTGGAAACTAGATACGTTTTTCTTTTTCCTTATGCCTAAGAGGAGGGGGTAGGCAGCGTGTTGGCCCTGCTACACTTGCAGTACCTGTGGTGGGACCTATGGACCTCTTTGCTGCTTTAAGACTTTCTCTGAGACTTGATTCTTCGCTGTTGGAGGGAGTGGTGGGAGGTGGCCCACACCCCCAGCTTGAGGCTGAAACACCTCTGAGTCCCGCGATTCGGAAGCCGCTGCTCATGCCTGTGGCTGAGTAGAGACCTGAGTGAGAAATTTTGCATCCTGAGGAGTTGGGAGTGCTTCCTGAAGTGGGGTCAGGTTCCAGGAACAGACCACCGAGTACTTCCACGCAGATGGGCGTGGTACAGAATGGAGTCCGTGTTCTTGACAATACCATCACTGCAAAGGAGAAACAACTCCCGGGTAATTCCCTGATTTAATCTATTTAATTTTGTAAGTCTTTTTACCCATTAAACCAACAACTATTACCTTAGATACCATTTGGGAAGCCCTTTTGGGTTTGGAAACATCTTTTTCTAAAAAATTACTATCAGTATTTCAACATAATCAAATTCCTTCAGAAAAAGTCTCTATGTTGGAAAATAAAATTTCAACAATGGACAAAAAAATTGAGTCTAATGGTAATGATATTCATTCACTTCAACAAACTCAAGCAAATTTGATTAAAGAGAATCTGATGTTGCAGTATAAGATTGAAAACTTAGAAAGAAAATCAACAGAGGTCTAAAACATTGCATTTAATACATTTTCCTAAACTGCCTTCTATTGTTCCTCTTATAACCTTTAAAAAGTATTTATTGGAAATATTGAAGATTCCTGAGCAAGCTTATCCTCCGGTCTCTAAAATACATTACCTATTAACTTATAATAAGAAGATAAGTGATCAGCCTCTTGTTGGAGGAGCTGAAGCTTCTTTCGACACTTTAAATCTTAACACAAACACTAGAAGATGATACCCTGGGCTTAAAACCTGCAACATTGATTGTGACCTTTGTACTACAGCCTGATAGAGACTGGCTATTGAAACAATTTTTTCAACATAGAGATGAATTCTTTATGAATTGTAAGATCAGAGTATTTCCAGATGTATCTAGAGCAACCCCAAAGAGGCGCCAACTTTTCCTTAAACTCCGCCCACGGGTTTTACAACTGGGCAGTTTGTTTTGGTTGAATTTTCCTTGCAAGTGTGTACTGAAATTGAACTCAGTGAAGTATGTTTTCTATGATCCTATACATTTAAGTTCATTTTTGGAATCAAAGACTGTTGTAAGTCCTATTTCACAGCCAGCAGTAGTAATTTCATCTACTTCATAATCTAATTTAATTTCAAGTCCGAATTATTCTCTTCTTATATCTAATTTCAATTAGTGATATGATTTTTCCTTGGAATTGTGCCTTGTCCTCCCTCTTCAATTGTGGACTAGAGATTGGATAATATAATATTTTGCTTATCTTACTTGTATATAGTAAGAAGTTTCAATATTATCCATCTTTACTGTATAAAGATTATTCTTGGAATTATTCTGTAAATTGCTACAGCCCAGGAAAGTCTTTCTGTCTAACATCCCTACCCACTATAAGTTGAGCTCCAGCTGGCAGAAGGAGTTGGTGAGCAGCACTTTTTTCCTTCTGTTGCCTTATCTGATAACTTTGCTTTGAAGTAAGAACCACATAGGGCCCTGTAGTTTCACAAGATCTACAAAGCCTGTATAGTTTCAACTGCTGATGGAAATTGAAGGGTTGAAGTGATTATGTGGGAGTGAGGGGGGTGAGGGAATGTATTTACATTTTGACGGGGGCTCAATTCTTTTTTGGCCCAGGACCCGCCCAGGGCTGTCGAGAGGGGGGGCAGGGGGGGGTAAGATTCCCCCAGGCCCGGCCTCCAAGGAGGACCCAGCCATAAGTGTTGCTATGGGATGGCACAAATGGCAAACCAGCATTAAATTCACCCCCACCCAGTTCAGTATCTCTCTCGTCTTTCCCTCCTCCCCTCGGCAGTGTTCCTGCAGGCTACTGGCAGCATCAAAACAGAAAACAAACTGCCTGTGGCTGGCCTTGGAAGTGTTCCCTCTGCTTTGTCCCGCCTCCTCTGACAACTTCCTGTGTCCACACAGGCGGGACACAGCAGAGGAAACACTTCAGAGGCCAGCCAGAATGCTTCTTTTTTTATGCTGCCGGCCCAGCAGCCTGCAGGAACACTGCCAAGGGGAGGAGGGAAAGATGAGTGATATTCAACTGGGCAAGGGGGCGGCACTGGTGATGGGCAGATGGAGATGTGATGGTAGCGGCAGTGGGTAGTTAGTGGAGCATCAGCAGTGGGCAGGCAAGGGGGTTCAATGTTTGCCCCGGGCCCGGCTTTGTCCCTTGGCAGCCCTGGACCCACCAAAGGGTTACTCCTGCTCTGACTGTGCTCACCAGTGGCGTAGCTAAGTGGGGCCTGGGGGGGCCTGGGCCCCCATAGATTTGGTCATGGACCCCCCTGCCGACGACCTGCCTGACCCCCCCTCCTGCTGCCAACCCGCCATCGCCTGCCTTTGCCGGTGGGGGACCCCAACCCCCGCCAGCCGAGATCCTCTTCTCGCAAAAGGCTTCCTTCTGTATGTCAGAAACAGAAGGAAGCCTGGCGGGGGTTGGGGTCCCCCGCCAGCAAAGGCAGGCGACAGCAGGTTGGTGGCGGGAGGGGGGGTTGAGAGGGTCGGCGGCAGGGGGGGGCAAAGTCAACAATGGTGGGGGGAGGCAGCGGCAGCGGGGTGGCTAAAATGTGCCCCCTCACCTCATGCTCTGGACCCCCCTCCCGCCGAAGTCTGGCTACGCCCCTGGCTCACACTAGACAGCACAGGCCTGAAGAAAGAAGATACCTCATGCAAAACTTTCATGGCCCTGCACAGGACAGAAGAAAAGTAGAAACACTCCTATGTTGGCCCATACAGGCAAGAAGGAGGAGGCACAGTGGGGCTGTCCTTCCCTAAGCTGGTACAAAAGAAGAAAGCTACTGCAGTGGGCCAGCAGATTTGTAGGAAAGAAGGGAGGAAAGGGGAAAAGGAGAGTGCTAGGGTGAGGAAGGAGACAGAGGGTGGTAATCAATTTGTTACCAAATGAACTACTTTTAATGTGAGCCACATTAAACCCAAACTTGTTTGAGATGCCAAGGATCCCTTAACTGAGCACAGTGGTGCTCTGAATATGAAGTAAACAATTGTATGAATGAATGGTGGATTTGATGCCCTGTTATGCTATTATAAAAGAGATAAAAAATAACATAAAAAAAATACTTTCATTAGATATTAATTTCAAATAGAGTGAAGATAAAGATAAGTGTCTGCTCTCTGAACTATCCCTGCCTTCTCCTTAGCTATGACATAGCAGACAGGACTTGCTAGAAGTACTGAATAAAGCTAAGCACAAGACCAGATGTTTTCCTTCTTTAGTCTCTGCATAACATTAATGGCTTAATCCTGTTCATTTTTGCGTGCGTCACCAGCACTCCCCTCCTCAAGGCAACTGAATTTCAGTCTAAACACAATCTTGTTGGCAGTGGAAGCATTAGTTTTTCTCAATCATGTCATTGTAGAATGAGCCCTGTATAATCAGGGCCTTCAAAACTACCCAAGAATAAAAGTACCTCTGACAGACATCTGAAAGTCAAAAGGTTTACTGTATATATGACTCCTACCTATGTAATTGAGAAAGAATGTACCCACGACTGCATATCTATCTGACGTGTCTAGTGGTGTCTACTAACACAGGATTGTCAGAGCCTCTCCCCATTCTCACCCCCTTCTAGGGTTGGACCTGCCAAAAGGCAGAGTAGAAAACTTCCCGGGGGAGGGAGGGTAGCAGAGAGAAGGTGTGGCATAACAATAAGGTTCAGATTACTCAGCAATGCAGTAGGGAAATCCTACTGAAGCACTAAAGCACAATTCAATATAAATACTAGATATACATGAATCGGCACCAACAATTTCCATAAAATAAAAAATTGTAAAGAGAACCCTGTGTGTTACAGGATGAGCTATATAGGTTCAATGGCTGAAAGGTCCTTTTACTAAGCTGTAGCAAAAAGTGGTCTTAGCATGCCCTTATGGGGATCTTTCCCATGCATTAAGGTCATTTTTACAGCAGCCATAAAAATCCCTAATCTCTCATGGAATAATTGTTCTTTAAAGGAATTGAAGAAGATAGTTATTGTATGAAGAAAAATACCTCAGCAGAATAGTGGTCCATTAACAATGGAACCTCTGGCCATTTGTGCACGGCCATTTTTAGAAATTACTGTATGAGCTCTTACTATCACCTATTTTGTAGGCAGTAAGGGCTCACTCTTTCTCCACACTAACCAGTTAGTGTCACTCTGCTGCTCCCCAGTATCTCTCCACACTCGTCTTTCCCTACACCCCTTCCCGTGCACTCCGCTCCATGGATAAATCCTTCTTATCTGTTCCCTTCTCCACTACTGCCAAATCCAGACTTCGCGCCTTCTGTCTCACTGCACCCTACGCCTGGAATAAACTTCCTGAGCCCCTACATCTTGCCCCATCCTTGGCCACCTTTAAATTTAGACTGAAAGCCCACCTCTTTAACATTGCTTTTGACTCGTAACCA
Source organism: Microcaecilia unicolor (assembly GCF_901765095.1). Taxonomy (NCBI): domain Eukaryota; kingdom Metazoa; phylum Chordata; class Amphibia; order Gymnophiona; family Siphonopidae; genus Microcaecilia; species Microcaecilia unicolor. The sequence goes on from NC_044032.1 coordinate 538,965,218, forward strand.
CTCGCCTCCACCTACCCTCCTCTCCTCCTTCCTGTACACATTAATTGATTTGATTACTTTATTTTTGTCTATTAGATTGTAAGGTCTTTGAGCAGGGACTGTCTTTCTTCTATGTTTGTGCAGCACTGCGTATGCCTTGTAGAGCTATAAAAATGCTAAATAGTAGTAGTAGTAGTAGTAGTAATGTAGATGCGCTAATTGATTAGCACAGGAACACCCACTCTCTGCCCATGGCACACCCCCTTTAAAAAAATGTGAAATATTTCTTAGGGCGTGGTTAGTGTGCAGACATTTCAGAGTTAGCACAGGATGCCTGTGCGTGTCTCGTAGTACTCCATTTTTAGCTGTGTTAGACATACGTTAGCACCCAACACAGCTTAGTAAAAGGACCCTTTAGTTTGGCCTTAGGAACAATTATTAGTTTAGCATAAGTTTTGCAAACAACCCAAGCTGAGGCTCTATCCTATTGCATTTCCACAAGTGTCCGCTTCCTGCAAAATCAAATTTTCCAAGAGGGATGGGTGGTCAATCAATCAATCAATCAATCAATCCTGCAGCTTGTTTTTCTACCAAGTCCAGGAATATCTATAAATATTTACATACAATTAATCATCTTAAGATCCCTTTCTGAGAGTTTTCTCTGGGCTCCTTTAATCCTGAGAGTCCAGATCCCTCAGGTGCTAGTCCTGACCTGGCAAGCAGGGGCATAGCCAGACAACAGATTTTGGGTGGGCCTAGGCAAGAAGTGGGTGGTCACCAAATGTTCTCCCTTGTCCCAACCACCACAAAAAAAAAATACCTCAGCTGGCGGGGAAATGCTTCTTTCCACCTTGGCAGTCTGCAGCAGGCATGTACTGAAAACAGAGCATGCGCAGGTGCCAGTATCTTGGAGAGTAGCGTTTTCGTTACCATCAGGGGGAAGTCTTCAGCTGGCCGAGCTTGGGATCCCCACCAGCTACTGCTAAACGTGTGCTACTGTTGGGTGGGCCTGAGCCCTAAATAGGTGGGCCCCGGCCCACCCAGGCCCACCTGTGGCTACGCCACTGCTGGCAAGGCAACAAACCTCTAGAGGTTGAGGCAACAGTTATTAAAGGGACCTCACACAATTTAGTTTATCAGTGCAGGAGGTTATAATACAGGTTACAGTATGGTCCCTAAAGTGACTGTCTAAAAGAACAGGAGCAGCTAAAATTCTACCAGTTTTAATTTAGAAATAATTTTTACAGGAAGACCCATGTAAAGAATATTATGACAATGAAGTCTGGAGAAAATGAGGGCTTCTGTTAGAGTGGTCAAACCATTGTTAGTACAGTGTGTGGATGCAGTTTTCGAATGAAGCAAACGTCCTGTCTATGTGATTTCATGTCCAGAGTGGCGTATTCTCAAATTTTGAATGCTGCTTGCCACAACTGTGGACTTTTAAGGCACCCTACTAAACTAGTATGCAAATTTAAATGAATACCTTTCTACACAGAAACCACCCCAAAGAAACTTATGACATGGAATATTCCATGGATATGGGTTGATCCTGACAGGGTTTCAGTTAATGTTAAATAATTGGACCTGAAGTTTGATAGATTTACCAGATAGCAACAGACTCCAGAGACAAATCAGTCTTATTTCTGAAACAATGGTATTTGGTTTAATGTTAGGGATACTATCTGTAGTGGAGACTGAGAACCTTTAAAGAAAGGAGAGGCAGGACCAGTAGAGAGATCTCAACACAGATGGAAAGAGGGGTCAAGACTCAGGGTAAAAGCAGCCAAGAGAGGTGGGACTAGAGGAAAAGGTAGGGTCAGCTTTTCAGACTTTTCACAATGCCCATGTGCTCATACCTAGGGGCCTACATCACATAATGAAAATGACATTTAAAGGTACCAACAGTATTCTTGGTGTCTGTATATCAAAACGTTATTACCTGTACAAGATTAGGTAGTGCTATGAACCAAGCACATGTCTCTGTCTCAGATATGCAAAAGCATTGAAAATTCCACACTGAGAAGTAACCATTCCTCATAAATTTAGAGGACTGGTTTCTTGTGTGCTTGGTTTACCATAGCTGTTTTGCAAGTATACCTCTAAGCTTGCATAATGGAGGCAACAGATGCAAGAGATGGCTGCTATTGAGAAGTTTACAGTTTATATGAAAGTGAAGCAAGCCAAGCTTTACTGTATTTTGGGCCCTTCAGTATGAGAAACAACTGAGACAGGGTGTAAGAAGGATTTTCTCGCATGACTGCATTTCATATCCTCATTCTTTCTGATGAGATACTTGTTGATTGACTGGTTATTTACCTCACAATCAGAGAGGTCTATGTAATGTCACAAGGCTTTTGTACACCTTTAAATAAAAGTGGTTATTTTTTCCCTAAATTCCATGGCTCTAGATTATTTTTTATTTTTTTAAATCAAAGAGTGGGATATAACAATTGCCCTTTACTGTCATATGAGGTGAAAGTGATTTCTCATTTTGCCATAACAGGCAACAATACATGAAGGGAAAGGGAAATGGGACTTGACATACCGCTTTTCTGAGTTTTTTTTGCAACTACATTCAAAGTGGTTTACATATATTCAGGTACTTATTTTGTACCAGGGGCAATGGAGGGTTAATTGACTTGCCCAGAGTCACAAGAGCTGCAGTGGGAATCGAACTTGGTTCCCCAGGATCAAAGTCCACCGCACTAACTACTAGGCTACTCCTCCACATTTTCAATATGACGTCTAAATCCAACTTTGGACGTTTTGCGGAAAATGTCTAAAAATCCAGTAGCGAACATGGCCATTTTCAAACCTGAAAAATATCCATTTAAAAAAATGGTCATTTGCTAAGCGTTGTTGTGCTCAGTGCGTATATCTTTTTGGACCATTAAAAAAAAACCCTGTCCAAGTGAAAAACGCACAAAATCAAGCCATTCGGATGTAGGAGAAGCCAGCATTCTTAGTAGACTGGCCATACAGACATCGCAGCAAAGCAGTGGGGGACCCTAGGGGGCACTGCAGTGGACTTCACATGAAAGGTACCAGATATACATCTCACCATTACCCCCTTATATTGTATAGGGAGCCCTCCAAAACCCACTAACAGCCTACTGTACCCAACAGTACAACACTACAATAGCCCTTATGCCTGCAAGTGTCACCTATATGTGGGTACCGTAGGTTTTTGGAGGGCTTACACTTTCGCCACAAGTGTAACAGTTAGAGTGGGTTATGGGCTTGGGTCCCCTTCTCTAAAGTGCTCTGTACTGATCACTAGGCTACTCCAGGGAACTGCTTGCTGCTCTAAAAGGACTGGCCATAACATATGAAGCTGTCATAAAGCCTGATATTTATTGTTTCTTTTACACACTTGGAAGGTGGGAGGAAGTCTGTGACCACTGGAGGAATAATGGGGGGGTCTTGCTTTAATCCCTCCAGTGGTCGTCTGGTCATTTGGGGCACCTTTTTGTGACTTAGTCGTTATTGAAACAGGTCCAGCCCAAAATGTCTAGGTTTTAGCCTTGGATGTTTTTGCTTTGTTCCGTTATGGCAGAAAAATGTCCAAGTGTTAGGAACGCCCAAATCCCTCCACCAACACACCCCCTCGTGGTTTGGACACAGTGCAGATGAACTGCATAGAAACATGTATAAAAAATGTGTTTCAAAAATAGCAATTTGGATGTTTTTGCAAGAAAAATGTCCATCTGCTGTTTTGTGCCATTTTTTTGGATGCGTTTCTGTTTTGAAAATGAGCCCCATAGTGAAAGGTAGGCAGCAAATCAGTAGATTTGGTGTGGCACTCCAAGTACCCCCATGTGCTTTACAACTAAAATATATCACATCCAAACATTTAATATTTCAGTAAACCAGTATCTTCCAAACAAGCTCATGACTATACTCTTCTGAACTCTACAAGGCGTTAACTTTGGTCCTATACATCCAGAGGCTTAAACCCGGGACTGCTTGGTACCAAGAATTGACTTTTTCCTCAGTTCCATTCTTTATTTAATACAATTGATAACAAGATAGACAACCTTTTTAGTACTGGGCAATTTTTTCTGAAGAATTTATTGAGTTGATGTAATTATTTTTGTTCTATGATTTTATGTATGTGATTACTGTAACCCATTGTGGTACAAAAGCGGGATATATATAGAATAAAATAAATAAATACAAAACTCGGTCACTTACAGTTGTGCTGAGATGGATTAAGGCTACAAAGCTCCAAAAGGCATTGAGAGCAAAACACAGGTGTTCATAAGGGCTAATCACAGAGAACCGAAATGAAGGGATCTGATTCATATACATAGCTTAATAAATATATAAACGTATAATCTGTCACACACAGACAGAACAATCTGCCCCATGCAATGGGGGCAGAACAAACACATACGTTTTATAAAAATATATAATCTAATTTATGCATAAAGGTATTTAACATTTTATTATAATTAGACAATTTAGTAAAACTACCAGCTGCCTTATTGTTGCTTAAAAACCATTTATTTCATTTGGTAATTTTATGATGTCATTTGCCTTTCCCTAGTCAACAAACTTTAAAAAAAAATTCACAGATAGGAAATTTTAGTTAACAGTTTTCCTTGGACACACACTGTATTATCAAAGGAATTAATCTAAGAGGGAAAAACAACACATGCTTTGTTCACTGATTAACTGAGTGTTGGCAAAGTAATTTCAGAACATCTGTTAGCAGTTATCTGCAGTTTCTCTGAGCAAAAGTCTCAAAACCTAATGCCATTCTGGTGTTATGAATAAGTGAAACACACCCCTTAAAAATATATCAATCATGAGTAGAAATCCCCTGGGATAGCAAAACATAATTAGAAAATACCCCAGATTATGGTTTCCTGGGTTTGGATATGAGGTCAGATGACTGCTTAGTCACTGATGGGATAACAGGGCTGCCTGTTATTTTGATACTGACGTAATTAAATGTTCCTGTAATACAGCTGCAAACTAGTTAGATTTTCAGGATATCCTTAAAAAATATGCAAGAGATAGATTTAAGGCAGCAAACATGCAACTGTTTAATACATATTCATTAGGAATAGCCTGAAAACCAGTTCCCTTTTAGTGCCTCAGGGGATTGATGTTGATGCTTTATGTACAGCCCTTTTCAAATCCTCCTCCCAACAGTTTGGCAACTGTATGAAGATAAGATATTTTGTGGCTTTTGTGTTTGGATCTGTAAAGATTGTGATGAGAGTTACCTATTCAAAAAAGAAAAAGGAATTTATGAAGGGATTAACTTTAAACTACATGAATGTATGTTCCTCCCCACCCCACCCCCCCAGGCAAAATAAAGTAATAGATGAATGAAGTGCTCTCCAGGGCTGATTAAAGAGATTGTGGTGCCCTGAGACAACTTTTGCTTTGGTGTCACCCCCACATTGCCCCCTCCCCTGCAGCTCCCTCCCAGCTAGCCAGCCCAACCACATGAGCTCTCAAATAGCCAGCTCCCCCCTGCCCCACTACATACTTTACCCCATGGATCCCAGCAATGACAGACAAAGCGAATGCTACATACCTGTAGAAGGTATTCTCCGAGGACAGCAGGCTGATTGTTCTCACTGATGGGTGACGTCCACGGCAGCCCCTCCAATCGAAAACTTCACTAGCAAAGTCCTTTGCTAGTCCTCGCGCGCCCATGCGCGGCCGTCTTCCCGCCCGAACCGGCTCGTGTTCGTCAGTCCCATATGTAGCAAGACAAAGACAGGGAAGACACAACTCCAAAGGGGAGGCGGGCGGGTTTGTGAGAACAATCAGCCTGCTGTCCTCGGAGAATACCTTCTACAGGTATGTAGCATTCGCTTTCTCCGAGGACAAGCAGGCTGCTTGTTCTCACTGATGGGGTATCAGTATCCCTAGCCCCCAGGCTCACTCAAAACAACAAACATGGTCAATTGGGCCTCGCAACGGCGAGGACATAACTGAGATTGACCTAAAAACTTATCCAACTAACAGAGATTGTAGCCTGGAACAGAATAAAACATGGGCCTAGGGGGGTGGAGTTGGATTCTAAACCCCGAACAGATTCTGAAGCACTGACTGCCCGAACCGACTGTCGCGTCGGGTATCCTGCTGCAGGCAGTAATGAGATGTGAATGTGTGGACAGATGACCACGTCGCAGCTTTGCAGATCTCTTCAATAGTGTCTGACTTCAAGTGGGCCACTGACGCAGCCATGGCTCTGACATTGTGAGCTGTGACATGACCCTCAAGAGCCAGCCCAGCCTGGGCGTAAGTGAAGGAAATGCAATCTGCTAGCCAATTGGATATGGTGCGTTTCCCCACAGTCACTCCCCTCCTGTTGGGATCAAAAGAAACAAACAATTGGGCGGACTGTCTGTTGGGCTGTGTCCGCTCCAGATAGAAGGCCAATGCTCTCTTGCAGTCCAATGTGTGCAGCTGACGTTCAGCAGGGCAGGAATGAGGACGGGGAAAAAATGTTGGCAAGACAATTGACTGGTTCAGATGGAACTCCAACACTACCTTTGGCAAGAACTTAGGGTGAGTGCGGAGGACTACTCTGTTATGATGAAATTTGGTGTAAGGGGCCTGGGCTACCAGGGCCTGAAGCTCACTGACTCTATGAGCTGAAGTAACTGCCACCAAGAAAATGACCTTCCAGGTCAAGTACTTCAGATGGCAGGAGTTCAGTGGCTCAAAAGGAGGTTTCATCAGCTGGGTGAGAACGACATTGAGATCCCATGACACTGTAGGAGGTTTGACGGGGGGCTTCGACAAAAGCAAACCTCTCATGAAGCGAACAACTAAAGGCTGTCCTGAGATCGGCTTACCTTCCACACGGTAATGGTATGCACTGATTGCACTAAGGTGAACCCTTACAGAGTTGGTCTTGAGACCAGACTCAGACAAGTGCAGAAGGTAGTCAAGCAGGGTCTGTGTAGGACAAGAGCGAGGATCTAGGGCCTTGCTGTCACACCAGAGGCAAACCTCCTCCATAAAAAGAAGCTCTTAGTGGAATCTTTCCTGGAAGCAAGCAAGATACGGGAGACACCCTCTGACAGACCCAAAGAGGCAAAGTCTACGCTCTCAACATCCAGGCCGTGAGAGCCAGAGACCGGAGGGTGGGATGCAGAAGCGCCCCTTCGTCCTGCGTGATGAGGGTCGGAAAACACTCCAATCTCCACGGTTCTTCGGAGGACAACTCCAGAAGAAGAGGGAACCAGATCTGACGCGGCCAAAAGGGAGCAATCAGAATCATGGTGCCTCGGTCTTGCTTGAGTTTCAACAAAGTCTTCCCCACCAGAGGTATGGGAGGATAAGCATACAGCAGACCTTCCCCCCAGTCCAGGAGGAAGGCATCCGATGCCAGTCTGCCGTGGGCCTGAAGTCTGGAACAGAACTGAGGGATTTTGTGGTTGGCTCGAGATGCAAAGAGATCTACCAAGGGGGTGCCCCACACCTGGAAGATCTGGCGCACTACTCTGGAGTTGAGCGACCACTCGTGAGGTTGCATAATCCTGCTCAACCTGTCGGCCAGACTGTTGTTTACGCCTGCCAGATATGTGGCTTGGAGCACCATGCCGTGTCTGTTTGAATTTGGATAATTTGGTGGGACAGCCGATCTCTGAAAGCCTTCAGAGCGTTCCAGACTGCTCATAACTCCAGGAGATTGATCTGCAGATCACGTTCCTGGAGAGACCAACTTCCCTGGGTGTGAAGCCCATCGACATGAGCTCCCCACCCCAGGAGAGACGCATCCGTAGTCAGCACTTTTTGTGGCTGAGGAATTTGGAAAGGACGTCCCAGAGTCAAATTGGACCAAATCGTCCACCAATACAGGGATTTGAGAAAACTCATGGACAGGTGGATCACGTCTTCTAGATCCCCAGCAGCCTGAAACCACTGGGAAGCTAGGGTCCATTGAGCAGATCGCATGTGAAGGCGGGCCATGGGAGTCACATGAACTGTGGAGGCCATGTGGCCCAGCAATCTCAACATCTGCCGAGCTGTGATCTGCTGGGACGCTCGCACCCGAGAGACGAGGGACAACAAGTTGTTGGCTCTCGTCTCTGGGAGATAGGCACGAGCCGTCCGAGAATCCAGCAGAGCTCCTATGAATTCGAGTCTCTGTACTGGGAGAAGATGGGACTTTGGATAATGTATCACAAACCCCAGTAGCTCCAGGAGGCGAATAGTCATCTGCATGGACTGTAGAGCTCCTGCCTCGGATGTGTTCTTCACCAGCCAATCGTCGAGATAGGGGAACACGTGTACTCCCAGCCTGTGATGCGCCGCTGCTACTACAGCCAGGCACTTCGTGAACACTCTGGGCGCAGAGGCGAGCCCAAAGGGTAGCACACAGTACTGGAAGTGACGTGTGCCCAGCTGAAATCGCAGATACTGTCTGTGAGCTGGCAGTATCGGGATGTGCGTGTAGGCGTCCTTCAAGTCCAGAGAGCATAGCCAGTCGTTTTCCTGAATCATGGGAAGAAGGGTGCCCAGGGAAAGCATCCTGAACTTTTCCTTGACCAGATATTTGTTCAGGGCCCTTAGGTCTAGGATGGGACGCATCCCCCCTGTTTTCTTTTCCACAAGGAAGTACCTGGAATAGAATCCCAGCCCTTCTTGCCCGGATGGCACGGGCTCGACCGCATTGGCGCTGAGAAGGGCGGAGAGTTCCTCTGCAAGTACCTGCTTGTGCTGGAAGCTGTAGGATTGAGCTCCCGGTGGGCAATTTGGAGGTTTTGAGGCCAAATTGAGGGTGTATCCTTGCCGGACTATTTGAAGAACCCAACGGTCGGAGGTTATGAGAGGCCACCTTTGGTGAAAAACTTTCAACCTCCCCCCGACCGGCAGGTCGCCCGGCACTAATACGTTGATGTCGGCTATGCTCTGCTGGAGCCAGTCAAAAGCTCGCCCCCTGCTTTTGCTGGGGAGCCGTGGGGCCTTGCTGAGGCGCACACTGCTGACGAGAGCGAGCGCGCTGGGGCTTAGCCTGGGCCGCAGGCTGTCGAGAAGGAGGATTGTACCTACGCTTACCAGAAGAGTAGGGAACAGTCTTCCTTCCCCCATAAAAACGTCTACCTGAGGAGGTATATGCTGAAGGCTGCCGGCAGGAGAACTTGTCGAAAGCGGTATCCCGCTGGTGGAGCTGCTCTACCACCTGTTCGACTCTCTCTCCAAAAATGTTGTCCGCTCGGCAAGGGGAGTCCGCAATCCGCTGCTGGATCCTATTCTCCAGGTCGGAGGCACGCAGCCATGAGAGTCTGCGCATCACCACACCTTGAGCAGCGGCCCTGGACGCAACATCAAAGGTATCATATACCCCTCTGGCCAGTAATTTTCTGCACGCCTTCAGCTGCCTGACCACCTCCTGAAATGGCTTGGCTTGCTCAGGAGGCAGCTTGTCCACCAAGTCCGCCAACTGCCGCACATTGTTCCGCATATGGATGCTCGTGTAGAGCTGGTAAGACTGAATTTTGGCCACGAGCATAGAAGAATGGTAGGCCTTCCTCCCAAAGGAGTCTAAGGTTCTAGAGTCTTTGCCCGGGGGCGCAGAAGCATGCTCCCTAGAACTCTTAGCCTTCTTTAGGGCCAGATCCACCACACCAGAGTCATGAGGCAACTGAGTGCGCATCAGCTCTGGATCCCCATGGATCCGGTACTGGGACTCGATCTTCTTGGGAATGTGGGGATTACTTAGAGGCTTGGTCCAGTTCGCCAGCAATGTGTTTTTTAGGACATGATGCATGGGTACTGTGAACGCTTCCTTAGGTGGAGAAGGATAGTCCAAGAGCTCAAACATTTCAGCCCTGGGCTCATCCTCCACGACCACCAGGAAGGGGATGGCCGTAGACATCTCCCGGACAAAGGCCGCAAAGGACAGACTCTCGGGAGGAGAAAGCTGCCTCTCAGGGGAGGGAGTGGGATCAGAAGAAAGGCCATCAGACTCCTCGTCAGAGAAATATCTGATGTCCTCCTCCTCCTCCCACGAGGCCTCACCATCGGTATCAGACACAAGTTCATGAACCTGTGTCTGAAGCCGTGCCCGACTCGACTCCGTGGAAACATGGCCACGGTGAGATCGTCGAGAGGTAGACTCCCTCGCTCGCACCGGCGAAGCTCCCTCCGCCGACGTCGTCAGGGAGCCTTCCTGGGAGGCAGCCGCAGTCGATACTGCAAGCGGTACCGATGTCGGAGACCTCACCCTGGGCAAGGGGCCAGCCGGCGCCTCACTCGACGGTACCGGTGGCGCAAGCACCCCTGGTACCGGAGGGGAAGGGCGCAAAGGCTCTCCCAGGATCTCTGGGAGAATGGCCCGGAGACTCTCGTGCAGAGCGGCTGTGGAGAAAGACATGGAAGCTGATGCAGGCGTCGAGGTCAGAGTCTGTTCCGGGCGTGGAGGCTGTTCCGGGCTGTCCAAGGTGGAGCGCATCGACACCTCCTGAACAGAGGGTGAGCGGTCCTCTCGGTGCCGATGCCTACTGGGTGCCGACTCCCTCGGCGACCCAGAGCTCTCGGTACCGACGCGGGAAGGGGACCGGTGTCGATGCTTCTTTGATTTTTTCAGACGAAGCATGTCACCGGAGCTTCCTGGTACCGACGAGGAGGACGTAGAATCCAGCTGTCTCTTCCTCGGGGCCGAGGCCGAAGAAGGTCGGTCTCGGGGGGGCTGTACCGCAGGAGCCCTCAGGGTAGGGGGAGACCCACCTGAAGGCTCACTGCCACCAGCAGGGGAATGGACAGCCCTCACCTGCACTCCAGTCGAAGCACCACCGTCCGACGACATCAGCAACATCGGAGGTCCCGATACCACCGACGCCGACGCAGCCTTCCGATGTCTCGGTACCGACGATGCAGAGGGTCGATACCTCGATGCAGTTGATAGAGTCGATGCCGAGGTCGAAGGTCTTGATGCTGCCGATGTCGATGCACTTGATGACTCCGGTGCTGTTGTCGACGAAGAGCTCGAGAACAACACGTTCCACTGGGCCAATCTCGCAACCTGAGTCCTCTTTTGTAAAAGAGCACAAAGACTACAGGCCTGCGGGCGGTGCCCAGCCCCCAGACACTGAAGACACGAAGCGTGCCTATCAGTGAGCGAGATTACCCGGGCGCACTGGGTGCACTTCTTGAAGCCGCTGGGAGACTTCGATGACATGGGCGGAAAAATCACGCCGGCAAAATCAAAATTCGTAATGGCGACGAAGGGCACCAAAATAAAGGAGAGAGAAAAAACCCATACCGAGGCCCCAAAAAAGGCCTACCCCGAAAGCGAAAGGAAACTTACGTCAGGGAAACAAACTGGACACACGGGAAGGGACAAGACCGAGATCTTGTTTGTTTGTTGTTTTTTGGGGGGAAAATCACGAAGACGCACGAGGGTAAACTTTGAGGGGCTCGAAACGGCGCAAAACACTACCGTCCCGCGCGCGGACAAAAGAAGACTGACGAACACGAGCTGGTTCGGGCGGGAAGACGGCCGCGCATGCGTGGTGCGCATGGGCGCGCGAGGACTAGCTAGTGAAGTTTCCGATTGGAGGGGCTGCCGTGGACGTCACCCATCAGTGAGAACAAGCAGCCTGCTTGTCCTCAGAGAAGAGTTAATTCCCACTCTGTCCTGCCCTAGGTCACATCAGTATCAGCAATGAGAGGAAGGGGAGAACAATGGGGCTGACAGAAGGACAGAATAGATCGATGAGGTCACTGATAGGATTATCAGATAGCTTCTGGTCAAGGACAGGATGAGCCAGTCTTAGTTTTACTTCTCTTACATTCAATCAGGATAAAATCAGGACTGTTTCAATCTATCCCTGATAACCTGGAGCAGTACAGCCACATCTGAAAAAACTCATACCAAACCAGCCTTCTGTGGGCACATTCTACATGCTACCCAAAATCCACAAACCTAGAAACCCTGGCAGACCAATCATATTGGGTATTGGCACACTCACGGAGGAAATATTTGAACTTATAGAGGGCATTCTGAAACCTCTTGTGCACAAAACAAACAGCTTCACACAAGACACCACAGACTTTCTGAATAAATTGAAAAATATCAAGCAATTACCACCGGGTACCCTTCTGGTCACGATAGATGTAGAATCACTATACAGCAACATTCCCCATGTGGATGGCATAGCTGCATGTGAGAAGTTCCTAAAAACATCCACACTGGACCAAATATTGTCTTATGCGTTTAAGTGGAAACTTAAACGCATAAGACAATATTTCCCGGCTGAAACATATCGTTCCATAGTTCAAACAATGGTACTATCCCATGTAGATTACTGCAACAGAATATACATAGGATGCAAACAACAAATCCTAAGAAAACTCCAAACTGCTCAGAACAAGACAGGCAGGCTCATATACGGCAAAACACGATTTGAAAGCGTGAAACCCCTTCATGAAAAACTACACTGGCTACCTATAAAAGAACGCATATCCTTCAAGATTTGCACTATGGTGTATAAAATCATCTATGGCCTAGCTCCAGGTTATATGACTAAGCTGATCGATCTACCTACTAGAAACACAACTAAATCAGCAAGGACATACCTCAACCTTCACTTCCCAAGATGCAAAAGACTGAAATACAAATCAACATACGCGTCGGGATTCTCCTACATATGCACACAGCTCTGGAACGCACTACCAAAAGACTTGAAAACCATGAACACTCTTCTAAACTTCTGAAAAAAACTAAAGACTCACCTTTTCAGAAAGGCATACCTTACAGATACAACATAGTCACCAAAAATTGAAAGACAGCACCGAAAAAAATAAAATGAACACCACCCAATCCTCTGCTGCAGGATCTGCTTGGGACGGTCCTTAATTGATCCATTATACTATATTTCACACTTTGTAACTGCTTACCCCGGGGTCCATTACTACCTCTCCGGAATTATGTAAGCCACATTGAACCTACAAATGGGTGGGAAAATGTGGGATACAAATGTAACAATAAATAAAGAAATCAATACTCAACGGGAACTATTACAAAATTAATCACATTTATTATAACTCACAACTATTTCCGCTTTAACAATGATATCTACCTACAAATCATGGGCACTGCGATGGGCACCAGGGCAGCACCCCAATATGCTAACCTATTTATGGATGAACTGGAAGAGACATTTCTGAATCCATATCAGATCACACCCCTAAAATACTACCGGTATATTGATGAAATTTTTATGATTTGGACTGAGGGGGAAGAAACTCTAAAACAATTTTACAGTTCTTTTAATACATACCCTAGGAAACCCACAGACAAATGCAACTACCTCCACAACTCCAGCTTCCACCCTTCACATACAAAAAAATCCATTATTCACAGCCAAGTCACAAGATACCACCGTATCTGCTCTGACCCAGGGGACAGAGAAAGGCACCTCAAAATCCTGACCGCATCCTTCAAACAGAAAGGCTACAACCCCAAAATAATCTCCAAGAATATTGTCTCCTCTGCTACAGTACAAGGAAAAGAAAGCCAGGGACAGAATCCTTCTTGTAGCGACATACAACCCAGAACTGGATAAACTTAGGAAAATCATAAGAGATCTGCAGCCACAACTCCAGGAGGATGAATTACTGAAAGAAATATTTCCCATCCCCACCAGTGCTGGCCTTCTGACAGCCACCCAATTTAAAACACAAGCTAGTGAGAAGCAAGCTCTCAACAGAGACCCAAAAAAAAGAGAATGGCACACATCCTTGCAATATATCCAGCTGCAAACTATGCCAAAACATTTCACAAGACCCCATGGTCATTCACAAAGGAAAAATATTCAACATAAAGGAATCCTTCACATGCTCATCTTCCAATGTAGTATATGTCATCCAGTGTAAAAAAATGTGATGAAGGGTGCTATATTGGAGAAACAAGTCAGATGCTGAAGAAGAGATTTAATTTACATAGACATCATATGAAAAATGCCAGTGCCAACCAGGATGTTACCTCTGTGGGACAGCAGTTTACAAAACCAGAACACTGTACCAATGATTTTATGGTGAGAATACTAAAAGGAAACTTTAAAACAATACAGGAACGCAAGACCTTTGAAGTAAAAATGATTAAATATTTTGACACCCACCAGTCAGGACTTAACAAAGATCTGGGTTTTCTAGCCCATTATAAACCATAAAATTCCATTGCTCTGTCACCCTCTGATCACCATGCATATCTCCCTTTCCCTCATCCTCTCAGCCTTCTCATTTTTGTTTTCCATTCCTTTCCTAATAATACCTAACATTCTATTTGCTTTGCTGCTGCGGCTAAGAAAGCAAATAGAATGTTAGGTATTAGTAGGAAAGGAATGGAAAACAAAAATGAGGATGTTATAATGCGTTTGTATCACTCCATGGTGCGACCGCACCTCGAATATTGTATTCAATTCTGGTCGCCGCATCTCAAAAAAGATATAGTGGAAGTAGAAAAGGTACAGAGAAGGGCGATGAAAATGATAAAAGGGATGGGACGACTTCCCTATGAGGAAAGGCTAAAGCGGCTAGGGCTCTTCAGCTTGGAGAAAAGACAGCTGAGAGGAGATATGATAGAGGTCTATAAAATAATGAGTGGAGTTGAACGGGTAGATGTGAAGCGTCTGTTTACGTTTTCCAAAAATACTAGGACTAGAGGGCATGCGATGTAGTAAATTTAAAACAAATTTAAAACAAATCAGAGAAAATGTTTCTTCACTCAACGTGTAATTAAACTCTGGAATTCGTTGCCAGAGAACATGGTAAAGGTGGTTAGCTTAGCAGAGTTTAAAAAAAGGTTTGGACATATTGCTAAAGGAGAAGTCCATAGACCATTATGGGAAAATCCACTATTTCTGGGATAAGCATGGGATAGAATGTTTTGTACTTTTTTGGGATCTTGCCAGGTATTTGTGACCTGGATTGGCCACTGTTGGAAACAGGATGCTGGGCTTGATGGACCTTTGGTCTTTCCCAGTATGGCAATGCTTATGTACTCTCACCTAACCCACCCTTCCTTCACCTTCATCAAAGTATTTCAGACTGTCACTGAAATACTTTGATGTTTCACTTATATATGCTGTTACTTACACAAATTTGCTTATTTCTGATCTGATGAAGAAGGGCCACCTTCGAAAGCTAATAAAAAAATGTATTGTTAGTCCAATAAAAAAGGTATCATCTTATTTTCTTTTCTCTGTTTTATTTTATTTCTATTGAGTACCTTTAAAAGTGAACTAACACGGCTACCACATCTCTCTAAACACAAAGGTGAATCCTAAGGGTGGTTGAACAATTAGGTATAAACTGTGTTGTTTCTGACTTTGCTTGTTTTTGAATTTGGACTGCTTTGGGTCCTGTGCTGATTTGTACATCTGCTATCTTAGCAGAGTATGGAAGAAAATGATTTATGTAACTTTTACTAGTATTTTTACTGCTTGTAGAATCTGGCTTTCTTGTGGGGGGGGGGGGGGGGGGGGGGAGGGCTAGATGGCCGGGAGCTGGGATGGAGGACATTACTTGTGGTGAGGATGGGTGGGGATCGGTTAGATTCCGGTGGTGACGGGTTAAATTTCTGTCCCAGTAGGACCCAATGAGGGTACTTGGAGTCCACAGGGTGGCTGCTAAAATGGCCAGTGGCCTTTGTCATAAAGCATATGGGGACAGACTTAGCAATCTCAATGTTTCTTTGGAAGAAAGGTGGGAAGGGAGATATGAAAGAGACATTTAAATACCTACGCAGCACAAATACACAGGAGGCAAGTCTCTTTCAATTGAAAGGAAGTTCTGGAATGAAGGGGCACAGGATGAAAGTGAAAGGGGATAGACTCAGAAGTAATCTGAGGAAGTGCTTCTTCATGGAAAGGGTGGTGAATTCGTGGAATGGCCTCCCAGCGGAAGTGGTGGAGACAAAAAAACAGTATCTGAATTCAAGAGAGCTCGAGACAAGTAACATAGGAGCCCTTTTACTAAGCTATGTAAGCGCCTACGTGCACCCAATGCACACCAACTTGGAGTTACCGCCCAGTTACCACGTGGCCCTTGCAGTAATTTCATTTTTGGTGCACATCCGCTATGCGTGTCCGAAAAATGTTTTTTATTTTCTGGTGCATGTCAGATACGCACATTGAGTGGCATCTGACGCAGTGGCGTAGCTACGTGGGGCCTGAGGGGGCCTGGGCCCCCGTAGATTTCAGTGGGGACCCCCCTCCCGGCGAACCCACCCCCGCCGCCGCCTACCTTCCGTTTTGCTGGCGGGGGACCCCACTCCACGTTGTACGTGCAGGACGTCAGATTCAGAGAACAGTTCTGTTCTCTGAGCCTGACGTCCTGCACGTACAACATGCAGGACATCAGCATGCAAGGAAGAAGACTTTTCTCTGCCAGACAGTGCCGCTGCGTTCTACGGGAGAGGACATCGGCTGGCGGGGAGTGGGGTCCCCCGCCAGCAAAACGGAAGGTAGGCGGCGGCGGGGGAGGGTTCGCGGCGGGAGGGGGGTCGGCAGAGACGGGGGGGGGGCAACAATGGCGGCGGGAGGGGGGGCTAAAATGTGCCCCCTCCCCTCGAGCTGTGGACCCCCCTCCCACGCAAGTCTGGCTACGCCCCTGATCTGACGTATGTAGATCATTACTGCCCAGTTACCGCGCGAGACCTTACCGCTAAGTCAATGGCTGGCGGTAAGGTCTCAGAGCCAAAATGGACGCCCACCAATTTTAATTTTGCCACACATCCATTTTTCGGCAAAATTTTTAAAAAGGCCTTTTTATAGACACGCTGAAAAATGGACCTGTGTGCGCCCAAAACCTGTGCCTACACTACCGCAGGCCATTTTTCAGTGCACCTTAGTAAAAGGACTTCATAGTAACATAGCAGATGACTGCAGATAAAGACCTGTAAAGTTCATCCAGCCTGCCCAAAAAGATAAACTCATAGTATAAGGTATGATACATATACTTGGACTTGATTTCTCCTTGCTATTTTCAGGGTACAGATCGTAGAAGTCTGCACGTCTCTGGCCTTGTTCTCCAGTTACGGAAGCTGAATCTGTTTAGCCATAATCAGGGCACAGACCGTAGAAGTTTGCCCAGCACTGGCTTCACTGGGATCTCCACATAGGATCTCTAAGGAAGCGATAGGGAAAGTAGATGGCATGGATGAGCAGACTGGATAGGGCATATGGTCTTTGTCTATATGCTTCTATCTGTTCAGCATCATCACCTCTATCCCAAACATCCACCCAACATTGTCCCTTTTTTGCTTTCACCTATCCACCCATCCAGCATCAGCCCTTCTCTGTTACCACCCATCTATCCACCCCTTCTCTCTCCCCTTTCCCCCAGTCCAGCATCACCTTCTCTCCTCCCCCTTATACCCATCTGCCTATTCAGCATCACCCACCCAACACTGCCTCTTCTCAACCACCCATCCATCATCAACCCTTCTCTCTTTCTTCTCTTCTCCCCAGCATTGCCTTCTCTCTTCCCTCCCCTGCTCTCCTCCCAACCCTCCAGCATCACCTCTTCTCTTCCACCCATCCATTCACCATTAATCCCTCTCTCCCCTCCCACCCTGGCAGTCAAGCATTTCTCCTTTAAGTGTAAACCTACCTGCTTCCCTCCCCTTCTAGTGCAGCTGTTGACAGTGCTGTCCCTAATAAGCTGCAGTAAGCAATAAGTGCTGGGAAGCCTTCGAGCCCATGTACTTGCAAAGGCCTTGTTCATCCTGTCCCCTGTTACATTCCTTATGCATCAGAGGGGGCATGGGCTGGCAGGGCCTTTGTATGCACTTGGGATTGATGGTTCTCCAGCATTTATTGCTGCTGCTGTTTGATTGCTACCATAGGGCTAATACAATAGACAGCAGCAGCAGTGCTCATGATATATTTGGGTGCATTTCTGCCATATGTACTATGCTTATCGGGCTGCACTGTCCTTGCCTGAAGTGGTGAAAATGGCAGCTGGTAGGGCATTTTGGCACCCCTCTTAAGCTGGCTTTGGTGCTCTCTTCCTTAGTGTGTTGAACAGGGAAGTGCTTCTCTAGATCTTCTAAGGCACCAGCCTAGAAATCTCAGGAGTTATGAGTGATATGGGATTGCCAGCTGATATCGGTTTAGCCTCTCTGTTTTTTTTTTCCAGAGAGGTCAACAGCCAGCAGGATGAGAAACAGGCTGTCATAGGTTCTCCTCAACCTCTAGACTGGGGGAAAAAAACCCCAACTCCTCCCTCCCTTCTCTCTTTTTCCCTGATCAAAAGATTTTTCATTTTAACAGCACTGGACTCCAAGACTTGATTCCTTCTAAGATTTATTAACCAAGACCTGTTTCCTTTTTAAGATTAACCACTTTATGAAAAGATTCACCCAAGGAAGCATACAACAGATATACCTTGCTGTAACTTAGGAGCCCTTTTACAAAGGTGTGGCAGGGCTAAGGTGCGGGTAGCGCGCACCCAATCAGCACTACTGCCAGGGTAGTGTGTGCACCCGGCAGTAATTCCGATTTTGCCATGTGCCAAATAATTTTCTATTTTCTACCGCAGGGGGTGTTACTGGTGGTAACTGGCAGCGCATCCATGTTGGCACGCGCTGCATGGTTACTGCATGGGTAGTGTGTGAGCCCTTACCGCTAGGTCAAGGTGGAGGTAAGAGCTCAGGCCGTAAATAGGTATGCACTACTTTTATGTTTAAATCTTTTTATTCAAAACAACATCTTTAAATACAGATACAGTTTGCAATTAACAACCATGAACTTAACATGTCATCAATTCAACTCTATCCAACCTCTGATGTCAGGGTAGTATAAATTTCCACATTTTCCCCCCTCCCTTTCCCTCCCCTCCCCCCCTCTCCTGTTCTTCCTCTCCCCCCCTTTTTTTATTATGGAATCTATTGGTTATAAAGCGTTTCTGGGCCAAGGCATAGGTATGCACTACTTTTAATATTAGCGCAGGCCAATTAAAAAATAGTCTTTTCCCAAGCCGCTCTAAAAAATGGCCCAGCACGCGCCTAAAAGACATGCCCACACTACTGCAGGCCACTGGCTGAGTGTGATTTGAGGACTGGGTTCAGAAACACTGGCTGGCCTAGATTGCAAAAGAGCATGTGTACATTATAGATTTTATAATGTACATGAGTAAATGAGTGCCCTGCCCATGCTTTGCCCAAACTCCAGCCATGTGAACACTCACCTGCAAAATTTGAGCCACCTAATATTGGCACATACTTACAAAATAGTGTGCAGTTTAGGGGTCCTCAAATCTAGTCCTTGAGGTCCATAACCTAGCCTGGTTTTCAGGATTTCCACAATGAATGTGTATGAGATCTGTTTGCATGCAATGGAAGCAGTGAATGTAAATAGATCTTATACATATTCATTGTGGAAATCCTGAAAACCAGGCTGGATTGTGGCCCTCCAGGACTGGATTTGAGGACCCCTGGGAAAATGATCATTTATGTGCCTATGTGTCAATATACAGGTGTACATGATTTGAATACTGGCATGTATGTATGTTCTTGCAGCTTAAATCTAGGTAGCTCCTTATAGAATTACTCTCTATGGGGGCAATTCTATAACTGGGCACTTCCAGTTAGGTGCGCTGTTGCAGTGCATTGAGTGCCAATTTTATAACAGCATCTGTGTACCAAGATGTCATTATAAATGCTCGTACAACACATATGCAAACCCAGAACAGATTAATACCAAAAAAATATTCAAACTCATGAACAATCTAATGAAAACCCAGGACATACTGACATTGATTGAAACACCATCTACAGTAAATGAGATTGCATTAGTGTAGCTAAAGTTAAGCACACTCATTTATGCCAGGTCAATAGCAGGCATTAACAGATGTTCATAACTGTTCCATACTAAGTTCTATGCTCCACCCATGTGTATGCCCCCCCCTTATAGTTACACGCTAAAGAACTTATGCTCTACCTTATAGAATAACGTGTAGTGCACTTACACCCAATTACAGAATTGCCCTTACGTTTTTAAAGCACTGTACTGACTTGAATTAGCAGTGAGTGATGGGGCTGGCAGATCGGATAATATGAAATACTAGAAATCATTGTAGAAACACAAGCAACATGATGAGATTTGTCTGGCAGGCTGCAGTGGTAGTGGTAGAATCTACTGGCATTGAGAGACTCAAAGGGTGGAGAAATATGTAAATGCTGATGACAGGAAACTGAACATAGCTGTCTAGCAGGCAGCAATGGTAGCATCTGGATCCACTGGAAGCCTGAAAGTATAGATTAACTAGAAGCCCTAGCAGAAATGCAGCACCCTGGTAGCTGGAGTTTTAGGCAGGCTACACAGGGAACCGAGTGGCCTCACTAGAAATGGTGGTAGGTACTTCCAACCTGATGTGATGAGAGAATCAAGCTAGCAGCTGGGTCTGTCTGGCAGGCTGTAAGTACAGAATAACTAGAAGATTTATTGGAATTGCAGGCCTCTTATAGATTTGTCTGGCAAACGATGCAGGGGGCCTAGAAGGTTGGATATTGGGACCTTAGTAGGATTGTTGGCTGATTAGATTATAAAAGAGCTTTGTGGTTAGACATGAGAAAGGCAGGCTCTGCATGGCACTAAGTGGGGATCTTGTATACTTTTCTACTTAAGATGGCGGCATACAGAGCAGGAGGACAAAATACTGTCCTGGATAAGTCATGCTCTGTGGATGGCAGCTGGGATGCATGCTAAACAATGTGAACAGATTACCTGCACAGACTGTACTGAATGTTGGCCTTTTCTGCCATTTTCTGTGTTAGGAAGTGATTAGTGTTAGATTACTCAGCATATCCTATGGGTGGTGATGCACAACTATATGCCAAGACTCAGTGTGGGAGCCTCATCCTTGCTGCACCTACTGGCATCAGTACTTTTCCTAGGCTCCCCCATGCCTGTGTTATTGCCACATTCCTCACCCTTCAGCCTGCAAGAGAAATCGAACAACCCATACTCCTTACCTGCTGTTCTCTCTTCTTCTTGAAGTCAGAACTGCATGGGGCTACCACTTCTCACAGGACCCGCTGTTCAGATCTGATTTCAGAAGGAAATTAGCAAAGGAGGAGGAGATGAGGCAAGAGGCTATGAGTGTTGCTTGCTAACGCCCCCTGCTAGCCTGAGGCTAGGGTGTAAGGGACAGGATTTGGGGAAAGAAAAAACAAGACTGCCCTTGTCAGTGGCCTATTAGGCTGGGGACAGGCGGATGCGAAAATGCTGGTCTCAAGATTTAGGACACTGGTGATTTAGATAGGGGCTCTATGTGTCCATAGCTACCAACATCCCCAGTATGAGTGGCAGATGGGCTCCTGATCAGAGTGGGCTATATATAAAACATTCCCACCAGTGCATAAAGCTGACCCTGAGATCATGGCTTTTAGACCTACTGGGAGGAAGCAAGCTCTTTCACACAAAATGCAGGAAGCAAGAAAAGGTTAAATAGTCTTCTGAATGAAACTAATTTGCACTAGGGTAATTTTGTAGTTCATCGTATGGTTTGGGAATGCTGAATTGTAGAAATTGTGAAAAGGTTTCACAGATGTTGGTTGCTGATTCTTAAAATGATACTATACAGATAACCTTAGTTCTATGATTGCTGATTTTATATTGCATACAGATCCTCTTAATTATAGACAATTTCAACATTCACATTGATAGTCCTTCATAATTTGTACAGGAATTTATGTATCTGCTGGTCCTTGTTTAGATTTTGTTGCTATTAAGGATTTTCCCATAACTCCGAGGACTAGTTCCCCAATCTTAGTATCTTGGTCTGATCATTGTTTTATTCAAGGTTATTTTACTTTTTGTAATTCTGCTACTGTCTTCTTTTGATGCATCTGTATTACATGTTTATGATTTTAAAACCTTGAATAAGGATATTTTTTTTCACAGAAGTGTTTAGGTGGTTTAGATGACAAAGTTACTATCTTTTCACAACTGTTTCCCTAAATTTTAGATACTATCAGGCTAATTTTCAAAAGAGATAGACATCCAAAAGTGACATGTCAGTATTTGGTCGTTTATCTCACAGAAACGTCCAAATCAGTATTTTCGAAACCTCTTTTTGGACGTCTTTCTCTGAAGTCCGTCAGAAGGACGTCCAAATCTCAAGGGGGCGTGTCAGGGGTGTGTTGAAGGCGGGACTTGGGCGTTCCCAAGACATGGACGTCTTTCAGCAATAATGGAACAAAACAAAGATGTCCAAGACTAAAACTTTGTTTTGAGCTAGACCTGTTTTTATAGTGAATAGCTGCAGTGGGAATTGAACCCACTTCCCCAGGATCAAGGTCTGCTGCACCGACTACTAGGCTACTCCTCTACTCCACACAAGAGGTGCCCCAAATGACCACTGGAGGGCCTCGGGGATCACCTCCCCTTACTTCCCCAGTGGTCACTATCCCTCTCCCACCCCAAAAAATGTGATTAAAAATATTACTTGCCAGCCTCAGATGTTATACTCAGGTCAATTAGAATAGCATGCAGGTCCCTGAAGTAGTCTAGTAGTGGTGCAGTGCACTGCAGACAGGTGGACCAGGCTTCTACCTCCTCCTACTTGTTACACTTGTGGAGGAAACTGTGAGCCCTCCAAAACCCACCCGAAACCCACTGTACCCACATATTGGTGCTCCCTTCACCTGTAAGGGCTATGGTAGTGGTGTACAGTTGGGGGTGGTGGGTTTTGGGGGGCGCAGCAGACAAGGTAAGGGAGCAATGGTGAGATGTATACCTGGGAGCATTTTATAAAGTCCACTGCAGTGCCCCTAAAGATGCCCTATTGCTTTCCCGGGGTGCCACTTTTCCACTATTGTACCTGATGCCAAGCTTTCTGTGTTTTTTTTTTTTATAACATCTGAGCCTTGTGTCTATTGTTTATCATTAGATTAGGGCTTTGAATTCAGATTTATAGATAAAAAGGAGGTTTAATTACATATAGCTAAATACCAGTGTGCTATTTTTCCATACTTCAAAGCAAGAGTGTACATTCCCTAATTATCTGCCCCAATGCACCTGAAGCTTTTACCTCCTCAGTGCATGTAAATGGTTTCATCACTGAGTGGATTCTCTGATGCCATGTGAAGCTTAACACTCAGGACATGTAAATGGTTTCACTCCTGTGGTTTACCTTCTGACCAAAGCTTTTACCAGACTATACATGCAAATGGTTTCTCTCCTGTGTGGACTTTCTGATGCACTTTGAGATTTACATTACAACCAAAGTTTTTACCACACTTAGAAAATGTGAATGGTTTCACTTTATTGTGGATTTTCTTGTGTATTTTGTATGTTTTGCATTTGGATGTATTTGTTTGAAAATAGACCAAGAAATAAAACATCCAAATCACAAAACATTTTTCCAAACAGCATTTTCAAAAGGAAAAGATAGACTTTTTTTTGTAGACAATTACCTTTCCTGTTCTGATTTTGGATATTTTACAAAAAATGTCCAAATTCAGACTTAGATGCCATATCCAAAAATGCCCCTTGTGCATTTGACTTGCCCAAAGTCACAAGGAGCAGCAGTGGGAATTGAACCCATGTTGCCAGGATCAAAGCCCGCTGCACTAACCATTAAGCCACTCCTCCTCTGTTTTGGACATCTTGCATTTGGACTTCTTTTGTTTGAAAATGGACCAAACAAAAGAACGTCCAAATCACAGGACGTCCATACTATTTTCAAACACAAAAGATAGATGTCCATCTTTTTCGAAAATGACCTTCTTTCCTGTTCGGAATTTGGACGTCTTTGTAAAACGTCCAAATTCTGATTTAGACGTTTCTTTTGAAAATGCCCCTCTGCACCCTCGTCCTCAGCAGACCTGTGTACACCAATCTTAGTTTACAGCAGAGCTGGGATCTTGTAAATGAATTCCACATAAAGCCGAACATAAATGGAGGAAGTCGGGCTCCCTCTCAGATTTTGAGCAGTGTTAAATTGGCATATGTCAACAATAAAAAGAACATAACTCAGTCTAAACACTCATACAACACGTATGCAAACCCAGAACAGATCAATACAAAAAAAAAAAAAATCAAACTCATGAACAATCTAATGAAAACCCAGGACATACTGGCATCGACTGAAACACCACCTACAGCAAATGAGCTTGCACAGTATTTCAAACAAAAAACAACAAAAACAAGATCTAACCTCGCAACACCTCAGGCATCCATCACAGACTTCTTACAAGAATGCAAAAACAACACCCAGACTACAACAGACAGAATCTGGGTCACCTTCGAGCCACCCAAAATAAGCACAGTGAAGGCAGCACTGACCAAATATGCACATGTGAAATGTCTGCTAGACAAATGCCCCAACTATATGATGAAAAGCCCACCAGAATGGTTCATCGAATGCATCACCAAATACATTACATATATGCTATCAAAAGGTAAATTTCCAAAAGATAAAGGAGAAATCATACTCACTCCAATCCCCAAGAACACAACTAATAAGAAGATCAGCGATCTCACAAACTACAGACCAGTGGCCTCAATACCACTACTGACCAAAACAATGGAAGGTCTCATCGCACAACTAATGGAATACATGACAAATTTCTCAATCCTACATAAATCCCAATCAGTGTTCAGACCACAACACAGTACCGAAACGGTCATAACCACTCTGATAACGGAGTTCAGAAGCTTAATAAGCCAAGGACAGGATATATTATTACTACAATTCGACATGTCAAGTGCGTTCAATCTAGTAGACCACACAACACTAATAGCCCTGCTCGATTACAGGGGATCAGTAGAACAGTGGCTGTGTGGTTCGAAGACTTCTAAAAGACCAGATCTTACATAGTGAAGATGTCCAACCAGCTATCAACATCTTGGATCTCCGAGTGTGGGGTACCACAGGAATCACCAATATCTCCAATACTATTCAATGTAATGATGGCACCACTCGGAAAAAAGCTGGAACTAATGGGTTTTAACCCATTCATATATGCAGATGATGTCACTATTTATATACCATTCAAAAACAGTGTCACAGAAATACTGGACAAAGTAAAAACAGGTCTGGACCTTATGGAAAACTCAAACTCAAACTAAATAGGGCCAAAACCAAATTCCTGGTTCTATCAAGCCCTCACAACCCTGCATCACACCAAAACTTCACAATCAACAAACATATAAAAATTGAAGCGCAGTTAAAAATACTAGGAATTATTCTCGACAAACATCTATCACTGCACAGTCAAATATCAGCTATAACAACAAAATGCTTCAGAACACTATGGAAACTAAGAAGGATCAGGAACTATTTTCCAAGACAACTATTCCGAACAACAGTACAATCAATGATATCATCACAATTAGACTACTGCAATGCAGTCTATGTAGGGTGCAAAAAGAACACACTAAAATTGCTACAAACAGTCCAAAATATGGCAGAAAGGCTAATATTTAAGAAATTGAAATTCAAAACAGCTACCCCACTGCTCGAAATACTACACTGGCTGCCAATCAAGGCAAGACTAATCTTCAAAGCTAGCACCATCATTTACAAAATATTATTCGGTATGTTGCCTGAATATATGCTAGATATGATTGAACTATCCCCACGAAATGCAAGTCCAGAAAGCAGAGGTTACCTGCTCCTTTACCTACCCAACTGGAGAAACAAAACTATCTACATGGCTGGGTTTAGTTACCTGGGTTCCAAATGGAACTCAATACCAAAGGTCACAAGAAGCATCACCAATTATCTCCAGTTCAGATAAGAACTGAAAACCTACCTCTTTAAAAAATTCTACAATAAGTAAATAAGCCATCACAAACCTTTATTGATAGCAGATTAGTCGCTTCCTAGTTGTAAATCATTACTGTAATTTCTACCAGAAAACAAATGTAAACAATCATTGTAATTTTCAACCAGAATGTAAACTGTACACCACTTTGAACTGAAACCTGGTTTGGGGTAACAGTGAGATACAAGAATGCATAAATAAATGAAATAAATATATTTCTAAGCGCATTTTAGCAGTGCTTTTGTGAAGTTGAACGTCTCTGTTCTTTTAAAACATCTGTTTCCTTCCAATTTTCTCCAGATGTCATTGCTCTTTATTTACATGCAAAAACTGGAAGATCTTCAGGGGACCTTTCCTCTTATTTCCCACAACTTTCTCCCACTACCCCTTTCACCTCCTGGTAGCCCCCTTCTCTGTTCTGCAGATGCTGGCAAATATAGCACATTAGCAATTTTTCGTCTTTCACTCCTCTTCAGTGACTGGACGTCAGAAAATACTTTCTTCAGTCTATCCCTCCAGTTCTTCCTATGAAGATGCACCAGCCCGGTTGTTGAAAAAATGTTGTACCATGTTGTTCCCTCTATTTATGGAATTTATTGATCTTAGTCTAACACAAGGAGTAGTTCTTTACTCTTGGAAGGTAATCAATAGAAATAAAACAAAATAAAACATGGAAAAGAAAATAAGATACCTTTTTATTGGACATAACTTAATACATTTCTTGATTAGCTTTCAAAGGTTGCCCTTCTTCGTCAGATCGGAAATAAGCAAATGTGGTAGATGACAGTATATATAAGTGAAACATCAAAGCATTTCAGTGACAGTCTAACAGGGTGGGGGTGGATAGGAGATATGCATGGGAACACCAAAGCATTTCAGTGATAGTCTAACAGGATGGGGGTGGATAGGTGAGAGGAGGGTGACAAACAGAGCAATACAACTTTATGGTTTATAATGGGCTAGAAAACCCAGATCCTTATTAAGTCCTGTCTGTTGGGTGTCAAAATATTCACTGACTTCAAAGGTCTTACGTTCATGTATTGTTTTAAAGTTGCCTTTCAGGATTCTTACTATGAAATCACTGGTACAGTGTTCTGGTTTTGTAAAGTGCTGCCCCCACAGGGGTGGAATCCTAGCTGGCACTGGCATTCTTCATGTGATGTCTATGTAAATTAAATCTTGTTTTTTGCATCTGGCATGTTTCTTCAATATAGCATCCTTCGTTACATTTTTTACACTGAATGATATATACCACATTGGAAGATGAGCATGTGAAAGATTCCTTAATGTTGAATATTTTTCCTTTGTGAATGACTGTGAGGTCCTGTGAGATATTTTGGCATAGTTCGCAGCTGGATATATTGCAAGGATGTGTGCCATTCTCCTCTTTTTGAGTCTGTGTTGCGAGTTTACTTCTGATTAGCTTGTGTTTTAAGTTGGGTAAATCTGGCCTTGATCCTACTGCTTGTTCAAACTTTCATCCAATAGCCAACTTGCCATTCTTAGCTAAATTATGTGAGAAAAGCAATCCTTTCACAAGTACTCAGATTCCTTCCATCCTTCCCAATCAGGCTTTCATGAGGGACACAGCATGGAGACAGCTCTGGAATCTATGGTCAATGATAATATTTGCCATCTTGATGGTAAATTTAGCCTGCACTAAATAAGACACCCATAGGTATATAATGGGCAACATCATTTAGCGCACACAAAATCCATTAACACACCTTAGTAAAAGGACCCCAGAGGCTCCTGGTGCCATAACCCTGCAGATGCTGGCTAAATCTGAGCTGGAAGCCCTGAAGAGCAGAAGGAAATTGTTGGACTCAAAAAGGATATAATGAAATGGCCACACAGCTGTCCATGTGAAGGAATAACCTAAAGTTTGGAGCAGCCTGCTGAGAACCATGGCAGAGAACCAAAGGTTGCTGGTTCAAGTACCACTGCAGCTTTTTGTTCCTTTTTTTTTTTTTTAAATTGTTAGCCGTCCAGGGATACCTACTGTGACTTCCCTTACCCTATTCAGTGGAGAACTGCTTAATTGGAGCACCTTTCTATAACCTGAACATGCCAAGTACCAGGTCTAAATACAGATGTCCATTTTCTTGAACATGGATGTCCTTTCCCCTTCTACAATCAGAGTTGGGCATCCACCTTTTAGCCCTACCCTAGTCCCGCCAAAAAGATGCTCAGACCCAGTGCTTTTTTTCTAGTGAAAAAGATGCCGGTACTCAAATGCCAGGCCACCCTTCAGAGGTGGGGTGATCACTGAGGGACCCACCCCACAATAGCCAGACCCCCTGCAACCAGTCACAGAATCTAGGACAAGGCAGAATTTGTAAGTAGAGCCTGAACTCTTTCATTAAAATGAGGACTATGGGTCAATTGTAGCAAACAATGGAAAAGGTGCTGGTACTCAGTACCCCCAAGTACTCCCTCAAAAAAAGCCCTGCTCAGACCACACCCCTTTACCATATGGACATTCTACACTTTTAGAAGTTCATATCCTAGCATTATAACATTAGTATTTGGACATCTATGCAATATAGATGTCTAAATGCCGGCTTTCAGATGTTCAAAACAAGAATAGAGTTTCTAAAATAACCACCTGGATATTATATGAGCTAATAAAGATTTAGGGCCCTGTTTACTAAGGTGAGTTAGCGTTTTTAACAGTTAGCATGCGTACTAACTGTGTAAGCACCTATAGTATATTATAAGCGCATACATAGTTAACTTGCATACATGGTTAACACACTTATAACGTGGCTTAATAAACAGGGCTCTTAATTGGAAAAGAAAACGAAATATTGGAGAACTAAGTGTGGAGGGGGGTGCTTCTTCTCTTTGCTTCATGTACAATTTCTCATTCATAATAGATTTTATAAATGTTAAATATCCATAGCTATCCAAGTATGTTTATGATACTGTATTGTAAAATTGGATTCTTACAACAAATTACTTTCTTATGCATTATTCGTTGTTATGTGTCCTATACTGTTTATTGTAAGCCACAATGAACTCAAACTTGTTTGGGATAATGTGGGATATAAATGCCACAAATAAATAAATAAAGTCAATAAAAATACTGTAATTCATTTTTATTTTGGCATGTCTTTCAAATCATGGTGCCTATGTACAGTATGTGGTACTACAAACCGCATTAAAGGACTCTAAACCCACTATTGCATAGCAGTATATAAGATTTCAAAAATAAATATTTAATTTTAAAAGTTTCATAAAGGAAAGAATCAAACTGAAAATCAGTCTGTCGCTATTTCCTGGGCCTCCATTAAAGTACCTTTTAATTAAGTCTAATATTTAACAAAGTGTATCTGTAAAAGGTCAAAAGAAAAATATTACTTATTAACATACATGCGTGACCATGAAAGGGTTTATAGGGGGCTAAAGAATTCTTCCCAAAGTGCATAGCAATCATTAATTTAGTGAGAGAAAATCAGCAGTGACATTGGCTATTTATTTATTTAAATCAATATAAAAGTGCATAGTACAAGCCGTTTACCACAGTCCAAATTTTCAGCAAAACATTAATCAGAAAACTTTGGATCGCACAGTCATACTTGGCCTAAAGTGAGTAACATTATGTGTTTACATAATGAACTGGAGGAGGTAAGTGCTTTCCAGCCAGTACACAGATGTATTCCACTCCTTTTTTTCTTTAAAGAATGCAACCGTAATGTTAAGCTGTTGTAAGACTTCCAGAAATCTATAAACTGTACTTTTGTAAACCTTTTTGATTATTCCTTCATGTCACTATTGTTCATGAATCATTATGCTGGTAAATGTTTTAAACAGAATCAGATATTTAAACTCTCCACTAGTCCTATACAGAACCAAAGACATACAATTTTCAACAAGCTTGAAGTAATAAATCTGAATTAGTTTGCATATAAAGGTTTACTATAAGTTTAAAAGAGTAGAACAAGACAGATAAGGAATGGTGGTCTGGCTACATATGGCAATTTGAATTTGATACAGTTACCAATGTCCATTTTTGGCAAGATAAATTGATAATATTAGAAGGTATACTGCCACAATATATATTTGACATATCTTTGATTTCTGAGGTATTATTACCAGATGGTGCTATATAGTATCTTTTATAGATTTTTTGTCTAGTGATAGAATGGGGTAGCAGTGGTATAAATTCTGCTCAAATGGCCTCTGCAGTGCAGGGGACTCCAAAGAACATCACCTGTACCTACTCTAAGGTCTTCTGAGGTTGACTCCTCCTACTCTGTGGGCCCTTTCCAAACGTATTGCTCAATGGGCTATAATTTGAATATGTGCCAATATGGGGTAGCCTCTTAAGAAATATATTTACTTTCCGTTTTAGATGTACATCAGAGAAATGTCCTAATTTAATATATGTAATAAACTGTTAAATAGTTTACATTTACATGTATGCAATCAAGAACAGGTTGGTTTGGCCTAGCATTTTATGCTCA
This sequence comes from Microcaecilia unicolor, assembly GCF_901765095.1. Classification (NCBI taxonomy): domain Eukaryota; kingdom Metazoa; phylum Chordata; class Amphibia; order Gymnophiona; family Siphonopidae; genus Microcaecilia; species Microcaecilia unicolor. The sequence continues at coordinate 538,995,422 of NC_044032.1, forward strand.
ATACTTATACAATTAAACTAGGAGAGGATCCAATATTACTGTACAAAGAAAATAAAAGCATTTTAAGAAGAGATCACGTGATGCTTGGCTAGAGAGAAGCTGTCGCCAGGCTGAGCTCCTGTCTCCCCCGATTGAATATTCACCCATACGCCACTTTTTATTTTTGTGGTAAATTAATAGTTTCGGGTTGCTTACCTGCTAGAGTGCCTGGACAGATTGGATCTTCTTGCTGGCTGGGAATGGCGTGTAAACAGGCGAAGAAAGACGGGACTCGGAGTCGCGTAGTGGAACCCAAGATGGCGGACTGAGAAAGCGAGAGCCCGAAATCTGTGGGCTCCACGTGCGCCACGGTGGTGGCTGCGGAGGTCTCCCTGATGTTAGAGGTTTCAGTGGATTTAAAATTGCAGATGATTACAGACCAGCTGGTGGGAATCAATGAGAAACTGGGCATTATTCAGTCAGAATTTTCCCTCTATCAGCAGTGTTTGTCTGATGTTGAGGATAAATTGCAGCAGCAGGAGGTATCACAACAGTCTCTGCAGCGCAGGGTGGAGCAATTGGAGGCCAAATTGGAAGATCCTGACATTCGGGCATGGAGGAGTAACATACGGATGGTGGGGCTCCCTGAGATGGTAAAGGATTTGGAACTGTGGGAGTTTTTGGAAGGTTGGCTTCCTAAAGTACTAAAGTTACAGCTTTCAGTGGGCCCTTTGCGTGTGGAGCACGCTCATTGTTTGGGACCTGGAAAGACCAACGACCAGCATCCTCAGGTGGTGATTTTCAAGGTATTAAACTTTGCTCATAAACAGGACATTTTTCATGCTATTCGGCAGACAAGTCCGTTACAATATGAAAATTCTACGATTTGCTGTTTCCAGGACTTTTCTGCTGGGTTGTCCACACGGCGACAGGCATTCATGGAAGTTTGCAATTTATTATTCTCCAGAAAGGTCCAATTTGCTCTGCTGTATCCTGCTCGATTAAAGATTTGGTACAAGGGGACACAAAAACATTTTACTTCAGCGGAAGAGGCATTAAAGTTTGCGCGACAAGAAGTGGGCACTTTGGAGCAGACATGACCTGCTGTGTTGAGGACAGTAATATGAAGATCAGTATTTGTCCATATGGGAATAATCTATATGACATAAAATCTTGATATTCTGACATTATGTGGTAAGCTTGTGACATATGGAGGTTTTTTTTTTTGAGTATGTGTGTGTAGTGGTAAGAACCTTCCAGATGGGGCAGTGGACGAAGATGCCCCAAAGTCAGCGAGACTGTTTGTGCTTGGTTATGGCAGTCAGCCTTGCTCAGATGAGCTTATAAATATTTAGACACTCATTACTGGAACTGGCTGAGAGTCATAAGGATGTGGACCTTCTGTGTAAGATGTTTATTCATGGTGCCGTCTTTTTGGTGGATTTTGACCCAGCAGAAGAGGATGTTCTTCTCCTCCCAGTGGCGACAGCTGCTGCTCAGTGGGTGCAGAAGTAGCTATGGTGGAAGTGTAGCTTTTCTTTACTTTGGACTGGGGTATGGGAGGTTTGTGTGCTTCCTATGGAGAAAGTACATGTATTTCACAATGTTATAATGTATTAATATAGGGGGCTACTTGGGTTATATGGGAAATAATGTATGCATGAGATTCCTTTTTTTGGCATGTAGGTGTGGGGAAGGGAGCTCGTGAGATCTTACTTCACAGAAGATATGTGGGGATTTCTAAGGGGGTGGGGTAGGGAGGTGAGGGGAGGAAGGGGTTAGTTGGTTGCAGTTATGGGGGGTGTGTGTGAGGTACCTTTGGGTTTGTTATGTGAATGAGAAGTCAAATGGATGGGTAGAGGGAGGGAGCCCGGGAGCTGGGGGGCGTTCCTCCTCGCTTTTTGAGCAGAAATGTTTTGTTCTGACAGTGTGTGATTTTTGGGTCTCTGGGATCACTTAAGATAATTTCTTGGAATGTAGGGGGGAGGTTTCCTCTCCTATAAAAAGAACCAAGGCTTTGCAGAGACATAAAGCAGGTATTGCTTTTATACAGGAAACACATTTATCTTCAGGGGAACATGCTAAATTTAAAAGAGGGTAGGTTGGATCTTTGGTAGAAGCCCCTGCAGTTGGTCGGAAAGCGGGAGTGATGATTCTCTTCCAGAAAGGGTTACAGATCTTAAGTCTACGGTGGTAGGCCCTGAGGGTAGGTATATTTTAACCTCGGTGGAAGTAGCAGGTTGCCCCCTAGTGCTCTGCAATGTATATGCCCCAAATGTTTTTGACAAAGCCTTCTTTCAAGAGTTGATTGTTAAGTTGACATTGGTGGGAATATAATCCTTGGGGGAGATTTCAAATTGGTGTTCGACCCTTCGATAGATAGGCTGGGCCCTGGTGGGGAAGCTCTGGGGGGGGGGGGGGGGTCATGGTGCCCTATCGCTGCTCTGCAATGCTTTAGATTTGGTAGATGTGTGGTGCGTTTTGCACTCCTCGGAAAGAGACTTTACTCATCTCTCTAGAGCTCATGCTTCTCAATCCCGTATAGATTATCTTTTTGTCTCGGGTCCCCTTTTTTCTCAGATCTCTCAGGCGGAAATTGGCCCTTATGCGGTGCCGGACCATGCCCTGATTTGGTTACTGCTTGATTGTCCCCAAATAGAGAGGGAGATCGTCTCTGGAGGTAGCCCCTAGACCTGGTAGGAGATCAGGGGTTCCAGGCTTACATGTCTGAACAGTGGGATGACTATGAGTTTCATAATGGTATTCACAAGCAACAGCCTGCTCTTTTTTTGGGAAATGGCGAAAGCTGTGTTGCGGGGAGATATCATCTCTTATCGAGCGAGAGCCCGGTAGAGATAAAGAAATCCTTTGTCTGGAGAAATTGGTTAGGAGACATAGAATTAAGTATGGAAATTCTCCCTTTGATGCGCAACGAGAGGCTTTGTTGGTGGCTCAAAAGGAGTTGAATGAATTGTTACATCAAAGGGTGGTTAAGTCCCAATTATATTATAAGTATCAATTGTTTCGTTATGGTAATAAGGCTGGGCAGTTGATGGCCCACATGGTTTGGAAAAAGGGTGGATTCTCTCGGATTCTTCAGGTGAAGGCCTTAGATGGTAAGATGTTACGTTTGGAGACAGATAACGGATCGATTTGGCCAGTTCTATGAGACTTTATATGCAACTCCAGACAAGGATGGGTTAGATAGTGACTTGTATTTGGATAATTTGGTGTTGCCTAGCCTTTCTCCCCGACAGTTGAGCTTTTTGAATAAGCCATTTACGGAGGGAGACCTTATGTTAGCTTTGCAGCAGAGCGCCTCTCATAAAACGCTGGGTCCGGACGGATATCGCATAGAATTTTATAAACAGTTTTCTGAACGAGTTAAAGCGACGATATTGGCTTTGTTCAATTCGATGGTGACAGGTCAGACTATCCCAGAGACCTTCAAGTTAGCCCAGATAGTTGTGATACCTAAAAAGGGGAAGAATTTAGAGGGCCCGGGATCCCATAGGCCTATACCTCTCCTTAATGTTGATGTCAAATTAGACGCAAAGATTTTAGCTAATAGGCTGGCTATGGTACTTCCTGATCTGGTTGATGTGGCCCAGGTGGGGTTTGTGAAAGGACTGACAGCAGTTAAGAATGTTCATTCTATTTTGGCATCTTTGGAAGTGGTGGCTCAGAAACGTTTGTCTTCCCTTTTGGTTAGTTTTGACGCAGAAAAAGCGTTTGATTGGGTGAGATGGCCATATTTGTTTGCTGCTTTGTGGCATTATGGTTTCGAGGGGTTTTTTTTGGATGCAGTTCGCGTTCTGTATTTAGAACCCCAGGCGTGAGTGTAGGTAAATGGGGTACGTTCGCACCGGTTTCGGATTTTTAGGGGTACGAGACAGGGGTGCCCATTGTCTCCTCTTTTGTTCGTGTTATCGTTGGATCCCCTTGTTAGAGATAGCCCTTCATCCTGACATTATGGGAGTGCCGGTAGTCTCCTCGGAGTTTCTTCTGTCGGCTTTTGCGGATGACCTCCTGGCACATCTTACAGACCTCTTTAGATCATTGTCCGCTTTGTTGGAGCTCTTTAAAAAGTTTGGGGATTTTGCTGGCTTTAAGCTTAACTATGCTAAATCCCTGGTGTTGGCCTCTATGGATGCCCTGCGACAGGAGTGGGGGTCGAGTTTTCCTCTTCGATGGGGAAAGGGTTCTTTTCTTTATTTGGGCCTTTGCTTGTCCATGAAATTGCCGGAATTATATCATCTAAATGTCACACGATTACTACGGGCTATGGAGGCGCAACTGCGAGCATGGGTGTCCTTGCCCCTTACGCTATATGACTTAATTCAGTTGTTTCATTCGGTGGAGTTCCCTAGATGGCTATACCTGTTACAGCTAATGCCTTTTTATATTCGTCAGTGAGATCTTAAATTACTTCATAGTCTGCTTAGGCGTTACTGTTGGGGAGGGAGAAAGACTAAGCTCCCGTTGTCTTCACTAATGGGTTCTTGGGGTGAAGGAGGGGGGTTGGGTCTGCTGGATCTAAGGCGGTATAATCGGGCATATCTTTTACGTCATCTAGGTAACTGTTTTTTTGACAAGGAAGACAATACGACTCGGCAGCTGGAGCGTCAATACTTTGCCCCTTGTCATTTTTATTTTTTGCTGCAAGCGCCAGGTCCTGTTATCCCAGTCCACTTGCGAAATAACATACTGTTGTCTTCCTTACGTGTACTTTGGAGAGACATGGTGAGGGCTTGGGGATTGGACTTAAGTATGTCTGATTTGTTGCCAATTTGTGAAAATTTGCTGTTTAAACCTGGGATTGATAATATCACATTCCGACGTTGGGCACAGATGGGCGTAACTCAGTTGGAGCATGTTTTGAATTTGCAGGGTTCGTGTTGAACCTGAGGGTCTTGGGCATTGGATATGAAATTAATAACATCTTTGCTTATAATCAACTGGCACATTATGTCAATTCTTTAGGTGCTGCCGCCCTGCATTCTTGACATAGTCATCAAGTGAGACAGTTTTTTCAATCTGTGCGGGAGGATTGACTCTCGGTCTTGGGACTCTATAAGGCCATAGGAATATTGTCACTTTGTAAGGACTGGGAGTTGATTAGGCAGCGTTGGGCCTGGGATTTGTCGAGACTCAACCTCTCCTTAGATTTTAATGTCTTGACTTCTAGGATTCCTTGGTTGACTGGCAATGCAGGCTTGCGGGAATGTCAATATCATATTCTTCATAGAGTGTATCTTACGAAAGTTCAGATTTTCAAGACGGGGGTGGGCAGTCCTTTGTGTGGGAAGTATGGGAGGGCGCCGGGTTCATTTTTTCACTGTTTATGGGATTGTTTTAGGGTGCAGAAGTTTTGGGCTGCTATGCTTCGCTACCTGATGTTTCTACATTTTTCACTAGGTTCCAGAGTTTTGAGCTCTCCTACTGCAATTCTATTAGACAAATATGAGATTTTTGCATTGCACAGCAAGCCGGCTAAGCAACTGATTCGTAAGGCTTGCTTGATTGGTAAGAGGCTCATTTTGCGTCAATGGGTTAGCGACTCTCCCCCGGACTTCTGGCACTGGAAGAATAAATTACATGAGTTCATGCTTTTTGAACGTTGGGAGGTACGGGGCTCTCCTAAGCGATGGAAGCAATTTCTTGACATTTGGGGGCCATATATACAATCTTTGCATACTCGGGGCAGAAGTCTGTTAGTTAATTCTCCTTAATTCCTTGGAATTGGAGCTTGTGTGTTTTCTAGGTATGGGAATGATATAGAAGGTACCTTTATATAGGATTTATAGGGTTAGGGAGAGGGGGGAGGGATTTATTGACGAGTTTAGTTTCAATTATAGTAGGTGCTTACTTACTGCTTGCAATGGGTTGTGCATCCCTTTTTTTAAAAATATTTTTTAGTTGGTGTGTAAGGGACGCTTTTACATTAGCTGCCAGTGAGACGCACCGTAGTTTCGTCTTGGGATTGGGGGGGAGGGTGGGGAGGGGGAGAGAGGGAGTTGATAATAGCTTGCTGGAAATTGGATGTCTTTTATGTTGGGTGTGTTCCTTGGGGCTTGGTTTTGAACATGTTTCTGGTTGAGGATTGTGTGTAGATGAGTAGCACTATTTTCTCTTCCAGGAACTGGTATATGTTAAATAGTAAGGGATGGGGGGAAAGGGGGGGGGTGTTAAATGGTAAAAATTGGATGACAGATGTTATTCTTGTATGGTTTTCATCTTTGTGCAAATGTTTATTTTGACTTGCCGTCAATAAAAAGTGTTGAAACTACAAAAGCATTTTACTACACCTCTCTACTCAAGAAGTATAGATGAAGTTAACACATCAGTTTCATTGAATGATTCTTTTTTGTTGTGTATGTGTTTTAATCTTGCAAAGATGATCTTCCAATAAGAAAGACATATACAATCTGAACAAATGAGAAATACTTTTCTTGTAAGTAGTATATACGACTGACCAGATTCTATAATATTGTCAACATAGACTCACAGGAAAAAAAGGCAAAGTTCAATTCTATGAACTGTAGTTAGAAGATCAAATATTTCATAAATTTAACAGGAAGGCAGATATCTCAAATCTACCATCCCACTTCTATTTCCTAACACTGGAAATTAGTGCAATGAGAAAGGAAGGAAAACTGAACTAGTGGCTTCCTAATTTGAATGTTTATATAAATCTTAAAAGTTAATTCTGTTTTCTATTAGTCAAGTTAATTCTACTTGAATCAGTGTATTGATTTTATGATGTTAATAACTTATTTTATTGAAAAATGTTATACCTGCCTATTTGAGGCATTTGACAGTAGGGCTCTTTGGTCTCATTTTTTAAGGGCACTAAGATTGGAAAATATTGCTGATAAAACAAAAAATTGGAAATAGTTGATTAATTTTATTAAAATTAAAGAGAGGCATCGGTGTACAAGATGCTGTACACGCAGCTGAAATGCATGATGCTGCTGCAAATAAGCCAGGAGAGCAGATGCAGATGCTCTTGGAATGTAAGTAAATAAAGAGATTTAAAAAAGCATCTTCTACTGAATTTCATCTGATTATTTTTAAGGGCTGTTATAAATAGCAACTTCCAAAGTATAATATAAGCTGAAAAGCAGAAAGCAAGACATTGGGAAATGCGGAAAAACTAAAGCTGTCTGAGAAACCACCATAAAGGAATTGATTGAATTAGTGGAATGTAAGTCACAGCAACAATTAAATAATTTTAGCTTCAATGTGATTATTTCTTTGCATTATTAACCATTAGCACTAAAAAGCAAATAAATCTAACTAAACCATATTTAGCGCTCAAGAAAATAAATCCGATGTACTGCAAATGTAAACGCACACAGGTCCAACATGCTGAAACGTAGTCCAGTCAATGGTGCCTCTGGTCATCAGCATCTATGCAGCTGAACGCTTCTAGCATAATGGGATCTAGTCCACAGGTGGGGCTGGGGGCTCATTCCCCTGGTTCTGTGAACAAATTATGAAGTATGTTATTACTTAAAAAATTAAGTCAAGTGAAAGTATCAATATTCAGCAAAATATATATATTGTTTAATTTTACCATTAGCATTCTTCAGTTAACATGCAATTGTATTCAACAAATACATTCACAACTTTCCAGAAGGTATGTAGGAGTACAAACATCGTAATTACCCTGACAATAATAATTATGAAAAGTAACTTCACCTAGAGAATGATTTGCTCCTTGTTTGGCCCTAAGGTTCAGATATCATATCTGACAACAGAAAGGGGATATGTCATGGTGGAACTATATATTCGAGGGGCCCTTTTACTAAGCCACATAAGCGTCTCTGTGCGCCCAACATGTGCCAAAATGGAGTTACTGCATGACTACTGTGTGGTTCTTGTGCTAATTACATTTTTGGCGCGCATCCGCTACATGCACCCAAAAAATATTTTTTATTTTCTGGCGCACGTCAGTTACGCATGCCAAGTGGCATTTGGCGTGCATAGGTCATTACTGTGTGAGACTTTACCACTAGGTCAATGGCTGGCAGTAAGGTCTCAGACCCAAAGTGGACATGAGGAAATTTTCATTTTGCCACATCTCCATTTTTGGCAAAAATAAAAAAGGGCTTTTTCACAGGCACGCTGAAAAATGGATAGGTGTGTGCCCAAAACCCACGCCTACACTACCACAAACCATTTTCAGATCACCTTAGTAAAAAGGACCCCCTAATAAATTATAAAATAATTTACCAGACTCGAGTTCAAATTATTAACTTTAATTTTCAAAATATTACATGGTCTTTACTCTGATTATCTTACTAGTTGTCTCCCAACCCCACCCCACCCCACCCCACCTCACTTTAGCCTCCCAAAACATCTAAGTTACCAACTGCCTACGTCCCTATGACTGCTAGCATTACTGATCGCAAGAGAGTTGAGTCAGTAAGTCTGATTGCTGTTCCTGTCCATTCAGGTTTGTCATCTGCCCAGCACTAGCCCCGCCTCCCAACCACCAGCCCCTTGATTTGTATCTGTCTTTTTCAGGGCACAGACTGTATAAGTCTGCCCAGCACTAACCCCGCCTCCCAACCACCAGCCCCGCCTCTGCCATCCAATTTCCGCTAAGCTTCTTACTCTACTCTGTATTGCTCACTAGAAGCTGTAGTCCCATCCCCAGACACTTATCAGCCTCATTGGGATTACTTCTCTCTATATGCTACTATATATTCGTCCCAGAGTTGTATTCTCTTTTCTGGAACCTTATCAGCTTCCTTGCACCTACTGTTACTCTATTTTCCACTCTGTATATATTCCCGGAGTTGGTACTCTCCTCTCCGGAACTTGTAAGCCACATTGAGCCTACTGCTATGCGGGAAAATGTGGGATACAAGTGTAACAAATAAATAAATAAACTATTCGTTGAGTGAAAAAATATTTCCTCCTATTTGTTTTAAAAGTGTTTCCACGTAACTTCCTTGAATAGCCCCTAGTCTTTGTACTTTTGGAATGAGTAAAAAATTGATTTACTTCTACTCGTTCTACACTACTCAGGATTTTGTAGACCTCAATCATATCTCCCCTCATCCTTCTCTTTTCCAAGCTGAAGAGCCCTAACCTCTTTAGCCTTTATGGGCACCGTTATAGAATATGCTCCTCTGCGCCTAAATCTATGCACTGGTATTTACGCCACATTTCGCTTGGTGTAAATGGATGCGCGTGGTTCTAGGCGCTGGGATATCAACTAAGTATATTCTATATACCACGACTAAATCTAGGCACCGCTTACAGAATACGCTTAGGCAGAAATTTATTCAGCACAAATTTTTCAGTTGTTATATATAGAATCTAGACTTTAAAGTGCAGCCCTAGATAAAATATATTCCAAACATGTTTACTAACTGAACAATAAAGACCAGTGGATCTGAAACCTGGTGGCCATTGGGCAACATATAAAAAAACCTGATAGGCAAATCATTTTATGATTGCCATTAAACCACAAGATTTCTGCTACAGTGTGGCTGAACATCACTGTTCACATGGTCAACAGGACTAGGGCGCTAGGTCTGTCTGGGAGCCAGTTGTTAAAGTACAAGCATATATTTCCAGGATACTACAAATATTGTTCTGTTTAATATGTTGTATTATTTTGAATTTTTTGGCACATAATTCCTGGAGTGTATTCAGTATACATATTACCATCAATAACAAAGGTACTGGACAGCCATCTGATACAGCTGCACCACAGTCAAACAGTGAAGGACTCTTTCTTTCCTTGCAGTGTTCAAAAGAGCTCCACTGTCCTTATATTGCTGACATAGGTGTTGCCCCCCCACTCCAAGAATTTTAATTTGCTCCATTCTGATCCACACCACCCCATACGCCACCCTAGCCCTGCCCATAACCTCACCTTGTCCTGTCCACTTTAGCCTCCCCAAATACTTGAGTCACTGACCGCCTATGATGTCTACCATTTGTGTAAAAACACAATTCACAGCTTCAAATTCCAGTATGATCCACTTAGTCAATTATCACACCAAAGCAGTAATAAACAGCAATTAGAATTAGGCAGTATTATGTCTGTAAGTTTCTTTAGAGAAAAGATGCTAGACAAGAATATCAATATTAGTGTTACTTTTCTGCAAACTAAAATAAACTTAGATTCCTAGCATAAGGTACATAAAAGAAAAGTGAATTCTTTCAAAAAAAGGGTAAATAAATCCTATTAAATAAATAAATAAAAGAAATGAAGTACACTATGAAAAAGAATCATGCACATGCAATCAGGTACAAATGCACTGAATGTAATAGGAATGAAGCAGGAATACTGGGCAAAATTATCATACAGAAAGAAGGAAAAGGCATAAGCTGCATACTAGATGATGCAAGATACACTGGCCACCAGAAGCAGCGAGAACACTCCAGAATAGAGAAAAACCTTGGGAAATCTTGACAGTTAAATGGAAAATCAACAGCAGATTTCAGAATGTTTTTCAGAAATGAAGGTACTTAAAAATAAGGGTCACCATCGAGGTATGTACAGAATGATTATATTGTGAAGCTGTTAACTGATTTTTCTTTAATCCACTACTACCTTAAACCTTACACCAAAGTATAAAATTATTTCTACTACTACTACTATTTAGCAATTCTATAGCGCTACAAGGCGTACGCAGCGCTGCACAAACATAGAATAAAGACAGTCCCTGCTCAAAGAGCTTACAATCTAATAGACAAAAAATAAATAAAGTAAGCAAATCAAATCAATTAATGTGAATGGGAAGGAAGAGAGGAGGGTAGGTGGAGGCGAGTGGTTACAAGTGGTTACGAGTCAAAAGCAATGTTAAAGAGGTGGGCTTTCAGTCTAGATTTAAAGGTGGCCAAGGATGGGGCAAGACGTAGGGGCTCAGGAAGTTTATTCCAGGCGTAGGGTGCAGCGAGACAGAAGGCGCGAAGTCTGGAGTTGGCAGTAGTGGAGAAGGGAACAGATAAGAAGGATTTATCCATGGAGCGGATACTGTATGTAACACATTGTCTATTATGGTATTTATGTACTGCAGATTAGGAGGGAAGGCTCAAGTTTATTTACGTTCTCTGCTTAAAGAGGAGAATACTGAAACTGATTCTCATAATCCTAGTGAGTCATGTCAGAAACACACATCTATAACATCTATTAACAGTATGCCTTTTTTCTGTAAGTGATGGGAGTTCAAAAAATTTGTTTAACAATAAAAGTTAGGTTTAAAAGTTAAATTGATACAAAATCTTATTTTTGACATGTGCTTAGATCTGAAATCTATAGCTGATTCTGCCTTTAACTACTGTAGTTCATATTAATGTATATTCAACTTACATTATATGGACTGGTAGGCTTCCCAGCAGTGTTAAATCCTCGTAGACTCCGAGGTCGTAACAAGAACAAGGCAAGAGCAAAAACCAGCCAAACCACCATAACCATGGTCATGCTAATCTCACCATCACCAGATGGATTTGGTCCCGGTACTAAAACACAAAATACAGAAAAAACAGTGGTTGTAACTCCTGTCTCTCTATTAACATATAAAAATATACCTTTCCTTAACAAGTGGCAGTACTTAAGTCCTCACAATGTAAACTCTGTCCATCAGGTACTCTGCAGTATTTCACTAACCACAAATCAATGAAATGTTTCACCATTAATTTGTTTCAGTTTGTCTAAATATGATGATCCAGGACAGTATTCTTCAAACCAAAGCCCAGAGGCCAATGGCAGTTCCCAAGATTCTTTTTTTTTTTTTTTAATTACAAAGAACAATTGAGTGGGGTGGAATTAGATATCATCATTCCATCTATTTTGGAGTAATTGGAGTTTCCTGAAGAAGCTATCAGCAAAACGCAGTCTGTGTTGGGACCCTGAAATCTTTGCAAGATAAGTACATTGGTTCCTTTGATCATTTGTATGAAGATTGATAAGAGACTGTTTCTTTAAAATTGTTTTTGGACATTTGCACAGTTTTGAACACAGTTATACATCGGTGATTACATTGTGCAATGATTGAAGCACTGAAGAACCTTGAGTCTTGTGATCTAGGGTACTGACACCCGTGATGATCTCTCCAATTAATTCTGAGCACAGTTTAAACATTTTGAATTCTGATTTGAATTTTGTTATACTATCAGGCTTATTTTCAAAGCACTTAGCCTCCCAAAGTTCCATAGAAACCTATGGAACTTAGCCTCCCAAAGTGCTTTGAAAATATGCCTATATGGGGCTCATTTTTGAAAGAGAAAAACATCTAAAAGATGGTATAAAGCAGTATTTGGACATTTTTCTCACAAAAATGTACAAATTGGTATTTTCAAAACCCATTTTCTAGATGTTTTTCTATGCTGTTCAAATGCAGTGCATCCAAATCTCGAGGGGGCATGTCAGGGGCATGTTAAGGACACATAGGTAACACCTGCAGCCATAAGTGCTATTGTAGTGGTGTACAGTTGGGTACAGTAGGTTTTTGGTGAGGTTTTGGAGGGCTCACTATACAAGAGAGCAATGGTGAGATGTGTACCTGGGACCTCTTATGTGAAGTCCACTGCAGTGCCCCCTAGGGTGCCAAACTACTCTGCTGGGATGTTTGTGTGGCCAGTCTACTAAGAATGCTGGCTCCTCCTACATCCCAATAGCTTGATTTTGTGTTTTTTTTACTTGGACGCTTTTTGTTTTCCAAAAATGGATCAAAAAGATAAACACACAGAGCACATGAACATCTAGAAAATAACCATTTAAAAAATATATAGATGTTTTTCTATTTTGAAAATGGTTATATTCCCCCACTTGAATTTTGGATGTTTTGAGCAAAATGTTCAAAGTTGGACTTAGATGTCATATTGAAAATTACAATCAAGCATACAACTTGTACAGAAAATTAAAGAGTGACTCAACAATACTTATTTTTCAAAATCATAGAAGAATCAAATTTCCCGCCAGACATTACTCAAGTCCACTAGTTGGATCCAAGGTGTTAAACAATGGAAATTCAAATTATAAGGTATAATACAGGAATTTGCTACCTCTGACAGCCCTAAAGATACCAGTTGAATAGCTATAGAGAGAGCTATTATTGGGACGCCCCAATAATTCTTCTAGCTGCTAAAAAAAGCTGTAAGTTGGGAGGGATAAAAAAAAACATACTTAACCGACTGGTATTTAATAACGCATTTACAGGGATCTCTCAAAAAGAATGTATCCCCCAACTGAAGAACACCTGGCTTCATCAACACGAATTGCCGATGTCTCTTCTGGGTTTCCTTAGAGACATCAGGAATAAATTGGATTCTCAGTCCAAGAAAAGTTTTATCTCTATTCTTAAAGAACAGTCTCATTACCCAGTTCTTATCAGGTGTCAAGGCAACAGTGGGAAAGGGAACAGGAAATGGGACTTGATATACTGCCTGAGGTTTTTGCAACTACATTCAAAGCGGTTTACATATATTCAGGTACTTATTTTGTTGATGCCACAACCAGTCCATTATCTGAAGATTCCAATAATGCAGAAACATCTAATTCTTGGTTACCTTGATCTTGCTGTTTCGTCATTGATTTAGTAGGCAAGTAATATACTTGTGAAAATGACGGGATACTTTCTTCAACCACTCCTAATATTTCTTTAATATATTTTCTCAGCATATCTCGTGGAGAAATTGTGAATTGTTTAGGGAAATTAAGAAATCAGAAATTATTACTCCTTGAAGAATTCTCAAGAGATTCAGTTTTCCTCCTCAGATATGTCAGACCTTTAATAATATTGTCTTGGTAAGACTGTATCTGTTGAACCTCCTTTTCATATTCCTAATTTTGTTGGATTAAAGTTTCCACCCTAGAATCAACTTCTTTAGTTTTCTGTTCTAATACAGACAAATCTTGTGTCAGTTTTTGTATTTGAGGACATAATGCTTTACCTAAATCCACAATAAGAATCCATAAGCTATCCAGGGTTACTTCATTGGGTTTAATTAGATATAGGAAATTGAGTCACTGTTACCTCAGTTTTTCTGATAGGAATGTCCTGCTCCAAACTCACAGCTTCAGTCTCCAGCACTGCATCGGATGTAACTGATGCTGCTTCTTCTATCTGGGTTTCAAGTTCTCCATTACCCGAACTCCCTCGGTTGATTGCACCACCTCCCGTGTCTCTTCTCCCGTACCAATTGTAGGAAGCGGAGTTGAGGACGCCAACAGCGGGGAACTGCTACCACAGAGTTGTGGGGGAGGAGCTCTCGTGTCGGGGCTGAGCGATAGCTCTAGCCCAGGGAATGCTCCAGGGTCTTCATTCACCCCCGAATGGACCAGTGGGCTGCCTCCAGACATCGCTGGGATCCCTGTTCTCTGAAAATATGCCTGTAAGACACCAGCCCCTGCAGAAGGGTTTTGCTGCTGAGGGGCAGTGGAGGCTGAACGGCCTCTTCTCTTCGGCATCCCAGAAAGCGGTAAGGTTCAGAGAGCTTGTAGGTATGTCAGACGCCGGCAGTAGCCATCTTGGATCCCTTCGCTAACTTTTCCCTCCACGGCTATTTAAGCTGTGGGCTCTTTGTTATTTCAGTTTTTATTATTTTCCCCAGGGATATTTTGATTAATATTACTCCCTGTGGATATTGCTTGTAGGATATGGCATTTCTCAATAGACAAAAGAGAATGCGCTTGGAAATGCTCACAACCTTGAGGATACCCACAATAAAATTTGAAGGTGGGCTGGTAGGGATGGATGCCATTGACACATACTGGTCAGCAGTGTCAGGACCCCACATGGGAAGATATCTTCTCCTTCAGCTCATTTGAATCCAAAGTGGCCCCAGCTTAAAAATGAATGAAGACCACTGATCCAGGTTAATACTCTGTGAAATGACAGCACATTGTAACAGGATCTGTAGGCACACTGAAGGATTGGCAAGTGTAAACCTCTTTCATCTAATGGAAATACTGTATCAGCAGCATAAGATGCAAAGTAGGGATGGGCAGTAATTTCAAATGAATGCCATTTGCTGGTAAAAGTGTGCACTATTTGCACATAGTGTATGTTTTTCTTTTCAGGAAAGCGTGCACAGTATGCACATATACCCCTAGATTCTATAAATACTAAATTACATGTTGAGATGCGCCCATAGGAATATTGTGGGTGCCTACACAACACATGCTAATTTTTAGCACATGCTAATGAATCCTAGCGTGCCTTTGTAAACAGGGCCCTAAATTGGTTAATGAGCCAATCAGTGAAAATTATTTGGTGCTAAATCAATTATTGGCATTAATTGGCAACAATTTGGATTTGCACTTGCATCTTGCTAAGCAATAATCTATAAGGATCCACATGCAAATCTAAGCACACAACTCAAAAGGGGGCGTGGCCATGGGTGGGTCAGGGGCATTCACTAATGATGCACCTAGTACTACTGAATACCGGGGATCCGCACCTAACTTATGTGCCAAGATTTACACCAGGTAAAAGGTGCTGATCCCAAACGCCCATTACAGAATACCGTTCAGCACTGATTTTTTTCAGCACCAAATTTTGAATGCCATTTACTGAATCCTGCCCATAACATGCACTTTTTATGAAAAACATGCTCTATATGCAAATAGTGTATGCTCTTAACGACATTCGTATCAAACTGTAAAAAAAAAGAAAGAAATGAAAATTTTCTGGGTGCCCATCCTTAGCGCAAAAAGGTTTTCATTTGCAAATTTTCAGAGGTTATTTTGTAAAATATGCATATTTATGAAAATATTTGCCACAGATTAACATAATTTTCTCACAGAGAGATGGGAAAACCAGATGGTAAAATCTGTCAATTTTATGTAATTTTTTGTTAGTTTAACAAATGCTGAAAAATGACAACTTTAGTATTTGGGGGGAGGGGGGTTGGCTTTCAATACAAAAATATTTCATTTAATTCTAGAGGAAATTTCTAGTTTTATTATTTTTATTTTTTTATCATAGATGTATTCTGTAGCAGCAAAGATGCTATTTGGCAGTTGTGACAACTAGCGCACAGTAGCAACATTCATGCTAGCTGTCACAGCCAGCTACTCCAACCTGCCAATGCCATACCCAGCTTCCATTCACTCCTATGTCAAGGTAGCTAACGTGGATTTCTTTTACCACACTGGTGCTTTTATAGTGCAGCAGACATTAGCATGGGTCTGCACTAATGTCTAATAGTAATAAAACAATTGTTTGCTGTTTAATGCAGCTTAGTAAAAGGACTCCAAAGTATGCTAACACATTAACCAAATCTGGCGCTTAATATGTGTTAAAAACCACGTTAACACATCTATATAAATAAAATCCCCCCTCAGTGTTCTGAAGCTAACTCCATCTGTCCTGAACTCCTGTCCTCCTGGTAGGCTAGGCTATTCGGACTACTCACCCTCAGTCTCAGCCACGCCCCATCTGCACATAAAAAGCACCCTCAACATTCTAAACACACTCTGAGGCTTCAACAGTTCGTATGTTCGAAGCTCTGTAAAGAGTAGTTACTTACCTGTAACAGGTGTTCTCCGAAGACAGCAGGCTGCATATTCTCACAAGTGGGTGACGCCACGTCGGCCCCGGAGGATTTTAAAGCAAAATCTCAAAATCTCTTTACGGCGTTCCGTCGCGCGAGCGATCGTACTGCGCATGTGCGCACACCTCTTCCCGCTCGCCGTGCGGACACGCCCCTCAGTTAAATCCAAAAGATGGAGGAGACAACTCCAAAAGGGGAAGGTGGGAGGGTTTGTGAGAATATGCAGCCTGCTGTCTTCGGAGAACACCTGTTACAGGTAAGTAACTACTCTTTCTCCAAAGACAAGCAGGCTGATATTCTCACAAGTGGGGTATCCCTAGCTTCCAGGCTTACACAACAAACAGTGGTCAATTGAGTCTCGCAACGGCGAGGCCTGAATAAAATTGACCTGAAAAGAAGAAATATCTAAATGAGTGTAGCCTGGAACAGAACAAAAATGGGCTTAGGAGGGTTGGAGTTGGATTCTAAACCCCAAAGAAGTTCTGCAGCCCCGACTGCCCAAACCGACTGACGAGTCGGCTATTGCTGAAGGCAGTAGTAAGATGAAAATGTGTGGACTGATGACCACACCGCAGCTTTGCAGATCTCTTCAATAGTGACTGATCTTAGAAGAGCCACTCGACTTAGCCATGGCTCTAATTTTGTGAGCCGTGACATGGCCTTCTAGAGTCAGTCCAGCTTGGACAAAAATGAAGGAGATGCACTCTGCTATCCAAGAAGAAATTATGCAGTTTCCGAGAGCAACTGGCATTAAAAGAAATAAACAACTGGGCGGACCGTCCGAGGGAGCTCGTCTGCTCCACGCAAAAAAGTGCGGAGCTTGCTTTCGCCAGGGCTTGTAAGATGAGGGAGAAAGAATGTTGGCAAGACAACTGACTGGGTCAGCTGGTACTCTGATACCAGCGCCAGTAAGAACTTTGTCTGCATGCAGAGAACTACTCTGTTAAGATGAGAAGTAAGGTAAGGCGCTTGAGCTACTAGAGACCGAAGCTCACCGACCTTACGAGTTGAAGGAACAGCCACTAAGGAAAACGACCTTCCAGGTCCAATACTTCAGATGGCAGGAATCCAGTGGCCCGAATTGAGCTTGCAGCAGCTGGATGAAAACGACATTGGGACCCCAAGATACTGGATAAGGAGTGATAGGAACTCTGACCGAAGCATAAGAGTCAACTGTCAAAATTATTGTGGGTGGTAAGCCCAACAGAAATAATCTCCCCTAGACACATACAAGGAATTCTCTCAATATTGGGGGAGAGATAAACCTCTCGTGAAGTGGACAGCTAAAGGCTGACCTTTCACACGTTGATGATAAGCTCTATTGCACAAAGATGAATACTGACAGAATTGGTCTTGAGACCAGACTCAGACAGGAGTAGAAAGAACTCAAGCAAGGTCTGTATAAGACAAGATGCAGGATCTAGGGCCTTGCTGTCACACTAGACGGCAAACCTCTTCCATGAAAAAGAATAACACCTCTTTGTGAAATCTTTTCTGAAAGCAAGCAAGAGTCGGGAGACACTCTGGAAAACTCAACGAAACCCCACTCTCAACATCCAGACCGTGTGAGCCAGAGATTTGAGGTTGGGATGTAGAAGTGCCCCCTCGTTCTGCGTAATGAGAGCTGGAAAACATTCCAACTCCAGAAGAAGAGGGAATCCTATCTGACGCAGCTAGAAAAGAGCAATCAGAATCATGGCTCCACAATTTTGCTTGAGAAACAGCAAAGTCTTTTCCACCAGATGTATGGGAGGATACGCATACGGAAACCTGTCTCTCAAAGAAGGAGAAAGGCATCCGATGGTAGCCTGCCGTGAACGTGCAGCCTGGAACAGAACTGAGGGACTTTGCGATTGGACTAAGTAGCAAAAAGATCCACTGAGGGGTCTTTTGAACTATAGGCATGCTCAACTGTAGCATTATCCTGCTCAGCCTGTCGGCCAGACTGCTGTTTACGCCAATTAGATAAGTGGCTTGGAGAAAAACTGCCGCATTGCGGGCCCACCGGTACATCTGCATGGCATCCTAACTCAGAGGGCAAGATCCAGTACTCCTTTGTTATCGAGTACATCACAACCCGATTGTTTGGTTGAATTAAAATAATTTGGTTGGATAGCCAGGAGGGATGCAACCTTCGTCAGCAGCTTTTGACTGAGTAAGATGCCTCAGAATCAAAATAGAGAGAATTAACCACCTCTGAGGGGAATACCGAAGACTGGCGAACAGTCGGGTTACATCCTCTAGATACCCTAAACTTGATACCACTGGGAAGCTAGGATGCACTGAGCGGATGTCATGTGCAAAAGTGCCATGGGAGTTACATGAACTGCGGAAGCCATGTGTCTAGAAGTCTCAATATGTACTGTGCTGTAATCTGTTGAGACGGGCAATCATCGTGTTAAGGGAACACATGCACTCCCAGTCCATGAAGATACGCTGCAACAACAGCCAGGCACTAGGAAAAAAAACATGCTCTGGATGCAAAGAGAGTATAAGTATCCTGTAAATCCAGAGAGCATAACCAATCGTTTTCCTGAAGTATGGGAAGAAGGATGCCCAGGGAAAGCATCCTGAACCAAATCCGTTTAGGCCCCTTATGTCTATGATGGGACGCAACCCACAAAGAAAGACCTGGAATAGAATCTTAACCCTTCTTGCCCTGGTGGAACGGGCTCGACTGCATTGGCGCTGAGAAAAGCAGAGAGTTCCTCTGCAAGTACTCACTTTTGATGGAAGCTAAAGGTTTAAGCTTCCAATGAACAATGTGGAAGGTTTGATTCCAGATTGAGAATGTATCCTAACCGGACTAGTTGAAAAACCCCACCGGTTGGAGGATAAAGAAGTCACCTTTGGTGGAGAAAATGTAAACTTCCCCCCCGACAGGCAGAATGGCCGGTACGGACATTTTTTTTATTTTTTTTTATTTTTTTAGTGGCTATACTGAATTGGAGCCAGTCAAAAACCCCTCTGTTTCCTGGGGAATAGTTGCAGAGGCCTGATTAGGTGCACGCCGCTGACTAGAACGAGCGTGCTGAGGCATAGCCCGAACCGGCTGTCGAGAAGTAGGAGTATAGGTACGACCCCTTAAGGCACAAGGAAAACTACTCCTCTCTCTAAAGAACTTCCAAGATGAGGAAGTGTATGTACAGCATATCTATAGTTTTCTGCTGAGTCTCCTCCTCCAGGAGAGAGGCACACAGTCATGAGAGTCTGCGCATCACTGTACCTAGAGCAGAAATCTAGGTGTTACATTACAAGTGTCGAAAATGCCCTTGGACAGGAACCTGCGACACACCGTGTGCTACCTGACCACTTGGTGAAAAGGTCTAGCCTATTCCGGTGGGAATGCTCGTAAAGATCTGACAAGACTTGATTTGGGATGCGATCATGCCAGCCTGGTACGCCATTCTCCAAAAGAGGCTAAGGATGTATGCTCTGGCCCTGGGGGCGCCAAGTAAGTTCTTAGAACTCCTATCTGTTCTGAGTGCAGAAGACTCAGGTGAAGATAGTAGTCCAGGACCTCTAGCATCTGGGCATTGGGATTCACAATCTCCACTGTAATGTCAAATGACCATCATTGAACTGAACTAACTACTCAAACAGAGCAGCTCAGATCCAAACACGTCCGATATGGAGGCTACTATGGGTCGAGAAGTTGCCCCAGTAGGGTGCGAACACCCATACCAGAGGCAGCATCGGTGAAGGAGACCAGGTGAAAAGCCAGATGCCGCAGGAGGCGGTAGCACCCATGGCATCCAATGGTCCCCATGGTCCCGAAGCCAAGGACAAAGTCTGGAAATGCAAGGGAATCGAAACCAGACAGCTAGACCATGGCACCGACGGTACCGATGATACACATGGTACCGATGGACCCCGGTACCAATGGTACTTGGTACCGATGATAGTCATGGTATCCGGTATCGATGGTACCCATGATAACTGGTACCGATGGTAACCATGACATGTGGTACCAATGGTACCCCTGATATCCGGCACCAACAGCACCGACGGTACCGATGGTACACATGGTACCGACGGTGCCCATGACACCCGGTACCAATGGCACCCATGGCACCTGGTCATGATATCTGGTATCGATGGTACTCATGTGCCGACGGCATCCATGATACCTGATACCCATGTATCCACGGTACCGACGATACCTGATAGTATGGTACCGATGGCAGTCATGATACTCGGTACCGATGGGCGATGATACTTGGTACCGATAGTCGATGGTGCCCATGATACCTGGTGCCGATGGTGCCCATGATTCCCGGTAACGACAGCACCCATGGCACCGATGACACTCGGCATCAACGGCACCCATGGTACCGATGATACCCGGTGCCGACGGGACCCATGGTACCGATGATACCCGGTACCGACGGGACCCATGACACCGACCATGGTACCAATGTAGTTGGCATCGATACTCCTCGGTACCGACGCACCGATGATATTCGGTACCGACAGTACCCATGGCACCGATGATACTCGGTACCGACGGCACTCATGGCACCGATGATACCCGGTACCGACAGCACCCATGGCACCGATGACACTCGGCATCGACGGCACCCATGGTACCGATGATACCCGGTGCCGACGGCACCCATGGTACCGATGATACCCGGTACCGACGGGACCCATGACACCGACCATGGTACCAATGTAGCGATGATATTCGGTACCGACAGTACCCATGTGCATCGACGTCCAATGCCAGGATACCTGCATAACAGAGGGAGCAACGCTCTCGGCACCGACTGATGTCTGAAGCCCAGATACCTCCATAACCGAGGGAGCAAAGCTCTGGGCATCTCCTTTGGGCATCCCTGGCAGAGTAGAATACGTCTCGTTACTTTGAGACACTACTTGCGCTTCACAGGGAGATGATCCGGCCCAAGACACATCCGCCGATGCGCCCGAATGACCTGCCAAGCAGGAGGCGCCGAGGCAGGTGAAGACCTATTCGATGCATAACTATACCCAGCGTGCATCGGTCTCTGTCGGACTCCAGAATGATCTCCTTTGGGCATCCCTGGCAGAGTAGAATACGTCTCGTTTCTTTGAGACACTACTTGCGCTTCACAGGGAGATGATCCGGCCCAAGACACATCCTCCGACGCGCCCGAATGACCTGCAGAGCAGGAGGCGCCGAGGCAGGTGGAGACTCACTTCAAAGGTTACACCACTGATATTGTGTCACCAGGTTGCCCATTCAGTGGCTGACCAGGGATGCACCTGCTTAGGTTCCTGGTTTTTCCTGTGACATATACCTTTTATCACTTGTGGGGCTTAAATACAGTGGTGTGCTGGAGCAGGCTGTCACAGCTCTAGAGAGCCGTTTGAAAAGTTTTAATAAATGGATCATAAAAATGTGGGCTTGTTTAGTTTGCTGGCTAGAGAGAGCCCACAGATAACAATATACCAGCACTTTCAAGAAAAAAGAAAAGAGAAGCTTAAATGCTTTGTTCAGGCACAGCCCCTTGTGACTCTGGCAATTACTTAAATTTTTTTCTTGCCTCAGGTACAAAAAAATACCTGTATATATAAGCCACAATGAGCCTGCCATAAAAAGTACAAATGAAAAAATAAAAAAGAGATTTAACTCCGAAGACCTGAAGAAAACACGAAGCCCTAACGAACTCCGTGTCTCCTCAGACGCGGAAAAAGAAAAACTGAGGGGTGTGTCCGCACGGCGAGCGGGAAGAGGTGTGCGCACATGCGCAGTACGATCGCTCGCGCGACGGAACGCCGTAAAGAGATTTTGCTTTAAAATCCTCCGGGGCCGACGTGGCGTCACCCACTTGTGAGAATATCAGCCTGCTTGTCTTTGGAGAACCATTTTTAAGCACACTACATCTCTGCCCCGCCCTGACCTATCAGAGAAGGGAGGAATGTCACAGCTGCACCGCTCTGACCTATCAAAGGGAACTGAAACAGGAAAAGGGAGGAGCGTCACACCGAATGACGGACCTATCAGAGGGAAGTCAAATAGAAGAAGGGAGGAGCTTCAGAGGCCAAGGGGACGGCCGTATCTACGTCTCATAGGTTTCCTTGCTTTCTTTTCAGTGTATTGCAGCTGCAGCCACTTAGGTAAGTCTAGCAAGCCTGTCAGCTACTGAATACAGAAAGCAAAAGATAGCATGTGGGAACTTGCTCCATTTTGTTCTCTGGAATGCAGTGATTATTATACAAATGGTCTTGCTTTCATTATTTTGGTAGGGGCTGCCTTCATGACTGTCCACAGTCCCCCCAGTCCTGACACCTGACAGGGGGGACAGGGAAGGACACTCACTGTCTCACATACGCACTCGCACACACTCATTCTCACATACACACACGCACTCTCACAGACACACTCACACCCACTCTCTGTTACACACACACACACTTGCACATTCTCACTCTCACACAGTCACTCTCACAGACACTCTCTCAAACATACACACTCCACGCAAAACCTTGCTAGCGCCCGTTTCATTTCAGCCAGAAACGGGTCTTTTTTACTAGTGATCAATAAAGCTCAATTAAGTGTTATGAATGCAGAAATTTTGCCCTTCCTATGTGGCAAATTTTATTAAACTTTACAAAGTTACATAGTAACATATGGAAGTGCTTAAGTGCTTTGAAAATGAGCCCCATAGTAACCTATGGAACTTTATAAGTGTAAGGGCCTCTTTTACAAAGCCGCACTGCCGCTTCTCGGTGCGGCAAATGAGAGGAAGCCCATTCAATTCCTATAGGTTTCCTCTCATTTGCAATGTAGGAATCGCTAGTGCGGCTTTGTAAAAGAAGCCCTAAGTGCTTTGAAAATGAGTCCCTAAATCATTCAAGTCCACATCTAAGAAGAGCAAAAGAGAAACTGGAGAACATTATATATTAACATTTAAATCAAATGTATCTAGGCCTGAACAAAACTAATACTTTAACCTCAAATAGTTTGTAACCTGCTTCCAATTTTGTTTCACATCACTGCTCTAAACTTCAGATTTCCCTAATAAATTTTTTTCTAAGTGAATAGGGTCAAAGGAAGCATATGATTTGTTTTCATATCTTACCAGACACTTACAAGGAAGTTTCAAGAAAAGAGGCTCCCACTATCAACACTTTAGGTTTTAGCTGCAGGAAAGCCTTCCATCTCAACTGTTTTGTCTGGAAACATTTTTTTAAAATCACAAAATAAGAGATTCTTTTTGGAAAAAATAAGCTTTTAAGACTGACATCTTTTGTTCTTCTGTTTGAAAAGAGACCAATAAAGTTGATCTCTTTGTTATACTATCATGGGAAGTTTAAAGAAACCTAGAAATATCTAGGCTATCTGGCAAGTTGATGGTATCAAAGACCCCCTTTTGCTCAATCTTTTTTACACCTCTAGGCAGATAATACATATACTATAGGGGCTCATTTTGAAAGCACTTAGACTTACAAAGTTCCACAGGTTACTATTGGGCTCATTTTCAAAAGAGGAAAATGGCCAAAAAGTAGCATGTCTACATCTGGATGTTTTTCTCACAAAAACGTCCAAACTAGTATTTTCAAAACCAATTTTTAGACGTTTTTCTATCAGGTCCGTCAGAAGTACGTTCAAATCACAAGGGGGCGTGTCTGGGCGTATTAAGGGTAGGACTTGGGCATTCCTAACACTTGGACGTTTTTTCAGTCATAATGGAACAGAACAAAAACGTCCAAGACTAACACTAAGACGTAACGCATAAGGCACAAAAAGGTGCCCTAAATGACCACATGACCACTGGAGGGAATCAGAGATGACTTCCCCTTACTCCCCCAGTGGTCACTAACTCCCTCCCACCCCCAAAAATGTGATTAAAAACATTACCTGCCAGTCTCTATGCCAACCTCAGATGTTATACTCAGGTCCATTAGAACAGCACGCAGTTCCCTGGAATATTGCAGTGGTGGGTGCAGTGCACTGCAGACAGGTGAACCCAATACCTCTCCATACCTGTTACACTTGTGGAGTAAACTGTGAGCCCTCCAAAACCAACCAGAAACCTACTGTACCCACATATAGGTGCCCCCTTCACCCGTAAGGGCTATGGTAGTGGGGTAAAGTTGTGGGTAGTGGGTTTTGGGTGGGGGCTCAGCAGACAAGATAAGGGAGAAATGGTGAGATGTGTACCTGGGTGCATTTTATGAAGTCCACAGCAGTGCCTCCTGGGGTGCTCTATTGCTGTCCTGGGATGTCTGGGGGACCAGTCTACTAAAAATGATGGCTCCTCCTACATCCCAATGGCTTGATTTTGTGCGTTTTGAACTTGGACGTAATTTTGTTTGAAAATGGACCAAAAAACAAAACGTCCAAATCAAAAAACTTTGCATTTTCGAAAACAAAAGACAGACTTTTTTCTTTTTTGAAAATGACCTTCTTTCCTATTCAGATTTTGGACGTTTTTTTTCAAAACGTCCAAATTCGGACTTAGACACCATATTGAAAATGCCCCTTCACATAACTTTGTAAGTCTAACTGCTTTGAAAATATGCCTCTCGTACCATTGGTTACTATGGTACTTTGTATGTCTAAGTGCTGTCTATTATCAAAGTTTGGGTAAGGTTAGACATAAAGCAGAGAATTTCTCTGCGGGGAAGTCTGTAGTGGGGGGGGGGGGGGGGGGGGGGGAGTGCACTCATGATTATGTGCCAGTCACAGAAGGTAGTATGAATTAGCAAAGCATATAATTCATATTTTAATGATCACAGATAATGTGTGTCTATTACCTGTCACAGTAAAGTGAAGATAATTACCTGTAGCAGGTAATCTTCATGTATAGCAGTCCATATATTCTCACATGTAAGTGACGTGTCCCGTGTGGCCTGGTTTGGAGCTTGGAAAAAGTTTTGCATAGCTTTAAGAGAATGCGGAGTGATCCCACTGTGTATGAGCAAGTGCCTTTCCCCCCACCACGAGAGTGCAGGACCTCCAGTACAATAAAATAGAATAGAGACAACTCTAAGGGATGTGGGAGCGTATGTGAGAATGTATGACCTGCTGTCCTCTGCAAATACCTGCTACAGGTATCTTCGCTTTCTACGAGGACAAGCAGGTCAATAATTCGCACATGTGGGAATCCTTATCTACCAGGCTCACTGAAAACAGTGGTCAATTGAACCACGCAACAGTGAGGTCAAGACAGAGATTAACCTGAAACTATATAAATTCTGTAGCACTGTCTGTCCAAACTGACTATTGTGTTGGGTATCACGCTCAAGGCAGTAGTGAGATGTGAATGTGTAGACTGAAGAACACGTTGCAGCCTTGCAAATTTCTTCAATGGAGGTTGACCGTAAGTGGGCTACCAACGCCACCATGGCTCTGACATTGTGAGCCATAACATGACCCACAAGGGTCAGCTCAGCCTGGGCATAAATGAAAGAAATGCAATCTGCCAGCCAACTGGAGATTGTGCATTTCCCATTGGTGACCCCTATCCTGTTTGGGTTAAAAGAAACAAAAAGCTGGTTGAATTGTCTGTGGGGCCTAGTCTGCTCCAAGTAAAAGGCCAATGCTCCTGTGCAGTGTGTGCTCTCGCCAGGATGGGCATGAGGTCTGGGAAAGAATGTTGGCAAGACAATCGGCTAGTTTAGATGGAATTCTGACGCAACCTTGGGCAGGAACTTAGGGTGCATGTGGAGAACTACTCTGTTGTGCTAAAACTTTGTATAAAGTGCATCCACTACTAAAGCCTGAAACTCACTGACCATTTGAGCTGAAGTAACAGGCACCAAAAATAT
This sequence comes from Microcaecilia unicolor, assembly GCF_901765095.1. Lineage (NCBI taxonomy): Eukaryota > Metazoa > Chordata > Amphibia > Gymnophiona > Siphonopidae > Microcaecilia > Microcaecilia unicolor. The sequence goes on from NC_044032.1 coordinate 539,021,684, forward strand.
GACCTTCCAGGTCAAGTACATCAGATGACGAATCAAGTGGCTCAAGAGGAGCTTTCATCAGCTGGGTGAGAATGACATTGAGGTCCCATGACACAGGCGGAGATTTGACAGGGGGCTTTGTCAACAGCAAACCTCTCATGAAGCAAACAACTAGAGGCTGACCAGAGATGGGCCTTACCATCTACACCAATGATGATAAGCATTAATTACTCTGAGGTGAACCCTGACTGAGTTGGTCTTGAGGTCAGACTCAGAAAGGTGTAGAAAATATTCAAGCAGAGTCAGTGTAGGGCATGAAATGGGATCTAGGGCCTTGCCCTCACACCAGATGGCTAACCTCCACCATTTGAAAGAGTAACATCTCTTATTAGAATCTATCCTGGAAGCCAGCAAGACCCTGGAGACAACCTTTGGAAGATGCAAAGAAGCAAATTCTAAGTTCTCAACATCCAGGCTGTGAGGGCCAGAGACTGGAGGTTGGGATGTAGAAGAGATCCCTCGTTCTGCGTGATGAGGGTTGGGAAACACTCTAATCTCCATGGTTCTTCGGAGAATAACTCCAGAAGAAGAGAGAACCAGATCTTCCTGGGCCAATACGGTGCAATCAGAATCATGGTCCTGCGATCTTGCTTGAGTTTCAGCAGCCTTGCCCATGAGAGGTATGGGAGGATATGCATACAGAAGACCTATCCCCCAATGGAGGAAGGCATCCAACTCTAGTCTGTTGTGGGCCAGGAGCCTGAACAGAACTAAGGGACTTTATGATTGGACTGAGTGGCAAAGAGATCCACAGAAGGAGTGCCCCACATTCGGAAGATCTCACGGGCAACACCCATATTGAGTGACCACTCGTGTGGTTGCATGACCCTGTGCAGTCTGTCGGCCAGGCTGTTGGATTTGCCTGCCAGATTAAGTAGCTTTGAGGAGCATTCCATTCCATACTGCCCAATGCCACATCCTGATGGCCTCCTGACACAGAGGGCGTGATCCTGTGCCCCCCCCCCCCCCCACTTCTTGGTGTAGTAAACTGCAACCTGATTGTAGGTTTGAATGAGTACAATTTGGTTGATCAGCCGATCTCTGAACGTCTTTAGAGCGTTCCAGATCGCATGGAGCTCCAGAAGGTTGAGGTGAAGACCTGTCTCCTGGGCTGACCAAGCAGCTTGAGTGTGAAGCCCCTATAAATGAGCTTTCCATCCCACAGGGGATGCATCCATCATCAGCATCTTCAGGGTCTGAGGAATTTGGAATGGGAGTCCCAGAGTTAAACTGGATCGAATACTCCACTAAAGCAGACTGAGCCAGCTCTGGTATTACTTGGATGACATCCGCCACTGGGAAGCTAGGGTCCACTGGGCAGTTCCCATGTAAAGATGTGCCATGGGTGTCACATGGACGGTGGAGGCCATGTGGCCTAACAGCCTCAACATCTGCCGAGCCATGACATGCTGACAGGCTCGAACTTGAATGTCAAGGACGACAAGTGTGTTTGCCCTCTGTACAGGGAGAAAAGCTCACACCCGCTGGGCTCCAATTAACTCCAATTGCTGGACAGGGAGCAGATGAAACGGGGTAGTTTAAAATGAACCCTAGTAGCTCTAACACCTGAACAGTCTTCCGCATGGACTCCTGAGCACCATCCTTCGACGTGCTCTTCACCAGCCAATTGTCCAGATAGGGGAACACAAGGATTCTCAGTCTCCGTAGTGACACTGCAACTACTGCAAGACACTTGGTGAATACCCTGGGAGCCAATGCGAGGCCAAAAGGCAACAAGCGGTACTGGACGTGATGTGTCCCCAGACAAAAACAAAGATACTTCCTGTGACTTGGAACCATAGGGATGTGAGTATAAGTATCCTTTAAGTCCACAGAACATAGTCAATCATTTTCCTGAATCATGGGGAGAAGGGTGCCCAGGGAACCCATCCTGAACTTCTCTTTGACCAGAAATTTGTTTAGGCTCTTGAGGTTTAGGATGGGACGCATCCCTCCTGTCTTCTTCTGCACAAGGAAGTACCTGGAAAAGAATCCCTTCCCTTCTTCCCCTGGTGGAACAGGCTCAACCACATGGGCCTTCAGAATGGCAGAGAATTCCTCTGCAAGCACCTGCTTGTGCTGAGAGCTGAACTGATTTGCTCTCGATGAGCAATCTGGTGGTCTCTGTCGTTAATGTAGGGCATAACAGAGACGGACTATTTGAAGAACCCACTGGTCAGAGGTTACAAGGGGCCAACTTTCTTGAAAACTTTTCAGCCTCCCCCCGACCAGCAAGTCATCTGGGAAAGTCATTTTTATTGTGGCTATGCTCTGCTGGAGCCAGTCAAAAGCTTGCCCCTTGCTTTGACTGGGGAGATGTCTGGGCCTTAGGTGCATGCTGTTAACTAAAGCGAGCTTGCTGGGATTGAGCCTGCTGAGGCTGATGAGAAGAAGGAGCTTACCTAAGTCTCTGTGAGTAGTAGAGACCCCTCTTTGACTTGCCCAAAAACCACCTGAATGAGGAGGAGGTAGTTGGAGGTAGTTGTAGAAGGTGTCCGGCAGGAGAGAGTATCAACTGTATCAGTGTGCTTCTTGATGAGGTCAGCGACCTCCTCCACCTTCTCTCCAAAAAGATTATCCCCCTAGCATGTGGCATCTGCCAACCTCTGCTGGACCACTGGGTCCAAGTCAGAGACACACAGCCATGAGAGTCTGCACATTGCTATACACAGAAACATAGAAACATGACAGAAGATAAAGGCCATATGACCCATCCAATCTGCCCATCCTCTGTAACCCCTAATTCTTCCTGTTCCTAAGCGATCCCACATGTTTATCTCATGCCTTTTTAAATTCTGGAACAGTCCTCAACTCAACCACCTCCACCGGGAGGCCATTCCATGCCTCCACCATCCTTTCTGTGAAATAATACTTCCTTAGGTTACTCCTAAGCCTGTTCCCTCTTAACTTTGTCATATGCCCCCTTATTCCAGAGCTCTCCTTCATTTGAAAAAGGCTCTCTTCTTGTACATAAATGCCCTCGAGATATTTAAAAGTTTCTATCATGTCTCCTCTCTCCCTCCTCTCTTTCAGCGAATACATGTTGAGGTTCATAAGCCTGTCCCTATAATTTTTGCATTCAAGACCGCTTACTAATTTCGTAGCTGCCCTCTGGCCCGACTCCATCCTGTTTATATCTTTCTATAGGTGCGATCTCCAGAACTGCACGCAGTACTCCAAATTAGGCCTCACCAGAGACTTATACAACAGCACTATCACCTCCCTTTTCCTGATGGTCATGCCACTCTTTATGCACCCAAGCATCCTTCTGGCTTTGGCCATCGTTTTTTCTACCTGTTTGAAAGCTTAAGGTTGTCATACACAATCACCCTCAAGTTCCGCTCTTCCTTCGCACACTGAAGCACTACACCCCCTATACTGTACCGTTCCCTCGGTTTTTTGCGACCCAAGTGCATAACCCTGCATTTTTTTTTAGATTAAACCTTAGTTGCCAAATATCGGTCCATTCCTCTAGCTTTGCTAGATCCTTCCTCATGTCATTCACACCCTCCAGGGTGTCCACCCAGTTGCAGAGTTTAGTATCATCCGCAAAGAGACAAACCTTACCAGACAGCCCTTCCATAATATCGCTCATGAAGACGTTAAAAAGAGCCAACCCTAGGACTGATCCCTGCGGTACTCCACTGACGACAACCTTTTCTTCAGAGCAAGCTCCATTTACCACCACCCTCTGTCTCCTACCATTCAACCAATTTTTTACCCAATCCATTACTCTAGGTCCCACACCGAGGGCACTCAATTTATTTATCAGTCACCTGTGTGGAACCGTGTCAAACGCTTTGCTGAAATCCAAGTATACCACATCAAGCGCCCCTCCCACATCCAACTGTTTGGTCACCCAGTCGAAGAAGACAGTTAGATTCGTCTGACACGACCTGCCACTAGTGAAGCCATGCTGCCTCAGGTCCCGCTTTCCATGTAGTTCAAGATATGTCACAATCCTCCTCTTTAGAAGCGTTTCCATTAGCTTACTCACCACCGAGGTCAGACTGACAGGTCTGTAATTCCCAAACTCCTCCTTACTTCCACTCTTGTGCAAAGGAACCACATCCGCCCTTCTCCAGTCCACCGGGACCACTCCAGTTTCTAAGGAAGCATTGAAGAGGTCCGTCAGAGGATCCGACAGAACTTCTCAGAGTTCCTTAAGCACCCTCGGGTGTATCCCATCAGGCCCCAACGCTCTGTCTACTTTTAGTTTGGAAAGCTCCTCACGAACAAAGTCCTCCGTAAATGGGTCTTGGTCTACCATACATACATCCCCTTTAGCCTTTGTTTTCTGCAGCCCTACTCCCGGTCTTTCATTTGTGAACACAGAGCTAAAATAATCATTAAGCAGTTCAGCTTTATCCTTATCAGCTTCCACATATTTCTCTCCCTTAGCTTTGAGCCTCACAATGCTATTATGGCACTTCCTCTTGTCACTTACATATCTGAAAAAGGTCTTGTCCACCAATTTTACCGTACTATCTTTTCCTCCATTTGCCGCTTCGCTTTCCTGATAGCTTTTCCAGCTTCTCTTCGCTTATTTAGGTATTCTCTCCTGTCTTCATCTTTCTAAGTCGTCTTATAACGTGCAAAGGCTAGCCTCCTTTCCCTTATCTTTTCAGCTACTACATTTGAGTACCAGAGAGGCCTTCTTTTCCTCTTACTTTTATGTAATTTTCTAACATAAAAGTTAGTTGCCTTTAATATAGCTCCTTTAAGTCTTGTCCATTGCTATTCTACATCCTTCAGCTGTTCCCATCCCGCTAACTGTTCCTTGCGAAATTCCCCCATCTCGGCAAAATTAGTTCCTTTGAAATCCAGGACCTTCAATCTCGAACAAGCCCTCTCTTCTGTTTTAATATTGAACCATACCATACGATGATCACTAGATGCCAAATGGTCCGCCATCTTGACGTCAGAAACGTACTCTCCATTCGTAAGCACCAGGTCCAGAACAGCTCCATCCCGCGTCGGTTCCATTACCCACTGCTGAGCAGAGATACTGGATGCCACATCAAAAGTATCATAGGCGCCCCTGGATCAGAACTTATGGCACACCTTCTACTGCTATGAAGTGATTCGGCCTGCTCTGGTGGGAGAGTCTGCCAAATCAGACATACTGTGAACCAAGGACCACAAGTACAGGCTTGTGTAGAGCTGGTATGATTATATATGGATCATAAGCATAGAGGCCTTATACATCTTCCACCTAAAAGAATCCAGGGTTCTAGATTCCCTGCCAGGGATACTGAAGCATAGTCCCTAGAACTCCTGGCCCTTTTGAGCACGGATTCTACCACCAGGGAATGATGAAGCAACTGAGGTCTATCAAACTCAGGGGAAAACTGAATCAGGTACAGGGCGTCAATCTTCTTAGGGAGGACATAGACTGACAGAGGGAACTCCCAGTTCTTCAATTAAACGTCCTGCAAGATCTAGTGAAGCAAAACCATCACAGCCTCTCTAGGAGAAGACTAGTAATCCAGGACCTCGAACATCTTAGCCCTGGGCTCATCCTCCACTTCCAAAGGAATGGTAATGACATCCGCCATTTCCTTAACAAAAGATGGGAAGGAAAGGCTCTCAGGTGGAGACTTTCTCCTTTCCTATGGAGGGGAAGGATCAGATGGGATGCTTTGACTCCTCCGATAAGAAGTACTGTGAATCCTCATCCGACTCCTGTGAGCGGTCCTCATCAGTGTCAACCAGAAACTCCTCATGGGAGGGATGATTGAGCCTGCCTCAAAAAGGAGGAACTATGTCCCCGAGAGGGGCATTAAGGTGTCTGCTCCAACCTAGACTCCAGTGAAGCTACCTCCACCAATGTCGAGGAAGTCCCCGACATGGGTGGCATGGAGACCTCACCACAGGCAGATGGCCATGCATGGTAACAGCTAGAGGAATGGCAGGCGGAAGCACCCCAGACGCCAGTGCACTCTGTTGTATTAGCCTTACCAAAAGCTCAGGTAGCAAGGCCCAGAGGCGCTCATCAAGAGGCAACATCGGGAAAGGTCGGGGCTTCAGTGTAGAGACAGGATGCTGACAAGTCGGGATTGGAAAGGGTGCCTGGTCATGGCTGCATGGACACCCACACACCAGCACCTCCTGTATGAAGGGGGAACAGTCTTCCCAGCGCCAGTGGTTCTTGAGTACCAAATGTTCCCTCAGTGTCCCAGAGCTCCCAGCACCGTGTGTTAAAGGCAATTGATGCCGTTGCTTCTTGGGCTTCCCCCAATCCCAATAATTGATGCTCCTTGGTGCCGATAAGGATGAAGTTGGGCCTGATTCTGACCAGTCCTGGGGGGCCTGCACAGCAACTGTCGTTGAGTCACGCGGAGACCCACTCGATGCATGGTCACACTCAGTGACTTCGGGCCTAGCAGCCATGTGGGCCAATGTACTCAATACAACTCTTGAAGATAATGTTGATACCGAAGACGTCGATGCCGACATTGAGGCTTCAGACCTGGCTCCAAAATGTTTTTCTCGCTGATCCTTTCTGGTCAACTGTGTTATTTTCTTCATAAAAAGAACACAGTTAGAAGGGGTACGTTTATTTATTTATTTATTTATGCATTCTTATATCCCCCTATTATCCAAAAACAAGTTCAGACCCTAAACCATGAAAATACCAAGAATGGGTGTCTTTTGCCAGAGATGGACCTATTGCACTGGCTGAAGCACTTAAAGCCATCGGGAACCTTCAATGACATGGAAGGAAAAACAGCCGTGGTTAAATCAAAAGACTCAATGGTGCTGAAAACAGGGGCAAAGCACCAGAATAAAGTATAGGGACAAACCCAATCGGAGCTCAGGCCTAAGTGCAACCTACCGAGCAAGGTAAAAATAAAGGAAACTTAAAAAGAGGACAAAAAGAAACTAAAACTGCAAGGGTAAGGGAAAATAACAGCCCCAAAATAAAACAAGGCAAAAATAAAGAAGCAGATGGGGAGGCACAAAATAGGCACTCGGAAAAAAACTCTCTCGAACCAAGCTGTGAGAAGTGATGAAAATGGCGTCCTCTCCTCACCGCGGAAAAAAAGAGAACTGGAGGCCCAGCGCTCTCTCAGTGGGTGGGAAGGCACTCGCCAATGTGCGGTGGAAGTGCTGCGTGTGCTCAAAGCTAAATAGAGCTTTTTTAAAGCTCCGAACCAGGCGATGCGGGACATGTTACCCACATGTGAGAATTATTGGCCTGCTTGTCCTCGGAGAATGTGTGTTGCAAGTGCAATACTACCAATGCAGGATTTATTAAGGGTTTAGTGCCCTTTAATAAATCCCATGTTTGTCCAGCTGAACTAAGGAGGAGCTTGATTGTCTTTCACAGTTTACAGTAGTACTTCCACCACTGCTTTTTCCTATAATTTATAATCTATTTTCCTAATCTAAGAAGGATAACTGAATAACAGAGGGCAAGAATGTGCCTATTTGTAGTTTGCTTTATAAAGACACATAAGCGCTTATGTCTTTATAAAATACCAGAATAAATCCTACAGAAATTGTGCCAAAAAGAAGCCAAAAACATTTATACCTACACAGAAGCAGGTGTAAATGTTCATGTGTATTTCAATGTATTTTTAGTTATTAGGATTTTTTACTGTCTTTTTAACAAATTCCCCCAAGTTGTAGTGTGTACTGTTATGAGAATTTATTTTACTGCTTTTAATTGCCTATGACCAGGTAACAGTACACACTACACATAGTATGTCAATATAACACACATTAAAATATCTTAATAGACAAAACAGGGAGTAAGAAGAGGTGAAACATATAGACAGATAAGATAAAGTAACAGGAGTTTGATAAGTGTGACTAACTTAAGGAAAAAACTGCACCTGGAGTCATAAAAGCTGTATATGGTACAGGGGCGTAGCTACGTGGGACCAAGGGGGCCTGGGCCCCAAAGATTTGGCCCTGGACCCCCCCTGCCGACAACCCTCTCGACCCCCCCCCCCGCCACCGTCGCCATCATTGCTGGCAGGGTCCTCAACCCCCGCCAGCTGAGGTCCTCTTCTTCCGGCGCAAGTCTTCATTCTGTTTCTGTGAGTCTGACGTCCACAGAAACAGAACGAAGCCTTGCACTGGAAGAAGAGGACCTCGGCTGGTGGGGGTTGGGTTCCCCCGGCACCAAAGGTAGGCGACAGCGGCGGCGGGGGGTTGGCAGCGGGAGGGGGGGGGGGTCGAGAGGGTCGGCGGCGGGGGGGGGTGTCAAAGTTGGTGGTGGCGGTGGGACAAAAATGGCAGGGGGGGGATCAGTGGTGCCGGGGGGAGGGGCTAAAATGTGCCCCCTCACCTTGGGCTCTGGACCCCCCTCCCGCCAAAGTCTGGTTATGCCCCTGATGTGGCCAGTATTCTCAGTGGAGGAGGGTAGTTAGTGGGGTCCCGCAGGGGTCTGTGCTGGGTCCATTGCTTTTTAATGTATTTATAAATGACCTAGAGATGGGAATAACTAGTGAGGTAATTAAATTCGCCGATGACACAAAATTATTCAGGGTCGTCAAGTCGCAGGAGGAATGTGAACGATTACAGGAGGACCTTGCGAGACTGGGAGAATGGGCGTGCAAGTGGCAGATGAAGTTCAATGTTGACAAGTGCAAAGTGATGCATGTGGGTAAGAGGAACCCGAATTATAGCTACGTCTTGCAAGGTTCCGCGTTAGGAGTTACGGATCAAGAAAGGGATCTGGGTGTCGTCGTCGATGATACGCTGAAACCTTCTGCTCAGTGTGCTGCTGCGGCTAGGAAAGCGAATAGAATGTTGGGTGTTATTAGGAAGGGTATGGAGTCCAGGTGTGCGGATGTTATAATGCCGTTGTATCGCTCCATGGTGCGACCGCACCTGGAGTATTATGTTCAGTACTGGTCTCCGTATCTCAAAAAAGATATAGCAGAATTGGAAAAGGTACAGCGAAGGGCGACGAAAATGATAGTGGGGATGGGACGACTTTCCTATGAAGAGAGGCTGAGAAGGCTAGGGCTTTTCAGCTTGGAGAAGAGACGGCTGAGGGGAGATATGATAGAAGTGTATAAAATAATGAGTGGAATGGATCGGGTGGATGTGAAGCGACTGTTCACGCTATCCAAAAATACTAGGACTAGAGGGCATGAGTTGAAGCTACAGTGTGGTAAATTTAAAACGAATCGGAGAAAATTTTTCTTCACCCAACGTGTAATTAGACTCTGGAATTCGTTGCCGGAGAACGTGGTACGGGCGGTTAGCTTGACGGAGTTTAAAAAGGGGTTAGATAGATTCCTAAAGGACAAGTCCATAGACCGCTATTAAATGGACTTGGAAAAATTCCGTATTTTTAGGTATAACTTGTCTGGAATGTTTTTACGTTTGGGGAGCGTGCCAGGTGCCCTTGACCTGGATTGGCCACTGTCGGTGACAGGATGCTGGGCTAGATGGACCTTTGGTCTTTCCCAGTATGGCACTACTTATGTACTAAAACCAAGTCCTGCTGCGGTAATGCAGTCAATGTTATCTTTGTGTGTGTGACTATCTAGTTACTTTCTTCTTCCATCAAAGGCTTGAAAGAAGCGCCAGACTTTTACCTACTTCCTCAAGTAGAGTTTTGCATCAGGCAAAACCTTTCTAGGAGTGCATTCCAGAGTGTGGGGGGCTACTTCACAGAAGGCTCAATGGTGGGTGTCAAACTGTGTGATTTCCTTTCGAGAGGACATGCTTAAGGATATAGTAATCCAAATGATGTTACCATTAGAGCTGTACCGAATAGCATATTTTACTATTCAGCCAAATATGAATAATGAAAAATATTATTCGGCCGAATATGAATGGGCACTGACCTTTAAACATAACAAACAATAAAAGAAGCAACATGAAATTGGGGATCAAGTGTTTATTTCAGTAGGATTTAGCACAGTAGAGTCCCGATTATTCATATTCAAATTGAAATCACTTTTTGGCCAAATACAAATAATGTATTCAGGGTCGATTCGAATACGAATATTTGGTACAGTTCTAGTTATCGTGGCATCACCCACTGTAGCAAGACTTATCTTTTTGATATATAGTGAGACACAGCATAGCTGTCGCAGATGATAGATTTGGGGGATCAGCATTAAGTGTTAAGTCCAGCTCTATACCAAGGTTACCAATCTGTGATTTAAGGGGAAGTTTGTAGCTCCCAAAAATGATTCTGATGCTAGGTATGTGAATGCTTATGTTAGGGAAAAACACGCAAACAGGACGAAGCCTCTATGTAAATCCAGCAGGAACCAAGGAATAGTAGAGGATGACGCAAATGATGGCCAACCAGGGAGATGAATTTCAAAGTTCTTTAATAAAAGCACCAGATATATTGGCCCGTGTTTCGGCAGACGCAGTCGCCTGCCTCAGGGGTCACAATCAAACTCTGGTAATCAAATCAAAGTGTGCTTGATGCATGAGTGCACCACAACTTACTGGTTCTGACTGCTGCATAAAAGCACTAGTGCTGTTCCCCAGACGGTGTAGAGGGATACCCAAATTTCACAAGAAAAACGAGTGGTACATGGGTATCCTTGTTAGGACAATCACAGAGATGTTGTTTTCTAGGTCATCATTATTTGCATCATCTTCTACTATTCCTTGGTTCCTGCTTGACATCAGAAGGTGGGACTAAGGGAACGAACTCATCAGAAGCAAACAGGGAAGGCTAGAGACGGGCAGCAGGGCTTTAAATAACGCGGCGCTTCAACGGAGGTAATAAAAAAAGATGGATGGGAGCGGGAGGGGAGAATGGGGGCGAAGGACAATCGCTGGACATGGATGAGAGCGGGAGGGGAGGGAGGAGAATTACTGGGCATGGATGGGTAGAGGGGGGCAGGGGAGAGAAGACAATTGCTGGGCATGGATGGGTAGAGGCGGGCAGGGGAGAGAAGACAATTGCTGGGCATGGATGGGTAGAGGCGGGCAGGGGAGAGAAGACAATTGCTGGGCATGGATGGGTAGAGGTGGGCAGGGGAGAGAAGACAATTGCTGGGCATGGATGGGTAGAGGGGGCAGGGGAGAGAAGACAATTGCTGGGCATGGAGGGCAGGGGAGAGAAGACAATTGCTGGGCATGAATGGATAGAGGGAGGCAGGGGAGAGAAGACAATTGCTGGGCATGGATGGGTAGAGGGGGGCAGGGGAGAGAAGACAATTCCTGGGCATGGATGGGTAGAGGGGGGCAGGGGAGAGAAGACAATTGCTGGGCATGGATGGATAGAGGGGGGCAGGGGAGAGAGGAGAGTTTCAGGACATGGATGGAGGGGAGGGCAAGAGAAATTCTGGACATGGATGGAGGGGAGGGAAGGGAGAGAGAAGAAATGCTGGATATGGAGGGAAGATAGAGGAATTAGATTAGATGAGGGAAAAGGAAGTGAGGAGAGAAACTGCACATGGATGGAGAAAATAGGCAGAAGCTGGATCCACTGTACAATCAAGTCTGCAGAGGACCAGAAATGAAGAAGAAAGGAGGTAAGAAAAGAAATAAATGGAAAGGAAGCCCTGGAAACAGAGTCAAGGGAACAGATAGAGAGCAGCAGAATCAGATACTGGGCCAGCATGATCAGAGAAACAAAGTCACCAGACAACAAAGGTAGAAATTTTTTTTTTTATTTTCATTATAGTGTTTGGAATATGTCCAATTTGAGAATCAGGTGCTGAACGTTAAAAGTTTATACTTATTTACTTATGGCATTTTATCCCATATTAAACATGAATTATATTGGAACCTGGGATCATTTAATTTTTTTTCCTGCAGAGAGTAATGCATTCCCCCCCCCCCCCCCCGGCTATAGCCAGCTCTGCAATTTTGGGGGGGGCGCAGAGGTGGACGGGGGGGGGCACAGAGGTGGATGGGGGGACACAGTGGTGGACGGGGGGGGGGTGCCAAGGTTGACCGGGGAGAGAGCCTGTTAAAAATTTACCAGGACACCACTGGATAAGCAGCATAAAAATCTATTTTACTGTTCTGGGATCTTGCCAGGTACTTGTAACCGGGATAGGCCACTGTTGAAAACAGGATACTGGGCTTGATGGACCTTCAGTCTGTCCCGGTATGAAAATGCTTATGTTCTTGTGTTATGTTTCACAGATTTGAATTATACATGAGCTGTTTGTCATCTTTTGAGAATGCATGACTCATAAATGGGTGTGAGTGATGACTTTATGAAAACATTAGAATAAGTGTTTCAATTATAATGGCAGTCATTTAAGAAAATCGGGACATAAGACTTTAGTTCTAAGTGAGAGAAAGTAAAAAACGTTTAAGTAAACATTTTAATCTAGCAGATTCTGGAGGTCATGTTAGAAGCGTTGTGTGGTATTTATGCACAGATTCAAAAGGGGTGTGTTCTGTGCGTGGTTTGAGTGGTCCAAAAAAATGTGCATTTCTGATTTTACAAGGGAATAAATAATACTTTTTAAAAGAATTCTCTTGTGCCTTTTACATGCCGCCAAGTCAGGCATAGGTGTTTCAATCTGGGTTTTAGAGGATTGACTGAGGCCAACCTTCTGGGTATTTGATTAAACTTACGAGAGTGGCCCCTTAATTGGCTGCTGTTATACATGTAGTTTTCTTAAATATTGCACCAATACTTACTAGTTAAAAATAATATTAAACCAACAGAACTGAAGGTGTTACAAGGTTAGGAGAAGGCATTGTTCATAGCAGAGGTATTTTCTCAATACCACTCACCTGGTGTTGGGTTAATCTGAAAGGGGGCAAAATATCTATTTACACTGGTGTGAAATATAAGCCTCCCTCACAGGCAGAAGTGGATAAAGATTTAATTGAAGGCATTCACAATATTGCTATGAAAGGGGAAGTACTACTGATAAGCAATTTCAATATGCCATCTGTGATATCATCTGTAAGTAGGTAGATCTTGGATTCTCCACAGGAAGAATTTCTGGCAACTGGTAAATAAACCCACATGTAAGGGGTCCACACTGAACTTGATAATGAATGGGGAGAGTGTTTCTGATGTTATAGTGGGTAATCATGGGTGTGGTTCAACATCAGGGCAAGCAGGGAGAGGGTTCATTCAAAAGGGACCTAGACTAGGAAAACTGTCAAGATATGGGGGAGGGGTCACTTTAAGGATGGGAATATACTGTATGGGAGGGAAGTAGAAAAAGTGGGCAAAACCGTAAGGGCATTTTTTAAGGGCAATGAGCCTTTTGTTAGGAAAGTAAATATATGTATGAGGAAAAAGAGGCTTCCTATGGCTTCTGAAAGAAGTAGCTAAAAAAGTAAGGAAAAAGAGGCTAGCCTTCATGAACTACATGAAATCATAGAAAGAGGATGGCAAACATCTGGAAAAGCTAAGGGAACCTGGTAAAATAGTCAGGAAAGCAAAGATGCCAGTGGAGGAAAAGTAACCGATACAGGAAAATAGAGGGACAAGAAATTGTTTTTAGATAAGTGACAAGAGAAAGTGCAAAAGTGGCAATTGTCAGAGAATGGTGAAAAAGTGAGGAATATGTAGAAGCTGATAAAGGATAAAGCTGAATTGCTTAACAAATATGTCTGTTCTGTGTTCACAGATGGGAGTAGGACCGCAGAAGACAAACACATGTACAAATGGAAGTAAAGTAGACCTCAAACAATTTTCAGAAGATGGTTTATGAGGACTAGCTAAACTAAAAGTAGAAAAAATGATGGGGCTAGATGGGATACATCTGAGGGTACTGAGGAAATTTTTGGATTTTCTGACAGCTCTACCATATGACCTTTTCAATGCTTCTTTAGAGTCAGCAGACCTTTTGTAAAATGGCTAGGAGACTGTGAATGTCCCAACTTGGATATCCCATACTTCTGAGTGGCAACATTAGGCTCTGTACACCTTAGATAGTCAGGTATTAGGTAAGTCTCCCACCCTGGTGTATTCAGGACCTTGCAGTCTAATTTTACTCATTTTTACAAAAGGAATATATAAATTAATAAAAAGCATTTTTAGACAGTCAAGAGTCAGCGCCATACTGATATTTCATTCACAAATGTAGTTAAATTGAAAACTATGGTTGTATCAAGACAGTAAACTTTGTATTAAAGAGTCAATATTCTTCGTCCCTTTTACCTTCATAATTATTTATTTTATATAATAATATTTACCATTAATTACTTCCCTAGTATCGTCCACATGATTCTATACTTTTCAAGGTTTTTTTTTTTGTTGTCTTGTTAGTCCACTTAATCACAAATAACAAAGATCGACAATCTATAGACAATATTTGTATTGTGTTGAATGTGATCAGTTTTTAAGAGCTATAGAGGCAGATTTTAGATACAATGGGGAGAAGGAATTCACACACCCAAGGCTGTCAAACCTTAAGCTTCTTGTAAAAGAGAAGCAGAGTTGCAAGTCCCAGCTCCTTCGTATCTAGAGTGAGCAATGTTTTTAGAAAGCTGCATGTAGAAAAAAATGTACATCCCCCCCACTCCATGCATGTAGGGCAAAATCTAAATTCTCCCTCCCACACATAGACATGGAAGCAACTTTCATAATCACTGCTCCATCTTCATAAGGCCCCCCATAGCAACTCCCCCCACTGCACCAACCCCTCCATGCGTCAGCCTCCTCCCCCCCCTGATAGCAACCACCTTCCATGTGTAAACCCCCTGATGGCAGGCCCCCTCTAAGGATTTCCTCTCCCTGAGTCACCTCCCATGTGTGAGCAAATGCCCACTATGTTGTGCCCTCCCCTTGAAGTAATCCTCTTTTCCACAGTGCAAATCACTTCAAATAGATTACCCCCTCCAGACACACACATACCTCCAATATCAACCCCAGTCCTTACTGGAGGACCTTGGGTTCTAATGGGACAAAAGCAATGCCCACTCATTCCTGCCTTGATGCTCTTCTGGAACATAAAGGCCATCAAAACCTCTAGTGGTAATACCATGGTATCAATATCAGGGGTCATTCCTAGCAGTAATACCATGATATTACTGCTAGAGGTCTCAGCAGCCATTTTGATTCAAAGCAGCATCCCAGTGGGAGCAAATGGGCATCGCTTCTGCCCCATTAGACTCCAGGGACCCCTGGTAAGGCTGTAGTGCCATGGAAGGAGGGTTTGCCTGAGAAAAGCACATGGTAAGCATTTGCCCACATGTGTGTGGGGGTGCTGTGGGGGCTCTTTTTAGGGGGAAATCTTTAGGGGTTCATCAGGTAGAGAAGTCATTGATTGGGGGGGGGGGCATTACATATGGGGAGTGATGCCATCGGGGAGGATGGCTACTGTCCGGGAGAGCACATCATTGGAAGGAGAGGAAGCTGAAGGGAGGAGTTGATGGTATGGGGAGGAGGGTTCTGCCATCTGCTGCTAGAATTGGGAAGGGTGGGCGGGGGGGGGGGGGGTGATTGTGAGGGCTGCAGATACTGGATGGGTGATTGGGGGGGATCAGATGTCGGGTTTTACAGCTGTCCCTCAATCTTTTATATAATACATAGAGTGCCACTCAGGAAACAACAAAGCCATTTTATAAGGGAAAAAGAATGAATAACTGGTTTGCACATATAAGTAGCACTACATACACAAATAAGATGTGATTTTGCTACTTATATGTGTAAGTGGCTGATTTTGTAAACCTACACATCTGAGAGGAGATGATTAGGGAACTTTCCCCTGAAACTTTAACTTTGCCTCAAGGGAGGTAGTATTGTATACCAGAGAGGTAACCATAAAGTTCCCACAAGCACATCTCCACATTTTCAAGAAGTTAGTTGGTTTTTATTTTTTTAACTTTCTTATATATCACCTGCAAGTCTGAAAGCTATTGAAGCAGTGTACATTCAGGTATAATAAAGGGAAAGGGGATTGGATTTGATATACTGCCTTTCTGTGGTTACAATCAAAGTGGTTTACACATTATATTATTTTGTACCTAGGGCAATGGAGGGTTAAGTGACTTGCCCAGAGTCACAAGGAGCTGCAGTGGGAATTGAACCCAGTTCCCCTGGTTCTCAGACCACTGCACTAACTATTAAGCTATTCCTCCACTCCAGTGGCAAGTATTTTTCTGTTCCTGGAGGGCTCACAATTGGAGTTTGTTCTTGGAAGGCTCACAATTGAGAGTTTGTACCTGAGGCAAAGGAGGGGTAAGAGATTTGCTCAAGATAATAAGAAGTTGCAGTGGGATTTGAACTGGGCGCCCTTTTGGGTTCTCAACCCACTGCTCGAACCATTAAGGTACGCCTCCAATCCATGGTTTAAAGCAGGTGCAAATGCCAACAGGTTAAAAAGCCCCTGTATACTTGCATGCCATTAGAAAATACAACATAAATGCATACTATGAAGTACTGACAAGAACGTATCAAAAAATCCCTGTTTCCTGAGAAACAGCACCTTTTCTAAATTGCTATATATAATGATTGACATGTATGTCAGCTTTTTATACATGCCAATCATTATACACAGCAATTTACTCCCAAGTATTTTCAACTAAAAGGGTATTGCCTGCAAGCTATTTGCATTCTACGTGTCTGTTTTAATTAAAATTTAACATGAAAACGGCAGCCTGGAGCAAGTCACTTATGCCTATGTTTACTAAGGTGCGTTACAGGCGCATTAGCGTGGTTAACACGTGTTAAGCGCTAACGCACCCATAGAAATGTATAGGCGTGTTAGCATTTAACATGCATTCTACGTGTCTGTTTTAATTAAAATTTAACATGAAAACGGCAGCCTGGAGCAAGTCACTTACGCCTATGTTTACTAAGATGCGTTACAGGCGCATTAGCGTGATTAACATGTGTTAAACGCTAACGCACCCATAGAAATGTATAGGCGTGTTAGCATTTAACACGCCTTAACTTCAAAGGCGCGTTAAAAACGCTAACGCACCTTAGTAAACATACTCCTTAATTCTCCATTGCCACAGGTACAAAAAAAGTATCTGTATATAGTTTATAACATTTTTATACCGCTTAGCCACAATGAGTTCATAGTGGTTTGCAATATTAAAAAGAAATAATAAGAAAAGGAAACGAACTACATTAAAATGACAGGAAAGCACATTCAACCGGAGCCAGACATACTTCATCAACAACAAAAAAAAGATAATAAAAATAAAAATTAATCTATACCCCAATGATATGCAAATTGCTTTGACTGTAACCACAGAAAGGGAGTATATCAAATCCCATCCCCTGTATTACTGATTTCAATGCTACATGAATTTTGTGAAACGGAGCCTGCAGATCAATGTGAAAAAGAGGGATCCCTGCATAGAAAACTACTGAAGTTCTGCAGACTGGAAACGCCATAAACAAAATAAGAACTACTAATAAAATAAAACTATATGGCCAAAATAAATAGGAGGAGAGAGGCTTTGTTTAACATAAATTTCATAACATGCCACTTATTCATTTCCACAGAAACTATGTATTATTTTAAAACAATCAGGATGCATCTCTGACATTATTCAGAATTTTGCTGTTTTGTAATGAGGGCGTTACCAGTCTCAGTTCCTGAACCAGCTTTATATACTACTTCACAATTCCTTTTCTAAAGCTTTGAGAGCTAATGGTATTATATCAAATGCCACGGCAGCTTCACACTACTGTTGTATTTCCGAGACTACTGTACATAAGGTGTGGCGTAAGGTATTTGACATAAGTTCAGTGATTCAAAAGATTCTCAGCCAACTCAGAAACAAGCCTGACTGAGTCACTGACACCCTACCAGGATTCATACTTGGTCTCCATGACCCCCAGTCAGCCTAAATACATGCAAATGCGCAAATGTGCTCCTGCATATGGGAAATGCCTCCAAATGTGGAAGATAATTTCATATACATGACGCTCCTAGGCTGTCAAGGCACATCGGCATAATATGCTGCACCTATTTTATAAAGGCAACACATACATTTTTGTGCCATTATAAAATTACCCCAAGTAGGAGCACATATTTATACCTGCTCAGGAGGCAGGTGTGTGTGCATGTATATGCCAGTAACAATTAGTGCATATTGGCATATTTTGTAAAATATAAATATATAAGTGCTGATCCCATCCCCATTCTGCCCCTTGTCTGCTCCTCCAGGAATGACCATGAGGCTTATTTTCAAAGCACTTAGCCTCCCAAAGTTCCATAGAAACCTATGGAACTTAGCCTCCCAAAGTGCTTTGAAAATATGCCTCCATGTCTACAGCATTAAAGTAACTTATGATTCCTTTGCACCTATATTTACAAGCCTCTACTCCTAGCAATCTGATGAGCCCAATTTAAGCATATAAATTCTATACATTCAAGATCTTTATTAAATCCCCACCACCACCCCCGGGAGATAATTTTCAAATGGTCCACATAGTTATTTACTTATTTAATACCTTTATATCCCACATTTTCCTACCAATTGCAGGCTCAATGTGGCTTACACATATCTGTAGAGAAGGCTACAGTGCACGAAGTACAATTATACAGTTTAAAAGTAAGATAGTAAACAACATGTAAAAGATAATAAAGATAATTAGTGTCCATGAATCATTATTAGACTAGAAGTTAATTTGAAATTATGTAGAGCCTGGAGAATAAGCCTTTTTGAACAGTGCAGTCTTCAATAATTTTCTGAATTTTAAGTAGATCTGGGTACATTTGACTGATTTGGGTACAGCATTCCACAGTTGTGTGCCTATAAATGTGAAGTTGGAGGCATAAATAGATTTATACTTAAGGCCATTACAGTCTGGGTAGTGTAGATTAAAGTAGGATCGTGAGAGACTGGATCTATTTCTAGGTGGTAAATCAACCAATTCAAGCATATATTCTGGAACTTCCCCGTAAATTATCCTGTGAATTAAGGTGCAGACCTTAAAGGCAACTCGTTCTTTAATGAGAAGCCAGTGTAGGTTTTCGCGAAGAGGCTTTGCAGATTCGAATTTAGATTTTCAAAATATCAGTCTTGCCGAAGTGTTCTGAGCAGTCTGTAATTTCTTGAGTAGATGTTCCTTGCAGCCTGCATATATCACGTTGCAGGAGTCCATCTGGCTTAAAACCATAGATTGTATCAGATTGCGGAAGACATCACGGGGAAAAAAAGATTTTATTTGCTTGAGTCTCCACAATGAATAAAACATTTTCTTTGTGGTGTGGGTTATTTGGGTCTCCAGTGTTAAGTGTCGATCAAGTGTAATCCCTAATAATTTCAGATTGTCCGAAATAGGTAGAGTAAGGTTAGGAGTATTTAAAGTAGTAGGATTATATTTACGTTGTGACGATAAAATGAGGCAGTGAGTCTTTTCAGCATTCAGCTTCAGATGGAATGAGTTAGCCCATTTGTTCATTGTGTTCAAACCAAGGATAATATGATTTGTAATTTCATCCAAGTTTTGTCTAAAAAGTATATATATTGTAACATCATCTGCGTATATAAATGGATTTAAACCTAATTTGGATAAGGCATTGGCCAATGGGGTCATCATTATGTTAAACAATGTAGGAGAAAGTGACGAGCCTTGAGGAACTCCACAAGCTGCATTCCATAGAGAAGATAAAGTTGAACTTAATTTCACTTGATAGGATCTGAGTGAAAGAAAACCTTTGAACCATTTAAGTACATTTCCACCAATCCCGTAATAGTCCAAAAGATGCAACAGGATATCGTGATCAACCATATCGAATGCACTGGACAAGTCGAACTGAAGAAGTATATTCTTGCCAGCAGCAATTTGTTGTTTAAACTTGGATATAAGGGTAACCAGCACCATTATAAAATACACCGGTGCTTTTAGTGGTAACTTTGGCACTCACTTTGAAAACAGATGGATGTCTCAGATTGCCCCTAAAAAAT
Organism: Microcaecilia unicolor; assembly: GCF_901765095.1. NCBI lineage: Eukaryota > Metazoa > Chordata > Amphibia > Gymnophiona > Siphonopidae > Microcaecilia > Microcaecilia unicolor. The sequence goes on from NC_044032.1 coordinate 539,041,511, forward strand.
GTTCATCTGCACAAAACATCCATATTGCGATTTTGGAATGGCAGATTTTGGACATCCTACACTGCAGTGTGTTCAAATAGTAAGGAAGAGTGTTGGGGGCATGTTTTGGGTGGGACTAAGGAGGGCCCAAAATTAGGACATCCAACAGCAATAATTGAATAGAAAGAAACATCCAAGTCTAAAAAGAAGGACATTTTTATTTAGATCGGTTTCAATCATGTCCAGGGTACAAAACAAAATGCTCTGATCGAGTAGCTGACCACTGGAGGGATTAAAGCATGACCCCTTATGAATCTCCCATTGGTTAGTCCCCCTCCCTCACCCCTGAAAGTGACACCAGAATGGGAAACTAGACTCCCTGACAAAATATCAGGTATTATAGGGATTCTGAACACAGCAGTGAGCAGGTCTGAAGGGTAGCCTAGTGGTCAGTGCAGTGGACTGTAAACCCCCTAGGGGGACCAAGGTTCAAATATCACTTCAACTTTTTTTTTAACCTTTAAATTGTGAGCCCTCCAGAACCAGAGATATACCTACTGTACCTAAATATTAAAGACACCTGCAAGCCTGAGGGCTATTGAGATGGTGCACATTCAGGTACAGTAGGTATTTCACTGTTTCTGGAAGGCTTCACCATTTAAAATAAGAGTTGCAGTGGAATATGAACCTGAGTGCCCTGGACTGAAGTCCACTGCACTGACCACTAGGCTGCCCCTCTGCTCTGCTGGGACATCTGTGTGGCAATTTTCATACAAATGCTGCCCGACAGACGTCCTTGTCCCTGTGTTTTGGCATTCATAATTTGGATGTTTTATTTTAGAAAATGGCTGTTCATTCGGGACCTTCTCACTATTTTTGAACAGGAAACCGCAATGTTTTTCCTTTTTGAAAAGGGCTACAAGATGGAATATTTTTTTTTTGGATGTTAGAATTGGGATGTCTTGCTCATGGACTTGGACGTTCTTTCGAAAATGTCCCTCCACGTCTTTGAAAATTAGCATTAAGCATACAAATTAAAAAGCATCTCACGCTTTGCAAGGTAAAATTAGTTCTTACCTGATAATTTTCTTTCCATTAGTCCCATCAGATCAATCCAGAGACTTGTGGGTTATGTCCCTCCACTAGCAGGTTAGATAAAGAGAACATGAAGTCCGCCCCTAGAGGGCATGTGCAGCCAGCCTAAATTCAGTATACGATACCAAAGCAGTAAGAAATCATTTTAACAAAAGTTCACTCTCCTGCCTTTTGAAAGCAGCATATAATCTGAAGGAAAACCTCCATGCTGCTCCACAGTAACAACTGTTTTCTAATAACCTGTTTAAACCAAAACTTCCAGACTAACAGAAGAACATGAACAGAAACAACAGCAACCATACCAAAACCTTCCATATATACATCGTACAGAATCAGCTAACATGAACCCCAGGGAGGGCCTCTGGATTGATCTGATGGGACTAATGGAAAGAAAATGATCAGGTAAGAACTAATTTTACCTTTCATTGCATCCCCAGATCAATCCAGAGACTTGTGGGATGTACCAAAGCAACCCTCAAGAAGGGTGGGATCTAACTCCCCCCGGAAGCCAAAACAGAAGCACCAAAAAGCGCATCCCGACGCACAGCGACATCTAGCCGGTAATGTTTAGAAAAAGTATGAACCGATGCCCAAGTAGCCGCTTTACAAATGTCCTCCAACGGTACCAGCTGGTACTCCGCAAGTGACGCAGCCTAAGCCCTAGTCGAATGCGCTCGAATCTGAAGAGGAAGAGGCTTCCCCATGGAAAGGTAAGCAGACCCGATCGCCTCCCGAAGCCAGCGAGCGACTGTAGCTTCAGAAGCCATATCTCCCTTTTTGTGTCCAACAAACAGGACAAACAGATGATCGGACTTCCGGAAGGAATTAGTCTCTTCCAAATAGGCCACCAGGGCCCTTTTTACATCCAAACACCGTAACTGTCAAAAATCTTCTGGGTAATCTTCCCGCTTGAAGGCTGGCAAATTCACTTCTTGGTTGACGTGAAAACAAGAGATCACCTTCGGTAGAAAGGATGGCATTGTACGAATTGAGACCCCTGCTTCCGAAAAACGCAGAAATGGGACCCTGCACGACAGAGCCTGAAGTTCCGATACCTTTCTGGCTGAAGCCATTGCCACCAAAAACACCGTCTTCAATGTCAGATCCTTCAAAGACGTCTTACAGATTGGCCTGGAAAAGACTTCCTGAGCCCCTACGTCTTGCCCCATCCTTGACCATCTTTAAATCTAGATTGAAAGCCCACCTTTTTAACATTGCTTTTGACTCGTAACCACTTGTATCCACTCGCCTCCACCTACCCTCCTCTCCTCTCTTTGCTCTACACATTAATTGATTTGTTTGCTTTATTTTTTGTCTACTAGATTGTAAGCTCTTTGAGCAGGGACTGTCTTTCTTCTATGTTTGTGCAGCGATGCGTATGCTTTGTAGCGCTATAGAAATGCTAAATAGTAGTAGTAGTAGTAGGCTCAAATGGAGCCTGCTGAAACACCCGCAGTAGTAGGTTCAGAATCCATTCCGGCACAACCGGCACTCGAGGCGGTCTAACATGGCTAATGCCTCAGAGACAACGAACTACATCCGGATGAGAGGCCTACGAACGACCACCTAAGCGGCCTCTAAAACAGGCCAAACCCGCCACCTATACCTTAAGAGAGCTTAATGACAGCGCCTTCTCAAACCCCTCCTGCAAAAAGGCTAGAATAGTCATGAGAGGGGCCGACTCCGGCGAGATGCCTGATGATGAACACCAAGATACAAAGGTTCGCCAGACCCTAGCACACGCCGAAGAAGTAGATTGCTTGCGCGCCTGCAACATCGTTCCAATCACCGACTCAGACTATCCTTTGCGTCTGAGTCGCGACCTCTCAATAGCCAAGCCTTAAAACCAAATGGGATGGGATCCTGCATGATCACTGGTCCCTGAACCAGAAGATCAGAAATGTTCAACAGCCTCAATGGTTTGTCTATCAACAGATGTACTAAATCCGCATACCAAGGATGCCTGGGCCAATCCGGAGTCCCCAGAATGACTACTCCTGGATGTCGCGCAATCCTGCTGACCACCCGACTGATCATGGACCATAGAGGAAAGACATACAGGAGATCCTGCGGTCACCTTTGCAACAGCGCATCTATTCCTTTGGACCCGAATTCCCTGCCCCTGCTGAAAGAACGGGGCACTTTGGCATTGGAAAAGCGGGCCATTAGATCCACTATCGGCATCCCCCAACGGGACGTGATCTGTTCGAACGCTACTTGAGAGAGCTCCCACTCCTCTGCATCCAACTGGTTCCAGCTTAGGAAATCCGCCTGCACATTCAGAACTCCCGCGATGTGAGCCGCTGACAAAAGAAAGAGACTCTTCTCCGTCCAGTGGCAGAGGGAAAGAGCCTCCGTTGACAACTGAGCGCTCTGAATGCCCCCTTGGTGATTGACATAGGCTACCGCTGTCGCATTGTCGCAGAGAACTCGTACAGACTGGTTCAGCACTAATGTCTTGAAGGCTTGCAGCGCCAGCCGAATCGCCTGCAATTCCAGAAGATTGATTGATAAGCAAGCCTCCGACAGACTCCACACACCCTGCATCGAATGACCCAGGCAATGAGCCCCCCCAGCCGGACAGACTGGCATCTGTCGTGACTACCCGCCATTCCGGAGTGGCGAGGGACATGCCGCGAAGAAGATTCTCCAGCTGGAGCCACCAGCACATGGAAAAACGATCCCGAGCCTCCCACGGGATCCGAACCACATAATCCTCCAAAAACGGGGACCAACGGCTGAGTAGGGACCACTACAATGGACACATATGACTCCTGGCCCAAGGGGCCACGTCCAGCGTCGCTGCCATCGACCCTAGCACCTGAACATAGTCCCACGCCTTCGGAGCCGCTACTTGTAGGAGTGAGGAAATCTGCCGCAGCAGCTTCAACCTGCATGGTTCTGGGAGAAAAACTGTGCCCTGAGCGGTATCGAACCGAACGCTGAGAAACTCCGAAGTCTGGGTCGGCACGAGGTGACATTTCTGAATGCTGATCACCCAGCCCAGCGAACGCCCAGCCCAGTGAACTTGCAACCATCTTGCTTGCAAGAAAGCTACCACTACCACCATTACCTTGGAGAAGGTGCGAGGCACCGTGGCCAGACCAAAAGGCATGGCTCAGAATTGAAAATGCTGTCCCAGAACCGCAAAGCGCAGGAAGCGCTGATGAGGCGGCCAAATGGGAATGTGTAAGTATGCCTCCTTTAGATTGAGAGCTGTCAGAAATTCTCCCGGTTGCACGGCTGCCACGATGGAGCTCAAAGTTTCCATCCTGAAAAGTCTCACTCTGAGGGCTCTATTGACCGCCTTGAAATCTAGAACTGACCGAAACGTTCCTCCCTTCTTTGGCACGACAAAGTAAATAAAGTAGCAACCCTGGCCGATTTCGGCCGAAGGTAACGGAACTACTGCCTCTAAGCGCAGTAATTCTGACAGAGTATCCCGTACCGCTGCTCTCTTTAGGAGACTCTAGGAAGCTGTCTGACAGTGAACGGGCGAACTCCAACTTGTAGCAGTCTCAAATGATGTCCAGCACCCATTCGTCCGCACTTACCCCGGCCCACTCCTTCCCGAACTGAGACAGCCGTCCCCCTATTGCCGGAAAAGAATAGACCAGGGCCCCATCATTGGGTACCTCTGCTGCCCGGCTGATTGCGAGAGGCTGCGATAGGCTGTCGGCGGTGCAGCCGAAAGGGCTGTGGTCTCTGCTAAAAACGGGGCTTTGAAAACCCCCCAGATCTACCAGGTCTATAACGCTTGGCCTCCTTAAAGCGAGGCCTGAAGGTCTTCACCTGGGACTTACCTCTGTCCTCTGGCAAACGACCCTTGGAATCTCCTAATTCCTTAACAATCTGAGCAAGTTCCTCTCCAAAGAGGAGCCGCCCCTTAAAAGGCAACCGCGCCAAACGGGACTTAGATGTCACATCTGCAGCCCAGTGTTTCAGCCAAATCCATCTACGGGCCGACATGGCCAATGAAACGTCCTTAGCTGATGCTCGGAGAATGTCATAAAGGACATCCGCCAGGTAAGCCAAACCCGACTCCAATGCCAGGAGGCATTCAACCAGGTCTTCAGTAGACACCGCCTAATGAACCCTGGACAGGCAAGCTCTTGCCACATAAGATCCGCAAATTGAGGCCTGTAATGACAATGCCGCCACCTCGAATGATGCCTTCACCGAAGCTTCACGTCTTCGATCCTGCGGATCTTGGAGGGCGTTGCCGTCTTCCACCAGTAAAGTTGTTTTCTTTGTCACAGCAGTAATTAACGAATCTACTGTCGGCAAATGCAAGGAGTCCAAATCCTCCTGCCGTAAGGGACAGAGTTTGGCCATGGCCCCGTGCGACCCTAAGGCTGGCCTCTGACGAATCCCACTGTGCCTTAATGAGCACCTGCATGGCCTCATGAATATGAAAAGCTTGGGACGGAGTCCTAGTGCCTGACATAATAGAGGGCGCACCTCACGACTGAGCCGGGGGGTTCAGGGGCAGATATATTTAATATCTCCATCGCCTTTATAATAAAAGACGGAAGCTCCTCCCTACGAAAAAGCCTTGCCGTGGTAGGGTCATCGTCCTCTCCCGCCGGCATTTCCCCGTCTTCCAGGGAGCCCTGAAAGAGTAAAACAGAGCTACTAAAAACATCAGTACTAATCTTGGTTTTCTCACAATATGTACACAGCACACAATTATACATCTAATACTAGTACTTTGACACCTATGGCAGTTTTTCTTCATTCTGAACCTATTAGTGAAGCAAAAACAGAAATTCATGGGAGGCTTGTACTAGGAACTTGCCTAAGACTGTGCAGGTAGTTGTGCTAGATGCCCAGAAATCCTGGTGTCATCAGAGGAGGTCCTGCCATCAACCTATATCTGGGTGTCCCTACAGCAGAGTTCTTTGGAGGCTTGTTGGAACTTGCCCAAGACTGCAGGCACTTGTGCTAGATGCCCCAGAGCTCCCAATGCAATCGGAGGAGGTCCTGTCATGAACCTATATTTGGGTGTTCCTACCACGGAATGCAGCCACTGCATCCAGACACAGTAGCATGCTCTGAGAGAGTTCACCCCAGGCCACAAAAACCCGTCAGCTAATTATTTAAGATCCAGCTTTGTGCTCGATGTGACAATGCAAGCCAAACTGGTTCCCAAACTTTTTGGAAATGTACCCAGTGCTGTGGGTTATTCTACCCAGTCCTATAGCATTCTAATACTATCACTGCATAAAGGAAATTAAGCCATTGTGTGGCACTGGAAGAGAGATTCTGACGCCACTGCAGCAAAGTGCTCCTATGGGTCAAAATAAACATGGTAAAGTAAATCTTTTGTGGCTGATTTAATGGCAAGTATAATAACAGAAAGTCTGCAAATAAAGCTGTCGGAGAAATGGGAGATGCATGCTTAGAATATGAGCAATACATTAATAGATTCCCCTCCAAAATCTTTGAACAACCAGACATGACCAAAATAAATGGCCCAATTTAGCCATATCTGCCCCACGTTTTACACATAAATATATCTTGAGCGCTCTTTATAGAACAGCACTGGGTGTGAAAACTTACACCAGCTGAAACCAGGTGTAAATCCTGGCATGCAAGTTGAGTACACATTCCCAGTATTTCATAACACTGCGCGCAAATTTTCGAAATACTCCTGTCCCACACATGGTCATGCTCCCTTTGCAGTTACACATGAAGACATTTAGGTGCTATTCTATAACTGGGCATATAAGCGTATTTTCATGCTGATCCGCTGTTTCAGTCCCATTTTGAAGCCTTGTATCCATTAGAATACGTTTTTGCACCTAACTTTAGGCGTCATATATTCAACTCTCCAGTAAATGCTTTACTTTGGACAGACCCTTCTCTTCCCAGGTTTTGAAGGTCTGATTGTGGCCCCCACAGGAAAATCTGAATTGCTCCTGAGGGGCAGCCATACTATAACACAGCAATTACTTTGTTTCTGTCTAGATAGCCATCCCCAAACCTTCTGTAGTGGCTGCACCAAAGTTTTCCATAGCTTAGCTGGGAGATACCAACTCGGGCATGCAACACAAAGTTTGTGGCTAGGAAACATCTCAGGGCCTGTTCATATAATATGGAGGTGTAACAGTCCACACCTTTCAACCAATCTTGCACTTGCCTCAGGAGGCATGCTTTACAGTATAAATCTGTTTGGGACAGATCCCCCATGTTTTTTCCCGTAAGTTAGCATGTTAAATCTAAATCACACTTGGGTTCCTTTCCCCAGAATTTGTTGTAACATAATCATATCTTTTGTCTGGAAATATGTAGGGGTTGTTTGAAGAATATAGAACCATTTAGGTAGTAGAATTATTTTAAACAAAGCTAGGCGACCCATTATGGTAAGACGTAGCCCTGTTCAGTTTTGCAACAACGTCTTGGTGGTAGTCAACAAGGGCCTCACATTTACTTCATATAGCTGACTGGAGGATTTTAGAAGTTGAATTCCCAAATAATACATTGTAACCCCCTTCTATTGGAACATAAAGCCCTCTCTTTCCAATTTGTGCTGGGCTACATGTTAAACCTTGTGGACCTACCTCCCAGAAACGCCTCAAAATCATCCCGCAAAGTTCTTGACCTGCACTTCCCCAACTGCAAAGGACTAAAATACAAGACGATGCATGATATCACCTTCTCCTACATGAGCACGAAGTTATGGAACGCACTACCTAGAGACCTGAAGACAATCAACGAAACAACTATCTTTTGCAAATCCCTCAAGACATATTTGCATTTCTTCAACAAAGCTTACAATGAAAACCCAGAACTGTACTAATCCACCTCTGAAAACCCTTCATCTAAGAAAACCCATCGTTTAATATTCCTACTAAATTCCTTCCTTCTTCTCTCTACTTCTTCCTCTAATTAATCTCTGCACAACAATAATTGTACCTGACATCCAGGATTAACTATGTATAACAAAATTATGTAAGCCACTTTGAGCCTGCAAATAGGTGGGATAAGGTGGGATACAAATGCAATAAATAATAATAATAATAATAATTATTATTATTATTATATTAATAGATATAGCCACTGTTTTCCAGTAATTCAATTTCAAACCAGCTTAAGTCTCAAATTTATTGTATTCCTTTAACCCCTAGAACGCATATTGGGGGCCTTTTAGGCCCCCATGCTTACATTTTTGCTATTATCTGCAAAATTACTTTAGTTAGAATTTTGAAACTCAAGGTATTACTCAAGTATGTCATTGTTGATAATATCCAGTTGTTCATATAATTTTTTTTCATAGGCATTATGGTGTAACAATGCTTGTTTGGTGAAAACTACATCTGTACGAATTGGGGGCCTTTTAGGCCCCCGCTGTTTTTATCATGTTCTCAGAAGTGTTTGTGTCTCAAGTTACTTTATTTGTACTCAGTAATGCTGGTGGAGGGGCCAGGGTGTGGATAATAACATGTGAGGATGTCATGTGATTTTTGGAGGGAGTGATAAGGCCATGACATCACCTCAGGTCCTCTGAACACTGAGGACAGTATACACTGTGAGCTAATTGCTGAAGGACCTGTGATAAGATAAGCTGTTGAGAGGAAATCTGTTTCATTTTCTAACATCTAGTCAGCAATGGCACAGTCTTCCTCCAAGTGTCTGACTGACCAAGAGATTGAAGCGATTATGTTTCAAAGCGATGATGAAAGTGAACTATCTTTGTCTGATGAAGAATATCTGCCACCAGCTAATCAAACATCCTCATCCAGTGATTCTTCTGATGATGAAGAAGTGAATCTAGTGGATCCTCAAGAAGTGATAAGTAGAACATCCAAAACGAATGTTTTTTGGGACAGTAATCCTACATTAGTCGGACGTACTCCAATACACAATATTGTGAGACAGGCTCAAGGAGCTGTGGGAAGTCCCAGTTACTTTACCCCTAAAGATGTATTCTGTACTTATTTTTCTGACAATATTGCAGAAGAGGTCCTATTATGTTCAAACCTAGAAGGAAGACGTATCGCTTCAGCAAAAAATAAGTCCTGGAAAAATATCTCAAAAGAGGAACTTTATGCATATATTGGACTTTTCCTGCTGGCAGGGAGTCAAAAATCGTATGATGTCCCAATACGAGAATTATTTCTGGACCCACTTTCTGATCCACACTATAAGGCGACAATGTCAGTGGGCAGATATGAGGAAATTAGAAGGATCATTCGCTTTGATGATAAGCGAACTCGTGCAGCGAGGTTTGAAACAGACAAATTAGCCCCTATCAGTTATATCTGGAACATATTTATCAAAAATTGCACAAAACTTTACAATCCTAGTACTAATGTTACTGTAGATGAGCAACTTGTACCGTTCAGAGGACGCTGCAAATTCATACAATACATGCCCAGCAAGCCAGTCAAGTACGGTATAAAAATCTTCTGGATGTGTGATTCTGCAAATTATTATGGCATAAATGGCGTAATCTACTGTGGCAAAAAGGTTGGTGCACCAGTACAGAAGGATCTGGGGTCTGAAATAGTCAAAACTCTTGCTGTTCCAATATTCAATTCAGGTAGAAACATCACCATGGACAATTATTTCACCAATGTTGAACTAGGCAATTTTCTGCTTGCAAAAGCTATTACACTTGTTGGTACTATAAAGCAAAACAGACGAGAAATTCCAGCAGCACTCAAACACAATCGTCAGCGAGCACTTTATGAGAGTGTCTTTGGATTCAATAACAAAGTGTTTTTAATCCGACCTCTTTTAGACCCCTTATTGACCCCTCTACACGGAGGGGTAAAGAGCGTTAACTCATCCAAAGGGTTTGAATTGTTTCCCTAACCTTCAGGGTTACCCCGTCCCATGGGGGTCTGTTCTGGGGAGGCATCAGCTGCCGCAGTTCAAACCTGATCCCCATGACCACTGCTTTCTGTCTTTCTGGATCTAGGTGTACTCTGGGCCATTTATGTTCCCACATATATATATATATTTTAATCTGCTCTTTGTGGTTCAATGAGTGTGGCTTATTTGTGCATAGTAGATAATAAGGAAAGAGCACATATAATACAGCCTATAGAAATAAAGACAAGGATAGGTTTCAAGAATGAGATCTTGTTTATTCTTACCAAGAGAGAGTCTTCAGTTCAATACATACATCTGGGTTCAAATGCACAGAGCTCTGCTGTCGGTCAAGTGTTCAAGAAGCTTCTAACTTCTCTGTCTGAATGTTTGCTCTTTTATAGGCAAAGATCTCAATAGATGCCTATGGCAGTACCTATTTTTTTCCATCTTATTACCCAATATCTCTGTACCAATTTCCGGCAGATGGTCATTTGCACTTTTTGTAACATCTTGTACCAACTCTTTCCTGTTCTAGTTATTTTGAAACATTTCTTTTCCGCCCCAGGTGTCCATCTATTTGTACCCAACTGTCTCTTCCGGTAAACATCTCTTGTTTTTGCTATTTCAAAACTTCATATCATTTCCGTCACCCTGAACATCTTGACTTTATCTTTTATAGAAACATCCAGTTTCATAATCTATTTTTATATAATCTTATGACTTGTGTGCCATGTTATAGGAATACAAGCTAGATTTTACAAACCATTTTTATCTATTATTCTATCATCATGTATGCTATATTCAATTTGTAATTTGTTTCAGGTTTTATTAAGACTTCATCATATAGTCCTGCATTTGCAGGTTCTCAACTGTTATGCCATTAGTGGGTTATCAGGCCTAGTCAAGGCTTCTCTGCTGACCAAAGTCCTGTAACCTGGCTTACCACCATTCCAGTGGACACTCTAGCTCTAATCCATATTAACAAAAGCGACTTTGGTATCTTACAAGGCAAAGAAGGAGAAATCTGTAATTTTACTCAGTACCATGCATCACGATTGCAGTGTTGACAGCAATAACCAAAAATTGAAACCAGAAATCATCCTGCATTACAATGCAACAAAAGGAGGTGTAGATAAAATGGATGAGATGGTGGGAGAATATTCGTGTAAGAGGCAAACAAAACGATGGCCTGTAGTACTATTTTCAAATATGCTTGATGTAGCAGCCCTAAATTCATTCATTATTTATACAGAAACTCATCCTGAATTTCATGCACAGAGGAAGGACAGGAGACGCTTATTCTTGAAGGACCTTTGTCATGAACTTGTAATACCTCACATGATAGAGCGAAGCGACTTGAAATGCTTGCCAAAGAAAACTAAAGAAGCAATGAAACGGTGTGGCGTACAGTTTCAGATTACTCCAGAGCCAGGAGAAAGAAAACGAAAGCGTTGTTTCATGTGTCCAAGAAACATAGAGAGGAAAACTGAGCGATATTGTTCCACTTGTAAGGAAACTGTTTGCAAAGAACACTCTTCTGAAAAAATAACATGTCAGAATTGTTTGGAAGACTAATATAATAGAAAAGAAAGTTAGAATAAAAATGTAGCTGCAGCTAGTTTGCTATAGATTTCTATGCATTTTGTGTGTTTTCATGTCTTTGCGTGAAATTTGGGAAAAAAAAAGATTTTTTGGTGTTTTCTGTGAAAAATTATAATTAAAATGTTGTCCACTATTCATATTTTATTGAGCAATTTTGAAATAAACTTGTGAAAGTTATTTAAGTGTGTTTTTCTACATTATGTGCATGGGGGCCTAAAAGGCCCCCATGACGTTAATATGTATATTTTTAACGTCATGCGTTCTAGGGTTAACACAATGGGCAAAGAGCGCACTGGATCTGTTAAAAACAAATATGTCATCTGCAAATCCAGACTTAACTTCCATGTGACCCATCCTAATCCCCTTAATTGTGGAGTTATTTCTTAAGTTTTGTAAAAATGGCTCTAAAAATAATATAAATGATAAAAGGAGATAGGGGACAGCCTCTATCTAGTTCCTCGACCTATGTGAAACCTCTGTGACACCCACCCATTGACCATTATTGCTGCTTGAGGAACATGATAGAGAACCTGGAGAGCTCTTATAAATTACAGCATGATGTCCTTTCTCAAAGTCTACCTGATCACTATAGATCAATGATGGAAAAATATCTCCCAGGTGAAGGGCCAAAAACTTTTCAAACATTTTTAAATCAACATTTAACAGTGACATTAGCTGATAGGAGGAGGAGGTTATTTGATGTTCTGACCCAGGCTTTGAGATCAGCATTATTAGAGCCTGGTTAACCTTCTACAGGAATTGCTGTTGTTCAATAACCTTGGCAAAATAGCTTCCAAGGGGTCTCCCAACTGAGGGGATCTTTTACTATGGGTGTCTCAGCGTTTACCACCAGCTGATTTCTACCATGAGCTAAAAACGCTACTGCAGCTTAGTAAAATACCCATTGAGGTTCCAGAAGGCAATAAAATTCATCTGAAAAAACATCAGGTCCTACCACCTTCTGCAACTTCAAAGAACTAATCACAATTTAAATTTTCTCTTTTGCAATTGGGGTATTTAGCTGTTCTAGTTTACTTTACCTGAGGCTTATATTCTGCTAAACATCTCAAAAAGTTTGAAGCGGATTACAGAAGAACTAGTGACAGTAGCCATAACAATTGGGACTCATTTACAGAAAATTACAGAGTCTAACGTAGTTGGAAAATAGTAAAAAAAAAAAAAGTTACATTAATTTTAACATTTTTTTTTTTAGCTGGGATAGATTTACATGAAATTAGAGTCTAACATATAAACAGAAGGAGTTTTTCATTTTAACACTGAGATTAGAGAAAGTAATGTTTGAAGGATTTTGGACAGGATATGCTTCTGGAATGGTGTTTTATGACTGAACATGTAATTTGGGTGATGACAGTATATGTTTCTTGAATAATGTGGCTTTTACAGACTTGTGAAACCGAGAACAGCAGGTGGTGTTCAGTGTCGCAGTAGGCAGGTTATTTCAGATCTTGGCTGCTTGGTATGAGAAAAAACATGAGAAGTGAAAGCTTTTTTAGGCTAGAATTGAGAGTTTGAGGGCATTTCTTGTATTGCAACTCAAATTCAAAATTATTATGAGTGGAAACGTGTAGGGTGGATAATTTTAAAGATAAGGCAGAATAGCTTAAAAACAATTCTGGCCTCTATGGGTAGCAAATGGAACTGTTTGTAAAAGTGGGAGACCCTATCAATTTTTTTCAGGCCACCGCTGAGCCTGATGGCTGTGTTTTGGACTGTTTGTAGTTTGCATATTAGGTTCTTTAGGCAACCTAGATAGATGACGTTGCAGTAGTCCAGTTTGGTTAGTATTAGCATTAGGGCTTGAACCATGAGTCTGTTGTTAAGAGAGCCTTGGAAGCCCTACAGTGTCCCAGCTGTAACCCCTTGGGGAGATCATCGTCTATGGAGTTTCATAAAGTTTCATGAAAAACTGAAGAAAATGATTAACTATATCTGAATTTTTTTAAAGTTGCGTTCCTTGCTCATCTTGGATGGAATCAATAAAACTGGGGCTTACTTGGGGTGCATAAACTGTACAAGCCACATCTTCAGCTTATTTCCAAAAGTATACAGATTATATTTATAGTATAATATTATTTTAAATTGCTGTAAATTCATACATATTGGAAGCAATCCTTAATGAACCAAAAGAAAGTCACAGTTTATCACAACCAAACTATATTTGTGGTGTGGACTGCTGCCAGCCTGTAGCAAGCTGCACTCTGTTCTCAAGAACAGGGCCGGTCCAAGGGTATTGGACACCCTAAGTGAACTGTAAACAGTATGCCCCACCAGGGTGGTTCAAAGCTCCCCCACCCATAGCTCAGCATCAGGGCCGCGAAGAGGGAGGGCGGGGGGGGGGGGGGGGGGGGAGGGCAAAATTCCCCGGGTCTCCCTGGGGGGCCTGGCGCCGGGGTCTCTCCCCTTCTTCTGCTTGGAGCAACAGCATGGTGGGAGCAGTCCGCCACTGCATTAAAAAAAATCTCTCAATCGGCAGCGTCTGCATGAAAGCAGATCGCCTCAGGCCCCAGCCTTCCCTCATTGTGTTCCGCCCTCCTCTGATGTAACTTCCTATTTCCACGAAGGCGGGACACAATGAGGGAAGGCCGGGTCCAAGGCGATCTGTTTCTTTCACGCAGATGCGAGGTGCTGCATGCTGGCGCTGCGCTGCCGATTGATTATTTTTTAATGCGGGGGGCTAGGGGGCCGGGTGGCAGTCGACAGGAGGGGGCTGTCGATGGAGGTGAGGGTAGGCAGGTGGAGACTGGTGGGGGGCTCAGATAGGAAAAGGGGGCTGGAGCTGGAACTGGAGTCTGAGAAGGGGCAGGGGCAGACGAGTTAATGGGGATGGGCCGTAATGCAAGACATGTGGAAGAAGGGGACTGGAACTGGGGGCTGAAAAGGAGGGTAGGTGGGGAGTGGAGGAGTGGCCTAGTGGTTAGGGTGGTGGACTCTGGTCCTGGGGAACTGAGTTCGATTCCCACTTCAGGCACAGGCAGCTCCTTGTGACTCTGGGCAAGTCACTTAACCCTCCATTGCCCCAGGTACAAATAAGTACCTGTATATGTAAGCCGTATTGAGCCTGCCATGAGTGGGAAAGCGCGGGGTACAAATGTAACAAAAAAAAATAAGGGGGCTAGTACTGGAACTGGGGGCTGAAAAGGGGACATAGAGAAAGTGGCTGGGGCTGAATCTCAGGACTGCTGGTGGGAGAAAAGGGCTGGGACTGAAAAGAGGGGGCAGAGAGAGAGGGGACAGATCCTGGATGGAAGGGAGAGAGAGGGAGGGAAGACCCTGGATGGATGGGAGTGGGAGGGCAATGGTGGATGGAAGGAGCAGAAAGAGAGGGTAAACTCTGGATGGAAGGGACAGAGAGAGCAGACAGTGGTTGGAAAGGGGAGAGAGAGAGGGCAGACAGGGGCAGATGGTGGATGGAAGGGGCAGAGATAGCAGATGCTAGATGGAAGGCAGAGAGAAGGCAGATGGCCTGAGGAGAAAAGAAGCCGCAGGGGAAGGCCACGCGGCAGAACGAAGAAGATCAGCGATGGAAGACAATCTCTTCTGCTGGCGGGGCCTTGGGATCCCTGCCAACCAAGGTACTTAACAGTTGTGGCAGGTGAGCGGCAGCAGCGATCGGGGAGGGTGGGGTGCAGGCAGCAGCGATCAGGGGGTGGCGACAGCAGTAGTGATGGGGGACAGCAGCAGCAGCGATCGGGGGCGGTGGCGGCAACGATCCTGGGGGGGCCCCCAGCGGTGGCCTTGCCCCGGGCCTGGCTCAGTCTCTCGGCAGCCCTGCTCAGCATCTCCCCTTCTCTTCTCCACCATCCACTCCCCACCCCAATGGCCATCTCCATTTCCCCTCTCTCCTCCCCAGATTGCTAGAATCTCCCCTTCCTCCACGTTGCCAGCATATCTCCTTCTCCTCACTGCACACCCCCCCCCCCCCAGATTACCAGATCTCTTCTTCCCCTCTAACCCCCTCTCTCACCTAGCTGCCCTTCCCTACCTTCCCACACCTAGCATCCCCCTGTCCTTCCTTTAACTGCTTCTGGGCCACTGCCAATTTTCCACCTCCTCCCATGCCAGCCCCAATTTAAGAAGACTGTGCTGTGCAGCCGCTCCTGTAAGTATAGGCCCCCCCTTTGACAGGCAGTCTGCCTCAGAGAGAGGCAGGACACAGTGGTACTTTGGTGTAAGCCTTTACTTACAGGGCCTATACAGTGCTGACCGTTTTAACTCAGGGAAGGCGCAGGAAGCGGCAGGGGGTAGCAGCAGCAGTCCTGGCAGGAGTAAAGGCTTTTGCTGAAACAACTCCCAAACTCTGCCGCCTGTCACGTCCCCTACTGTGACTCTGGCGGTCCTCACAGGTGGCATGGTGTTCCTGCCGCCAGAGTGGGTGCATCATGTTGGAGCTTCTGGGGTCCCCGCTGTCTATAGCAGCACAGCGCGTCAGGGTTTCCTGGGCAGCGTGGCTCTGAATGCTCCATTCCGCCCCCCTGCCCCACAGAGACTGGCTGTCCCCACAGCTTGCCTCCTTGCTACTCCTCTCTTGTCGCTCCTGCCTATTGGCTACTTCCTTTCCTGTTTGCTTCTCTCCTATTGGGCAGTTTGTTGTCTTTCCTCCTCCTCCCTACCCTATGGCTGCTCTCCCTTTCTCTGCTGGCTTTTGGTGACATCAGACACCAGCACTATTTCAGCTGATCTTCCTATTCCCCTTGTTGCTTTGGCTTCTACTCTGGTAGGTTGCTCTAGTGTTGTTGTGTGTTGTTTCCTTTTGACCTTTGTCTCTGGCCTCTGCTTGCTGACCAGAGTGGACCTTGACTACTCTCTGTGCCTGCTGCCTGCCTGTTGACATTGCCTGTTCCTGGATTACTCCTCTGCCTGCCTACTAACTTTGCCTGTACCAGGATCATTCTCTTGCCTGCTGCCTGCCTGGCCGATACGTTCACCACCCCGCTTCCAGCTCCATCTCGTAAGTCCTGCAGGCCGCCCGCACCTAGGGGCTCAACCTCTGAGGAATAGCGGTCAACGCAGGTGAAACCCGGGGTTGTCTGGCTGCCAAGCAGAACCTGGTTCGAGTACCGGGCTCAGCAGTGCTCTACTTGGTACAAGAACTCACAAGTCTGACACTTTATCATGTAAGAATTTAAGTGAGGGAACAAAACTTTATCAGTTTTTGCAGGTGTTCTCCATGAGGAGGGTGTGTGGGTTGCTCTGTAGGGTACTGGATTGGTACTGTTCACTGAACTTATGTAACAACATAAAGAACAATCCCAGTTACTAAGCTTGAGCACAGCACATTCTCCTTTATTGTTTTCTGTTATTGTTGTACTGTTTAGAGTACTGGGTGAGGCTATTCCTCTTAAGCTGTTTCTATTTTGTGCTGTTTCTATGTTCATTTGGGAAATTTCAATAAAAATGCAAAAAAACAAAAATTGACAGTAATGTCAGTCTGCAAGTCTGTCAAGTCATTGGCCACTCTGCTAACAGGGCCGAGGAGACTGGGCCGGGCCCGGGGCACGGCCACCGCCCTCCACCCGCCCCATCCGTCCACCACCGGGCCGGGCCCCCCTGAATTCAAATCATAGCACCTCACCTCGACCTCGCTCCGTGTGAAAGAAGCGCAGCAGCGGCAGTCTGCAGATAGCCTCCCTCTGGGTCTTCCCTCCCTGTGTCCTGCCCTCGCGCAAGTTACGTCAGATGAGGGCGGGACACATGGAGGGAAGGCCAGACAGACCAGCAACTCACTTTACATAGGCAACCAAACAGTATTCATATATTTACAGTAATGAGTTTTTTGTTACTGGTCTTAAACTAACAGGTTACATAGTAGTAAAAGGCTGTGTAATCTAGTTCTCCCTATCCCTCAAATACATTTTGATATTTTTAACAGTAATAGGAAGGATTTGTTGCTAAAATAACATCTTAAGTCAGTCTTATAAATAGGAACTAAAAGCAAAAAAACCACACTGGACAACACAAGTTCAATAATTAACTGGCAGCCAATGCATCAGTTTCACAATGGTGTTTAAAAGTACAAGACTAATAAATCTGTCTGTTCTACCTAACGTGCCCCAAAACACTATGAACATATCTTAATTCCTAAGTGATGTGCTGCTGGCACTTCTCATTTCACACATGCAGCTAAACCAGTTTGGCTTGTTAAACCTTCACTATGTTCCATCAAGAACCTTTCATCACAGAACTATCACAAGAGAAAAGGTGTGGATAAATGCTTATATGAATATGAGCATTAACATTCTTATAAAAAAAGGACTATACAAATACCCTTCTGTGAAAGTATATTTTTGTTATGTCATTGTATGATGGCAGAAGAAATGGACAGATTTAATTGGACATTCAAAATATAGCTGTGAAAGGGAAGCACTGCTAGGTGATTTAATATGCCAGTTGTTGATCGGGGTATCCCTACTGCGGGGTCTTTAGAAGCAGCAAGATCCTGGATTCTCTACAAGGGGAACTATTCCAGCAGTTGGTCATGGAACTCATGTGGGTTGGGGCCACACTGGACTTAAGTGCTTACTAATGGGGAGAGTGTTTCTGATGTTATAGTAGGTGATCATCTGGCATCCGGGGATCACCAGATGGTGTGGTTTAATATCAAGATAGGTGTACAGAGGGTTCATTCAAATGTGAAGGTTCTAGACTTCAAAAATACAAACTTTGTTCAGATGGGGGATTACTCAAGGAATTGTCTGGATGGGAACATCTGGAAAAAGTTGGAAAGCAGAGGGCAAAACTGAAAGGAGCTATTGTAAGGGCAACAAACCTTTTTGTAAGGAAAGTAAATAAAAGAAAAGGAAAAGGAGGCTGCTTTGGTTCTCAAAAGTAAGGCAACAATATCTGGAAAAGCTATGAGAAGCAGACAGAGTAGTCAGAAAAGGAAGATGCAAATGGAAGAAAAATAGCCATACAGTAAAATGGGGGGGGGTGGGGGGGGGGGGGAGACAAGATTCTTTTACATATGTTAGTGATGGCAGAAAATGCAAAGTTGAATTGTGAGACTCAAAGGTGAAGTAGATATGCAGAAGCCGATAAAATAAGACGGAATCTAATATAATAAAACGCACCGTGAACGTTCTGAAGACAACGTTCTGAAGTCACTCAAACATTACTTGAAGGGTTCGTGGATTCGTGGTGTGAAGCCAGCCAGGCTGCCAGTCGTCTCTGCCCCGCCTCGCATCAAACGTCATGACGTCGAGGGCAAACGTCATGACGTCGAGAGCGGAAAAAAAAAACAAACAAAGCGCAGCGTCAGGGAAGAAGGCGGCGCTCCCGACGTCTCTAGCCTTCCCTTCGCTGTGTTCCGCCTTCTTCTGACGTCAAGGATGACGTCAGAAGAAGGCGGAACACAGCGAAGGGAAGGCTAGACGCGGGAGCGCCGCCTCCTTCCCTAACGCTGCGCTGCCGGAACCGCCGCCACGGAGGTAATTAAAAAAAAAAAAAAGGATGTTGGGGGACAGAAGAGGGTGGGCAGTTGAACAATGGTGAGCGGGAGGACAGAGGAGAAACGACAGCAAGGATTGTGAAGGGGGGGAAGAAGAGGGCGGGACAGGCTGGGACAATGGGAGACAGAAGAGCATGGATGCGAGGGGGGATCATGTGAAGGGAGAGAGAGGGGGATTGCTGGAAAAGGATGAATGGAGGGGGCAGGGGACAGAGAAGCATGGATGGGCCTGGATTGAGATGGCAGGGCTCAGGGAGAGAGGGGAATTGCTGGAAATGGATGAATGGAGGGGGCAGGGAACAGAGGAGCATGGATGGGCATGGATTGGGAGGGCAGGGCTCAGGGAGAAAGGGGAATTGCTGGATAGGGATGAATGGAGGGGACAGATGGGCATGGATGGATATGGATTGCAGGACAGGCCTCAGGGAGAGAGGGAATTGCTGGATAGGGATGAATGGAGGGAACAGATGGGCATGGATGGATATGGATTGCAGGACAGGCCTCAGGGAGAGAGGGGAATTGCTGGATAGGGATGAATGGAGGGGGCAGGTGACAGGAGCATGGATGGGCATGGATTGGGAGGGCAGGGCTCAGGGAGAGAGGGGAATTGCTGTATAGGGATGAATGGAGGGGGCAGGTGACAGAGGAGCATGGATGGCATGGATTGGGAGGGCAGGGCTCAGGGAGAGAGGGGAATTGCTGGAAAAAGGATGAATGGAGGGGCAGGGGACAGATGGGCATGGATTGGGAGGGCAAGGCTCACACTCTCTCTCTCATATACAATGTCTTTCTGACTCTCACTCTCACACACTCTGTCTCACAATGTATCATATTCACTCTCTATGTGCCACACAGTCACTCACACACTCGCTTAGTCTCATACACTCACTCTCACAGAGAATCTGTGTCTCACACAAACACACACACACACTCTCTCACACTGTGTCTCACATACACACTTGCACACACTCTCATTCTCACACACACACACTCTCACAAACACACTGACACCCAGACTCACTCTCTCTCTCACACACACACACTTTCACTCTGTCTCTCACACAGTCACTCTCACATACACTCTCCCAAACATACACACTCCGAGGAAAAACCTTGCTAGCGCCCGTTTCATTTGTGTCAGAAACGGGCCTTTTTACTAGTTGCTTAATATTTCTGTTCTGTGTTTACAGCTTAAGGGCTGCATCAGGACCGCAAAAGGCAAACACAAATAGGAATGGAGTCCCTGAACGATTTTAGAAGACTGTGTTCGTGAGAAGCTGGCTAAACTAAAAGTGGACAAAGCGGATGGGGCCAGATGGCATATATCCAAGGGTACTGAAGAAACTTAGGGAAGTTCTAGCGGCTCCGCTGGCTGACCTTTTCAATGCTTCTCTGGAGTTGGGAGTGGTCTCGATGTGGTCCCTTCTCCACAAAGTGGAAGTAAGGAAGAGGCTGGGAACTACAGGCTGATAAGTCTGACTTCTGTGGTAAGCAAATTAATGGAAACGCTTTTAAAACAGAGAATAGTAAAGTTTTTGGAATCCAATGGATTAAAGGACCCGAGGCAACATGGTTTGACTAGAGGCAGGTCTTGTCAGAGAAATCTGATTAATTCTTTGACGTGGTGACTACAGAGTTGGATCGAGGGAGAGCGCTAGATGTGCTATATTTATATTTTAGCAAAGCCCAAACAATTCTGCACAGATGACTAATAAATAAACTGAGTGCCCTCGGTATAGGCCCTAAAGTGACTGACTGCGTTAGGAACTGGTTGAGTGGAAGGCAACAGAGCGTAGTAGTAAACAGAGTTCATTCTGAGGAAAAAGCATGTTACTAGTGGTGTGCTGCAAGGTTCAGTTCTTGGGCCGGTTCTTTTGAACATATTGCTGAAGGGCTGTCTGGTAGGTTTGACTCTGGCAGACACTCCTGATGGTGTGGATAACATGAGGAAGGACTTAGCGAAGCTACAGGAATGGTCTGGAATTTGGCAGCTAAGTTTTCATGCTAAAAAATGCAGGGTCATGCATTTGGGCTGCAAAAACCTGAGGGAACAGTACAGTTTAGGGGGTGAAGAGCTTCTGTGCACGAAAGAGGAGTGGGACTTGGGTGTGATCATATGTGATGACCTTAATGTGGCCAAACGGGTAGAAAAGGTGACGGCAACAGCTAGAGGACGCTTGGTGCAATAGGGGACAGGAATGGCCCCTGTATAAGACCTCATTTAGAATACTGTATACAATTCTGGAGACCGTACCTTCAAAACGATATAAACAGGATAGAGTTGGTCCAGAGGGTGGCTACTAAATGGTCAGTGGTCTTCGTCATAAAGCATATGGGGACAGACCTTAAAGATCTCAAGATGTATACTTTGGAAGGAAGACAAGAGAGGGGATATATGATAGAGACATTTAAATACTTACACGGCCCTAAATGCAGAGGAAGGCGAGTCTCTTTCAAATGAAAGGAAACTCTGGAACGAAGGGCATAGGAGGAAAATGAAAGGAGATAGACTAAGAAGTAACCTGAGGAATACTCTTCACAGAAAGCGTGGTGAATTCGTGGAACGGTCTCCAGTGGAAGAGGTGGAGACCACAACAGTATCTGAATTCAACAGAGCTTGGGACAGTACATAGGATCTCTAAGGGAGTGACAGGGACAGCCCATCAAGAATTATGGGTATTTTTTTTTTTTACAAAGCTGCCAGTAGAAAGTGGCCTTAGCGCATCCTTAAGGGTTTTTCCTGTACACTAAGGCCCTTGTGACTTTGAGCAACTCACTTAAACCTCCATTGCCCCAGGTACAAAAATAAGTATCTGTATATATGTAATATCACTTTAATTGCTAACCACAGAAAGGCGCTATATCAATCCCATCCCCTGCCCTTTAAATATTCTGTGTAAGTTCATATTATAAAACTTTATTGTGATCCACGTTAGCCATTGAGGAAAAAAATGAGTAAATCTGAAGTAATAAATAAAATACAATCTACATATATTACTTTTTAATCTATCCAGAACATACCCCAAGAACGCCCTTTCTTAAACGAGGGCAGGTTCCAGACAATTTATAAAATAACTCCGATGTGTGTCGATGGCCACACCAATGCCTATTTGTCTTTACAAAATATTAAGGGTAGACCAGCAGAAATTGTAGCTAGATTGACACCGAGGATGTGTGTGCATGTTTGGAGTGGGCATAAATGTAGTATGTAAAGCCTACGAGTAAATCACGACTCACCCACACTCTGCCCTCAGAACATGTCTACCTGCGGGCTGCTTAAAACTAAACGCTTTCTTGTCACTAAGCATATTTTTATTTGCATAACCCCTGCAATAATTTTACAAAGGTGCATATGCATAAAAACCCTTATAAAATAACTTCCATAGAGGACAAGTTTATAAAGGTTTTTCCACATTTAAAACCTGTTTTACATACTCAAATGTCTTTTATAAATTGTGTGGTGGTACACATTGAACTTGAAATTGTGGGGTTTAAACGTCAAATAAATAAATAAACACACACACACATATAAGTGAAGGCAAGAGACACGTAGTTATAGGAGCATCGCATGCAGGCATTCCCAGGTTGTGTAGTTTGGACAGAGTTGGTCAATTACAACATAGTAGATGATGGCAGATAAAGACCTGTACAGTCCATCCAGCTGCCCAACAAGATAAATTCATCAAACATCATTTTATACTTATTTTTTTTGTTTCAGGTTCTTTGTTCAAACCTTCAAATAATATATTTATGGTCTATTAGTCCTAATTTTGTACATAAAGAAATATATGATGTTTCTGAAATTTCAGGACTGGAGTAAAGATGCAACACAACAACAAAGGGACATGTGAAGTGAAGTGATTTCAAAATCCCTGGTGTCCCAGTAGACCCCACACCCTGTACCCTTATTATGCAACTCCACAAAATATTCCTGGTGGCTCAAATAGGCCCATGCCCTCCTTGACCTCTCCAACTTGGGGTTCAGAAGCAGGAGTGATGCTCACTTGCTCTTGTCTCTAGCACCATTAACTTCCAAAACTGGCAGTGCCTCAACCCTAGCAGTGTACCAAGATGCACTGCTAAGGATCAGTCAGCCAAATAAGGGAAAGTGCTACAGGTCAGGTGCCACCATTTTGGAAGATGGTGGCAGGAAGAAGAGGCCACCACTGGATGCCTCCTTGGGACCAGGTATTATTGCTCCATGGAGGAGGGAGTGATGCCACCGCCTCAGAGACTCTATTGAGTTAGCTATTCTTTTGATGTGCCAAATGTGATGACATGACTGCCAGCAACTTAAGATAATGTCTCAAAATGAAACTTGGGTCTTGAATTGCATCTTACATTATAATTTGATAATTTCCTGCTGCTTCTCTTGATAGAACCTTTAAAGTGTTAAGTGTACTTTTATTGAGATTTATCACATTTATGATTAGCTTTTAAGCGTTACACTCCTTTCAATAGATTACTGTGAGAAGATGGTGTTACCTGAATAGGACAAGTGAGGTATAAAAGGCAACAGATTTACTCATGTAGTTTTTATATGGTACCCTGTCCATGATGTCTCTTATTAAAATACAATGCAATAACATTATACAAATGGAAAGGAACATAACACATCAGCACAACAAAACCAAGCACCCAAATGAGTGAGCAGGCAAGTCTTGAAAAGGCAAGCTTTTCAACCTGAACTGATGGAGCATCTGGGAAGTCAGAAGGAAGCTATTACAGAGAAAATGTGCTGGAAAAATAAGGCAGGAAAGTGGAAGGAGTCAAAATTAGGAACAGACAAAAATTTGTTTGTAATTTTTTTTCTTGTTTTTTTTCCCATGTAGGAATGATGTCATCAACAGTATACACTCTTTACACAGAGTACGCCTTCTGAAACAGTACACCTTCTTCTCCTGAAAGAGTGCACATGCACACACTACACATGTACATACACTACGAAGATTGTGCCTTCTTCATACAACATAGTGTGAATTCTTTAAGCGTGAGCGCTATCATCAGCGAATGACATTTTGATGCAAAGAGCTCATGCCTGGTAAAAAATATAGTAAGAGGAGGTGACAACAGAGATGAAAGGTCAACAAAGAACAGGTTTTGTGAATACTATGAAGGTGGTACTGATGAACAGGGAACGAGTAGGATCAAGACAGAAAACAAGACTCTTGAGAAAGGAATAAAGCTGAAAGAAAATACAACAGTTGCCAATAAATATAAAGAGAGAAAAGGATTCCAGCCCTGGAAGAGGCAAGCACACATACAGGTGGTCAGTGATAGGCCTGCAGAGGCCTGGCCTGGACATGCCTGGGTGGCCTTCTAGTCACTGCATTTCCTAAGGACCTATTTTTGAGGTTGATGAATTTGAAAGGCGGGTCAAGGAGGGAAAGCACCATATTTTGCCACTGTTGGAAAATTATGTACATCTCTAATTCTTACTGATTAACTTTTTTAAGATCTTCCCCTATTTTCTGATATTGGCTGCTGAGTTTCCCATCCTCCTTCCATAACAGCGATACTCACTCTCTTGGAAGCATTCTGTGTCTGTACAGTACGACTGGGATTGTCTCAACTGAAATGATCAAAAAGATAACCACAGGTTAAAAGGATAGGACCAAGCAACAAAAATCAAATACTGTATGACTAATCTGCAAAGCCCATGTAAAATGTTAGCTTGATTATAAGGAGTCTAATCCTGAGATCTTACAAGCTTTAGCCTATGCACAGAATGGAACTGTGGGGTCTCTGTGTTCCATTGCTTGGCCTTCTTGCTTAGTGTGTTGTACAGGAAGCAGAACCCTAATGCTGATCAAGATCGAAACCCAAGGAGAAGACCAGGTCTGCCAAAAGGAACAAAGTTAGGATACTGTAAAATCTAGTTCATTATTATTTTAATATAATCAAAAATGATGTTTTGGTGGATTTCAACAGTCCTAGAAATAAAAAAAGGATGGATGTGCACACAGGAATCTGTAAGAAAGGGATGAATGTTCTACCTTTTCTGCCATGTGTGCACATTTACATTCAGTTTTTAATATACTGACAGCCTATAGCTAATATAAGATACTTCCTGCTTGGTCTGTAGGCCTTTACATTCATACAATAAGTTAAATGTTACATGTGACCTCCTTCTCTCTAGTCCCTTGAGAGCTGCTTTGCATATACCTAAGCCGTCAATTCTAGACACCCTAACCCTGTGGGGAGAGTACTCTGCAACCTTCCCCTTACAGAGAACAACCTCCATCCTTTACTAACTCCAGCATGACTAGGCAAGGTCACAAGCCCCTCTCTCTCCACTCTGCTGCTTATCTTTAACAGGGTGTTCTCAACTAGTCCTTGTGACATATCCAGCCAGTTTACTTTTCAGGATAATCACAATGGATAGTTATTTATTATATAATACAATACAACGAGACTCACAGGAAGTCCCACAGGAGCTCTATGCGGTTTACAATAAGAAGGAACTGGGCAGTCCCAGACAGCTACAGTAACAAATTCAAACCAAACAAATATAACCTAACTTGTACCATTACTCACTAAAACATCTTAAAAAGACATGTTTTAAGAGGTTTCCTGAATAATCTATATTGAGTGATTGTTTCTGATTTTCAAAGGAAGAATATTCCACCATTTAGCCGACTGAGAGAGAAAAAACCCATTAAACACAGTGTTACAAGCACTCCTTTAGGACTTTGGGAAGTGCAACAGCAGTGGTAACCTGTTAGACAAAGTTTTTTTTTTTTTAGAATAAAATTTACAAGATTAGACAAAGTTCGGAGCAGATCCACATAAAATAAGAAAAGTCACAGCACACAATTTGAAAGCAATTCGGATCCTAACTGGGAGCCAATGAAGATTTACCACTGAAGGACAGGCAGACTCAAATTTAGATGATCTACAGATATGCCTGGACCACAGTACTCTGAAAAGTCTGCAAGTTCTTTAACAGGCCTTCAGATAAACCCAAAAATTAGTAATCCAACTGTGATAAAAGTAAGGATTGTGCTATTAATCTAAATATGATCTTAACCTTCATAGCTTTTTCATAGCATAAAATCCCTTTATCACACAATTTACATGTGGTCCGAAAGTTAAGTGTTCATCAAAACAACCCCGAAGATCTTTAATTGTTTTTCTAATTGAAATATAACACTATTAATAACTCAGGGCCTTGTTTACTAAGCTGCGCTAGCATTTTTAGCGCGCGCTAGCAAACAGGGCTATAAGATTACTTCTCTAAAAGGCTTAAAAGGGGTTCCTAATACTAAGAAATTATTTAATTTTAACCTAAAGACTGCGGTCCTGTCATTAAGAAAGCCAAACCATGTTCAATTTGTCTAATAATTTCTGACAAAGAAAAGGAATTATAACTAACATCATCTGCATAAATACAGGTCTGAAAACCTACACTGGTAAGTTTAATAGCTCACTGAGTGGTCCTTTTACCAAGCTGTGGGAAAAAGGTCTCTTTGCTAGTGGCGGGGGCCATTTTTCCTGTGCACCAGGGCCCTTTTCAGCGCAGCGGGTAAAAATGCCCCCAGACACACTGGCTTTGCAGAAAGAGAACTGTTACCGCATGCCATGCGGCGAGGAGTCCTTACTGCCACCCACTGAGGTGGCAATAAGGGCTCCTATGCTAACCTGGGCGGTAACTGGGCATTGTGTGCTGATGCCCAATTACAGGCAGGTTATCGTTGCACAAGCCATTTCCCATGAGTTTTCTTTTTCCCCTGGAAATGGCACGTGCTCAGGGCGTCCCGCGTTGGGCCACCAGTAGTCCCGGAAAAGTGAGCGGTAAGCCCGCGTTGGCTTACCGCCGCTCTGTAAAAGGGCCCCTGAGATATCAAAACATAAACAAAATGATAGACAGGGGCGAACCCTGTGGAACTCCACATTCCGATATCCAGGGAAAAGAAAAATTATGAGCTCTTTAACTCAGTAGGACCTATATTGAAGAAAGCCTCTGAACCATTAAAGAACAGGTCCACCTACATCATAAAAGTCCAATAATGACAATACAATTTTGTGATCCACCAGAACAAAATCGGTCGACGTGTCAAATAAATTCTATAGCCCCTGCTAATTTCCCGCTGGTTGTAGCTAATAATGAGATAACAACAGTTTATATAAGCACAATAGGAAGAAGAGAGCATCCTTAAGTATGAAATTAATTCTGCTTAATTAAGAATATTAAAATTAGATCAATATCTATCACAGATAAGGCATGATCATGATTAACAAACTCCAGTGAATTCAATAAACATGGATTCAGAGAAGCTCTGATATTTTTCTATTTTTGTTTTTTTTAAAAGTTGCTAACCTCGTTTACTGAAATAGTATGATTTTCTTCCACTAAATCAGGGAATGTAACTAGTCCAGTTGTTCCCAAACCTGGTCCTGGTGGCACCCCAGCCAGTCAGGTTTTTATGAAAGAGATCTTTATACCAAGGAGGCAGTACATGCAAATCTCTCTCCTGAATATTCATTGTGGATATTCTGAAAACCTGACTGGTTGGGGTGCCTCCAGGATCTGGTTTGGGAACCACTGAACTAGTCTATTAAGAATTTTTTTTTACAATTCAGTCTCTCATCCCCAATCGCTGAAGTGTAATAATTCAGTCTAGCTTGTTTAAGATGCCACTTATAATTGTTAACAGCTTTCCACCAGTATACTCTATCAGTCTCTAAAAAATGTTTATGCTATTTTCTCTCTAAGCTCCTACATTTCCTTTTTAAAGATAATAGCTCTGTATCCAACAAGCAGGTTGTTTTCTTTGATATCGACACTTTTCTTTCACAGGGGCAGTTTTGTCTAAAATCGACTGACTAAGCAAATTCCATTCTAAAAGGGAAAAAATTATCCTTCTCAAATTGGCTCACCACCTTTTTCAGTTGTAGCTAACATTAGTTATATATATTCAGGTACAGTAAAGTAGGTATTTCCCTGTTCTTGAAGGGCTCACAATCTAAGGAGTCCTTTTATGAAGGCACGCTAAAATCGGCTTGGGAGTAGTGTAGGCACGGGTTTTGGGTGCTCGCTAATCCATTTTTTAGCGTGCCTGTAAAAAAGGCCTTTTAAAAATTTCTGCCGAAAATGGACGTGCAGCAAAATGAAAATTGCCATGCGTACATTTTGGGTCTGACACCTTACCACCAGCCACTGACCTAGTGGTAAAGACATGTAACTGGGCGGTAATGACCTACGCGTGCCAAATGCCACTTGGCGCGCATCCAAAAATAAAATATATTTTTCAGACGCTATTATCGGACGCGTGCGAAAAATGAAATTACCACAAGAGCCACGCAGTAGTTAGGCGGTAACTCCATTTTGGCACACGATGGGCACGCATAGACGCTTACACAGCTTAGTAAAAGGGCCCCTAAATTTGTACTTGAGGGCATAGCATATCAAAAAAGATATAGTGGAATTAGAAAAGGTGCAGAAGGGCGACAAAAATGATAAATGGGATGGGACGACTTCCCTATGAGGAAAGGCTAAAGCGGCTAGGGCTCTTCAGCTTGGAGAAAAGGGGGCTGAGAGGAGATAAGACAGAGGTCTATAAAATAATGAGTGGATGGAATGGGTAGATGTGAAGCATCTGTTTACGCTTTCCAAAAATACTAGGACTAGGGGGCATGTGATGAAGCTATAATGTAGTAAACTTAAAACGAATTGGAGAAAATATTTCTTCACTCAACATGTAATTAAACTCTAGAATTCGTTGCCAGAGAATGTGGTTAAGGAGTTTAGCTTAGCGGAGTTTAAAAAAGGTTTGGACGGCTTCCTAAAGAAAAAGTCCATAGACCATTATTAAATGGACTTGGGGAGAATCCACTATTTCTGGGATTAGCAGTATATGATGTTTTGTACTTTTTTGGGATCTTGCCAGGTATTTGTGACCTGGATTGGCTACTGTTGAAAACAGGATGCTGGGCTTGATGGACCTTTGGTCTTTCCCAGTATGGCAATACTTATGTACTTATGTAAATGATTTGCCCAAGGTAACAAGGTTTTGCAGTTGGATTTGAACCAGGTTTGGCTGGTTCTCAGCCCACTGCTCTAACCAAGGAGGTTTAATAGACAGGAGACCAAATGACATCAAAATGTTGAAACCAATTAGGTTAGTCTCAATTTCCCCTTCCCTGGATAGCTGCCATCACCATACTCTCAAAACAAAGCAAGCAAACCTCTGAGCTACAGCATCCACATTGTCGCTCATTATTGTGGGTAGCATTTTTATTTAATCTCACTTATATTTCAAACATACCTGCTTGTGCAGCATATGGATGTACAAAGAGGAAGTATAATAAAGGAATAACTTTTCATTGGTAGAGCAGTAATTTGTTATAAATCATAATCAGTATGTCATTTGGCAAAGCTAGTTACAGGGACACCCTAGCACATGTTATATTCGTGCAGAGATCTTTTTTCTCCTGGTAAAGGGCCACTAAAACAGACATCATGTTATGAGAATCAGGTGCTCAACATTCAGAGTTTCTATTTATTTATTTATGATATTTATAACCCACATTAAACATGAATTAGGTTGAAACCTGGGAGCATTTAAAAATGTTTTTTCCTGTGCCTAGATCGAAAGAAAAAGATGGCATGTGCATAAGTACATAAGTATTGCCATACTGGGAAAGACCAAAGGTCCATCAAGCCCAGCATCCTGTTTCCAACAGTGGCCAATCCAGGTCACAAATACCTGGCAAGATCCCAAAAAAGTACAAAACATTCTATGCTGCTTATCCCAGAAATAGTGGATTTTCCCCAAGTCCATTTAATAATGGTCTATGGACTTTTCCTTTAGGAAGCCATCCAAACCTTTTTGAAACTCTGCTAAGCTAACCGCCTTTACCACATTCTCTGGCAACGAATTCCAGAGTTTAATTACACGTTGAGTGAAGAAATATTTTCTCCAATTTGTTTTAAATTTACTACATTGTAGCTTCATCGCATGCCCCCTAGTCCTAGTATTTTTGGAAAACGTAAACAGACGCTTCACATCTACCCATTCAACTCCACTCATTATTTTATAGACCTCTATCATATCTCCTCTCAGCCGCCTTTTCTCCAAGCTGAAGAGCCCTAGCCACTTTAGCCTTTCCTCATAGGGATGTCATCCCATCCCCTTTACCATTTTCATCGCCCTTCTCTGTACCTTTTCTAATTCCACTATATCTTTTTTGAGATGCGGCGACCAGAATTGAACACAATATTCGAGGTGTGGTCACACCATGGAGCGATACAAAGGCATTATGACATCCTCATTTTTGTTTTCCATTCCCTTCCCAACAATATCTAACATTCCATTTGCTTTCCTAGCCGCAGCAGCAAAGCAAATAGAATGTTAGGTAAATTGCTCCTTTTGTTTTGTGGATTGCAGACGTATATTATAAAAATGCACTTGATATTTTTATTACTATTATTTAAATGACAAGATATTAAATAATGAGGGCAGAGCTAACTTCATGCAGAAATCCAGAGTCAGTCTAAACGTGCCAACATTGTCCAGTTCAGCACACTATTATTAGCTGCCAAGTTCATACAAAGTTAATTATATTCACCGGAAAATAAACCTGTTGGCTCAAGCTGCCTGCTATGTGAATATTCCATCATTGTTTCATTATTGCCTCCATGTATTACATATGGGCATTTGCTTTAAGCTTTGCTTGTTTTGTTTATGTAGACTAGAGGTCTGCACGGGAACGGGGTTTGCGGGGATCCCACGGGGTCTGCGGGAATCCTGCAGGTTCCCCCCCCCCCCCCGGTCAGCGGGAGTGCTGCGGGAATGGAGCCCTGGTCAGCGGGAGTGCCGCAGGGACGGAAAGGTACATGCGGGATTCCCATGGGGATCGAGGCCGTGGCCAAAAAATCACGGCCGGCAAAAAAAAAAAAAGGCCGGCCAAAAAAAAAAAAGGCAAAAAAAAAGGCCGGCCAAAAATCGCGGCCAGCCAAAAAAAAAAAAAAAGACGCCCAAAATCCGGCAACCCGCACACAGCATGAAAAAGCCGCAGCGGGTCACGGAAAGGGGCAGCAGAAGATTCAAATTTCAAACAAAGCATGGTTACATGAAGATTCAAAAAGAATGTCTGCTGCTGGTTCGCCCCTTCTTCTTTTAGTGGGCAGAGACACCAAGCTCTCCTCCAATGAGGCGCCACTCAGAGTCAGAGAGCAGGAGAATGAAATTTCTCATCTTTTTTGCCAGCCAGTTGGACTTCGTTAATGATGTCATACTGCTGAGAACAGCAGGCTCCAGCCAGGTCCGCTACCAGTGAATAAAGGCAGACTCTGACCATGCTTAGAATCAGAGACTGTCATCAGTGCTGTAGGAGGAGAGAGAGAGGAGGTCAGCAGCACGCACCAGCACCAGGAGCACTGCAGAAGGAGGAGGACTTCTCTCAGAGGTAGCAGGAGCAGATCAGCTGTGTCACAGAGGAGAGAGGGATGGAGCAGGACTGAGAAACTGGCACTGAAGGAGAGAGAACTGGAAGGCAGCAGAAGTTCAGCAGCTTTGGTACTGTGACCAGAGCCAGACCAGAAGAGAAGGGACAGTGAGTAGTACTACTAGTGACTGTGAGTGAGTGACTGAGTCATCCACAGAAGAGAACTGCACAGGGGTGAGCTCAGCTACTTTTATTTTTCATATGTATAGGCAGTTTATTTCTCTCATGGTGGGAACTGGCTGTTTTATGGGGACGGGCGGGGACGGAGGAGATTACTCACAGGGACGGGTGGGGACAGGTTAGATTCTGGCGGGGATGAGCGGGGACGGGTTTGATTCCGGCGGGGACGGGTCGCATTTCTGTCCCCATGCAACTCTCTAATCCAGACCTTACATACTGATGGTTTGCTTTTTAAACCCAAAGGTGAATCCTAAGGGGGGTTGAACAATTAGGTATAAACTGTGTTGTTTCTGACTTTACTTGTTTGGGAGTGCTTTGGGTCCTGCTGATCTGTACATCTGCTGTCTGGAATTTTGGAAGATGGAAATAAGGAAATAAAAATTAAATTTTTGATGTACTCTGCAGAAGTTTTTGTTTATTTCTGCAATGTGATGGATGCCTGTTCTGGTGTGTGCATGTGATAATCTTTGAATAACAGCCTATACTTATAGCTATGATTTCTGAACATGTGGTATCATTAAAGGACAAACGCCCAGTTGGGTATATATGCTAATCTCAGCTTTGTTAAATGTTTCAGACATATCCATCTATTTGCTCCCATGATATAACTGAATTCTTTTATTCTGTCTCACCTTATTTTCAAATGTAAGCCACATTGAACCCGACTTTGCTTGGGATAAAGTGTGAAGTAAATGTAAAAAAAAAAAAAATCCTTCATCCTCCACCTTTTAAGTGGAGGAGTGGCCTAGTGGTTAGGGTGGTGGACTTTGGTCCTGGGGAACTGAGGAACTGAGTTTGATTCCCACTTCAGGCATAGGCAGCTCCTTGTGACTCTGGGAAAGTCACTTAACCCTCCATTGCCCCATGTAAGCCGCATTGAGCCTGCCATGAGTGGGAAAGCGCGGGGTACAAATGTAACAACAACAAAAAAAAAGACAATGCCTACCTGCTGGATAGTGATGGCACAAGGAAAGCAAGTTTGGTTCACTGAAGACTAACTCAAAATAACCTCTTCCTTAGCTGGGCCCTACTATTACCATATTGAAAATGCGACCATACCATGCCTCTGTGGTTATGTTCCACTAATAAGTTAAACGATTAACAGGATTTATTGGAAGGATTATATAAACTTAGGATGCAAGACTAGAGACACAAACATGCACTTATTTACTCAATATCACAATTCCTCATTTACAGCCACAAAACAACCTTTTAGGGTGGATAGTGTTCACAATGAATGCCTTTTATTATCGACCAGATAGAGATAAGAGTTTTCAGTTTTGGCAAAATATAAGTCATCACAAGAACAAAATATAAGAAAACCAATGGGCTACATTAGGGGCTTATAGCCCATTTATGTTTAAACAAAAGAGATCTGCATGAAATATTTATTTTTATTTTTACTTATAAAACCACTTGTCCCTGAAACATGTTCATAACAGAATAATCCATTTATGTATCTAAAAGGTAAACTTCTACAAAACAGATGAAGATGTGATTCCATGTACCCCAATGAAAGGGCCGTTTAATTCTACTTCCAATATATTCCATCATCTTTATAACACCAGGCTTCCCAAGGCAGATTACAACAACAGTTAAGATGAACCCATCAGGAAACAGGATGTCCTCACTGAAATCTGGACATCTGTATTGTACAGAAGAACAGTGAAGAAAAATGAGCATAAACTACAGCGTTTATAATTGCTGTTTCTATGAGCTAATGTAATTTTTGAAGCTGTTTTATTCAATTGTTATTTCTTTTCTCCTCCACCTTTTAAGGCACTGCCTATCCAACTAAAACAGCTTTAGACTTGTTACAGATAGACCAACAATAAAGAACAACAACGTGGATGCAGCAGCTCATAGGTTTGCTTGCTTTGTTTTGAGTGTACGGTAATGACAGCTATGCAGGGGAGTGGAAACAGAGATTAACCAAATTGGCTTCCATGCTTACAGCAGGGGCGTATCTGGACTCGGGCGGTAGGGGGGGCCAGAGCCAGAGGGAGGGGGCACATTTTAGCCCCCCCCCCCCGGCGCCACCGATCCCCCCCCCCCGCCATTTCCGGACCCCCCCTCGCCACCAATGACACCCTCCCCCGCTGCTGTCACTTACCTTTGCTGGCGGGGGACCCCAACCCCCTGCCAGCCGAGGTCCTCTCTTCCATGCAGGCTGCGCCGCTGCAAGTTGCAACGCTTCCTGTTCTTCTGAGTCTGACGTCCTGCACGTACAACGCGCAGGACGTCAGACTGAATTCCAAATTCTGAGTCTGACGTTCTGCACGTTGTACGTGCAGGACGTCAGACTCAGAAGAACAGGAAGCGTTGAAACTTGCATCCTGCACGGAAGAGAGGACTTCGGCTGGCGGGGGCTTGGGGTCCCCTGCCAGCAAAGATCGGCGACAGGTTGGTGGCGGGCAGGCGAGGTAGAGAGGGTCTGTGGTAGGGGGGTCCAGGGTGAAATCTGCGGGGGCCCAGGCCCCTATGGCCCCACGCAGATACGCCCCTGGCTTACAGTGGACTAGATAGGCTCACTTCTACACCTGTCTATTAAACCTTCCTGGCTCTACCATATGGCTACTCCTCCACTTGTTTGCAAGTCTATCTCACGCATATTCATTTTGGCTATTCTGAAAACCCAGCTAACTGGGTGACTTGAGAACTGGGTTCAGATCCACAACTCTAACAAATACCTTACCGCTATATATGTCACTATATATGTAACTGGTGCAAAGACACTGTAGCACATTTTATGGTGCCGTACTGTGATTTCCATCACAGCAGGTTAAAAAAAACCAAACAAAAGTATATCACTGGTGACAGAAGTCTAGCAACATTATACCACCAAAGTAATTCCTGAAGAGCAGGGGGCCTTATCTAAAATGGGGCCAGCGACCATCTCAATAAATGTGGAATGCAGCAGATGATGCACTGAAGTTAATGTAACTGAATAAAGATGCCAGGAGGCCACACAGCAACACTGTTAAAGATAAATATAGTGTTTTCCATTCTCATCTTCTGCTAAATGTAAGGGGATGAGGAGCTTCCCCCCAGAAAGAGTTTGTTTTTGCGGGACCCAAATTTGAAGTTATACCACTGGAGTCTAACATGCCAAGGAATGTAGAGAACTGGGGTTGGGATAGGGTTGTTACACCGCATAATACATAGCACAAATAGATTTATTTAAATTATATTTTATTCCAGCACAAACCAATACCACAATTTTGCTCACTTCCATATACATAAAAATCTATCAGAACGTTATAAGAAACATAAATGAATCAAAGTTGACCTTTCCACCCCATTATCTCCTCCCTCATTTCCCTATTGTCCCACTCTTTTCCAATGTTTAGGAGGTTGATGGATATACTGAGCTTTTGGGACGTGACCATCTCTTTCCCTCCTCTCCTCTTAACCTTGTCAAACTTAAATTTAACAGGGAGCTCCTAGCATGTAGCGAAAAAGAGTCCCTTAGATAAACCCAGTGGTGTGCTAGAGCCGGCTTTGCTCGGCTCTTGCGAGCCGGTTGTTGAAATGCGCGAGCCGGCTCTTCTCCCTCCCTCCCGATCCGGTCCCGTCCCTCCCTCCCGATACGATCCCTCCCTCCCGATCCCTCACGTCACCGACCCGACCTGATTCTTCGCATTCTTCGGGGCACCCGCTGACAGAACTGACTCTCCCCCGCTGGCGCTGCCGGTTCGCACTTTAAAAATGGCCGCCGAGACTTCCAGAGGCGGCCTCGCGAGACTTCTGCTGAAGTCTCGACGGCCATTTTTAAAGTGCGAACCGGCAACGCCAGCGGGGGAGAGTCAGTTCTGGCAGCGGGTGCCCCGAAGAATGCGAAGAGTCAGGTCGGGTCGGTGACGTGAGGGATCGGGAGGGAGAGACCGAATCGGATCGGGAGGGAGCAGGGGAGGAGAATTCGCCAACAACTCGGGAGGGGGTGGCAGGGGAGAGAAGGGAGGTCGCTGGGCATTTGTGGATGGAGGGGAAAGGAGGGTCACTGAGTATGGCTGGGTGGGTGCATGCAGGGCAGGGGAGAGGAGGCAGGAGGGTCACTGCTGGACATGGGTGGATGGAGGTCAGGGGAAAGGGGGGTCACTGGGTATGGGTGCATGCAGGGCAGGGGAGAGGAGGGTCACTTCTGGACATGGGTGCATGCAGGGCAGGGGAGAGGAGGCAAGAGGGTCACTGCTGGACATGGGTGGATGGAGGGCAGGGGAGAGGAGGGTCACTGGGTATGGGTGCATGCAGGGCAGGGGAGAGGAGGCAGGAGGGTCACTGCTGGACATGGGTGGATGGAGGGCAGGGGAAAGGATCACTGGGTATGGGTGCATGCAGGGCAGGGGAGAGGAGGGTCACTTCTAGACATGGATGCATGCAGGGCAGGGGAGAGGAGGCAGGAGGGTCACTGCTGGACATGGGTGGATGGAGGGCAGGGAAAGGGGGGGTCACTGGGTATGGGTGCATGTAGGGCAGGGGAGAGGAGGGTCACTTCTGGACATGGGTGCATGCAGGGCAGGGGAGAGGAGGCAGGAGGGTCACTGCTGGACATGGGTGGATGGAGGGCAGGGGAGAGGAGGGTCACTGTGCATGGGTGCCTGCAGGGTCACTGGACATGGGTGCATGTAAGACCGGGGAGAGGAGGCAAGAGGGTCACTGCTGGACATGGGTGGATGGAAGGCAGGGGAAAGGGGGGTCACTGGGTATGGGTGCATGCAGGGCAGGGGAGAGGAGGGTCACTTCTGGACATGGGTGCATGCAGGGCAGGGGAGAGGAGGCAGGAGGGTCACTGCTGGACATGGGTGGATGAAGGGCAGGGGAAAGGAGGGTCACTGGGTATGGGTGCATGCAGGGCAGGGGAGAGGAGGGTTGCTGGGCATGGGTGCATGCAGGGTCACTGGACTTGGGTGGATGGAGGGCAGGGGAGAGGAAGGTCACTGGGTATGGGTGCATGGAGGGCAGGGGAGAGGAGGGTCGCTGGGTGCATGCAGGGCAGGGGAAGAGAAGGGTCACTGGACATGGGTGGATGGAGAGGGGAGAGAGAGAAGAAATGCTGGACATGGATGGAGGGGAGGGAAGAGTGAGGAAGGAGATGAGATGAGGGAAAAGAAAGAGAGGAGAAAAACTGCACATGGATGAAGAAAATAGACAGAAGCCTGAGGACCAGAAATGAAGAAGAAAGGAGGAAAGGAAAGAAATAAATGGAAAGGAAGCCCTGGAAACGGAGTTAAGAGGACAGATAGCAGCAGAATCGGATACTGGGCCAGCATGATCAGAAAAACAGTCACCAGACAACAAAGGTAGAAAAAAATCATTTTATTTTCATTATAGTGCTTGGAATATGTCCACTTTGAGAATCAGGTGCTCAACATTAAAAGTTTATATTTATTTACTTATTTATTTATGGCATTTTGTCGCACATTAAACATGAATTAGATTGGAACCTGGGATCATTTAATTTTTTTTTCCTCGAGTAATGCATTGCCTCCCCCCCAGGCTCTCTCCCCGGCTATAGCCAGCTCTGCAATCTGGGGGGGCGCAGAGGGGGACTGGGGAGAGAGCCTGTTGTTAAACATTTACCAGCACATCACTGGATAAACCCAAATATTTTGAAATACTTTCCAATGTCCAGGTTTTGTCTTACCAGCTTGCAAGTGTTCCATTATCATCAAATCAAATAAAATGTGTCTCCATTGAATGAAAGTTGGAGGATACTTTTTCTTGCCACTAAAAAGGCTTTTTCTAACAAGGATTTTGCTTCAGCTGTCATAGCATTATTGAATAACAATAATAAAGTAGATTAAGTAATTTCAGCTTCCAAAATGTATGCTAGATATCCAAGCACTTGATCTCAGTAACTTTGAGTTAGCCGACAGTGCCAAAATCAGTGCACTGTGACTCTCTCAGGCACCGAAATTCAAGATTCCCATCAATACCAACCTGTGTGTGGAGATACAGGTGCAAAAAAAGAACTCAAATTGTTGATCCTGTAGCCTTACATTTACCATTACCTTTGAAATTGTGTATAGATCATTCTTAAATTAACTCTTGCTCTATTGACTGGTCTAGCTCAGCTCTCTATTCTACTTTGAAATGAAATGATTTATGATGTTAGTATCTTGTACAAAATTGCTATCCTAGCTCCTTTCGGGATTGACAACAACAACAACGAAGTCTCCTCTATTTGGTCTTCTGCTTCTTCTTGCAGGGCTTGCGGTGGTAGTCTCTTAATAGACTGTTGTACTTGAAGAA
Source organism: Microcaecilia unicolor (assembly GCF_901765095.1). Classification (NCBI taxonomy): domain Eukaryota; kingdom Metazoa; phylum Chordata; class Amphibia; order Gymnophiona; family Siphonopidae; genus Microcaecilia; species Microcaecilia unicolor. The sequence continues at coordinate 539,079,354 of NC_044032.1, forward strand.
AAGGGAGATCGTCAGCGGCCTGTAGTAAATCCCAGTCCACTAATTCTTGAGAAGTAATTAAACCAACCTTGCTCATCCAACAAATGGAGTCCCTTGTAACTTATGTACCTGGTTTCCCTTCCTTATGTATAACAATCACTGTAGAATCATACATGGTATTTAGGAACCTCTCTGTGGCTAAGGCTTCTTTGAACACCTTTTGCAGTACCGGCACAACCTGTCCTCCTCTTTTTGTAAAATTCCATTCTAAAGCCATCTTCCCCAGTGACCTTTCCTGTCGCCTTCTCTTTAATTGCCATTTCCATTTGTGAGATGGGCCTGTTAAGTAAGCAACGGTCCGCCTCCCCAATACACGCCAACTTGGCATCCTCCAAAAATGTATCTCACTTAACTTCTGATGTGTACAAGGAGACATTCACAGATCTGTATGCTTCACATATTTCTTGATTATTGTGCACCCTTCCCTCACTGCTATTGGCTGAATTTGTCGAAAAAGTAATGAAAATGAATTGGAAGCTCCCTCCTGAAGGTCCTATAGTGGAAATACTTCTCATCTATCGACTCCCTGGTGGATGAGATAAATCCATTACTGACCTCCAGTCTCTGATATTGCAAATTACCTCTCAAAAATATCCAGTTTTGATAGCTGGTGATTTTAACAATCATTTTGAGCAACAAGTGGATGAGAGTGAGAGATCTAATTTTTTATTAGCGTTTTTAGAAAGGATCAACCTTAAACTGTGGAATGGGGGTGCAACTCATGAAGCAAGGCACACATTAGACACCATAACAATATCAATGGAAGGTCTTCAGAATACACTTATAGACCACTGGGTAGTTCATAAATCTTTATGGTCTGATCATTCACTTAATTACACTATACCCTCAAGTTAATACCTCATATCCCAGGGTTAGACCTTTAGTATGTACTACAGGTAAAATTGAACCATCTCAAATATGGTCAGAGGTGAGCAAATATCTTAAATGCCAAGTTCCTTTAAACATCAGATACTTTATTAAAGCAATGGAATGAATCTTTCCATTGAGCTTTGGAGGTAGCTGCCCCTATCCGCCAATTGCCTCAATCTCAATCAGTTATAGATCCATGATATACTGAAGAACCTAAGTAGAGAAAAAGGGAGTGCAGGAAACTAGAAAGGACCTGGCGTATTAAACAGACAGCTGAAAGAAAGCAGATTTGGAGAAATTGGATCTCCCTTTATAAAACAGATTGAATCTCTGTTACTACTACTACTACAAATCATTTCTACAGCGCTACCAGTCATACGCAGTGCTTCACAATTGAACATGAAGAAAAGACAGTCCCTGCTCAAAAGAGCTTACAATCTAAATCAGGACAGACAGACAGGACAAATAAGGGATAAGGGTAGGACAGACAGACAGGACAAATAAGGGATAAGGGTAGGACAGACAGATAGGACACACAGGGAAAGGGACTACTGAAGACAGGAAGACAAGATAAAGGTTACGAGCAGGTGACAAGTTAGGAATTAAAAGCAGCATCAAACAGGTAGGCCTTTAGCCCGGATTTGAAGGCGGCCAGGGATGGAGCGTGATGTAGTGGCTCAGGAAGTCTATGCCACGCATAAGGTGCGGCAAGATAAAATGAACGGAGTCTGGAGTTAGCGATGTAGGAGAAGAGTGCAATTAGGAGAGATTTGCCTAGTGAACGGAGTTCCTGGGAAGGAGTGTAGGGAGAGATGAGGGTGGAGAGGTAGTGAGGGGCAGCAGAGTGAATGCACTTATAGATTAATAAGAGGAGCTTGAACTGTATATGGAAACGGATAGGGAGCCAGTGAAGTGACTTCAGAAGAGGGCTGATATGGGCACAGTGACTTTGGCGAAATATTAATCGTGCAGCAGAATTTTGAACAGATTGAAGAGGAGAGAGATGGCTGAGTGAGAAGCAAGTTGCAGTAGTCCAAGCGAGAGGTGATGAGAGTGTGGATGAGGGTTCTGGTAGCGTGCTCAGAAAGGAGAGGGTGAATTTTGGCGTTATTATAGAGGAAGAAACGACAGGTTTTAGCAATCTGTGGAATATGTGAAGAGAAGGAGAGGGAGGAGTCGAAGATGACCCCAAGGTTACGAGCAGATGAGACAGGAAGAATGAGCGTGTTGTCGACAGAAATAGAGAGTAGGGGAAGGGGAGATGTTGGTTTAAGTGGGAAGATAAGGAGCTCAGTTTTGGACATATTGAGCTTCAGGTGGCAGTGAGACATCAAGGCAGCAATGTCAGACAGGCAGGCAGATATCTTGGCCTGGATTTCTGCCGAGATTTCTGGTGTGGAGAGGTAGATCTGGGAGTCATCAGCGTAAAGGTGATATTGAAAACCGTGGGCTGCGATCAGAGCACCAAGGGAGGAAGTATAGATGGAGAAAAGGAGAGGTCCTAGGACAGATCCTTGAGGTACACCCACTGAGAGCAGGATAGAGGAAGAGGAGGATCCACCAGAGTATACACTAAAAGTACGCTGAGAGAGATAAGAAGAAAACCAGGAAAGAGCAGAGGTCTGAAATCCAAGTGAGGACAGCGTGCTAAGGAGTAGGCTGTGATCAACAGTGTCAAAAGCAGCAGAAAGATCGAGAAGGATGAGGATAGAGTAGAGCCCTTTGGATTTAGCCAGGAATAGATCATTGGAGACTTTAGCAAGTGCTGTTTCAGTTGAATGAAGAGGGCGAAAGCCAGATTGGAGTGGATCAAGAATAGCTTGAGAAGAAAGAAAGTCAAGGCAGCGACGGTGGACAGCACGTTCTAGTATCTTGGATAAGAAAGGGAGGAGGGAGATGGGGCGATAGTTGGAAGGAGAGGTAGGATCCAGAGAAGGTTTTTTGAGGAGTGAGGTGACTATGGCATGTTTGAAGGCATCAGGGACAGTCGCAGTGGAAAGTGACAGATTGAGGATATGACAGATGAAAGGGGTGACAGCAGGAGAGATAGTGTTGAGTAGATGAGTGGGGATAGGGTCAGTGGGGCAGGTGGTTAGTTTTGAGGATGAAAGAAGAAGTAAAGTTTCTTCTTCAGTGATTTCAGAAAAGAAAGAAAAGGAGGCAGGGGTAAGAGGGTTGAGAGAGTGGACTAAGGGAAGAGGGGGTGGAGGAGAGCTGGTTGCGAATTCAAGTTTAATCTTGTGAACCTTATCGTGAAAGTAATCAGCCAAAGTCTGGGGAGAAAGTGAAGGGGGAGTTGGAGGAGAAGGCACTTTGAGGAGAGAGTTTAGCGTGGCAAAGAGATGTCGAGAGTTCGAACCAATAGAGTTAGTAAATTGGATATAATAATCCTGTTTGGCAAGCTGGAGAGCAGATTGGAAGGAGGTCAGCAAGAATTTCAAGTGTATGAAGTCAGTATGGGCATGAGATTTAAGCAAAAGGCGTTCAGCAGAGTGGGCACAAGAGCGTAGGTAGCAGATAGTAGAGTCAGCCAAGGCTGGGGTTTGGTACATTTTACAGGACGAGACACGGGAGGAGCGAGAGTGTCCAGAGTAGATGACAGAATAGTATTATAGGAAGAGACAGCCTCATTGACAGATTTGGTTGATATAGCAATAGAGAAAAGATTAGAGATACTGGAGGACAGGGTATAAGGGTTAATAGCCTGTAGATTCCTAAACATGTTGGTTAGAATAGGACGGGACTGAGGAGGAGGGTGTCTAAGTGTGAAAGTTAAAAGATGATGGTCAGATAGGGGAAGAGTTGAGGCAAGGAAACTGGAGGGTGAGCAGTTGGAAAAGAATACAAGATCAAGACAATGGCCATTCTGGTGAGTAGGAGCGGTGGAGCACAGTTGAAGATTGAAGGCAAGAAATTGAGAAGTATAAGAGTTAGAGGGGTCATTAACATGAAAGTTAAAATCCCCAAGAATGAGGGAAGGAGATGAAGGTTCAAGAAAGAAGGAGAGCCAGGCATCAAAGTCAGTGAGAAAGGAAGAGGGGGATTTAGCAGGGGGTCGATAAATGACTCCTACCCGGAGAGGTAGAGGAGCGAATAGACGGATCGAGTGGACTTCGAAGGAAGAAAAGCAGCGAGACTAGTGGAAGAACGGGTTGAAATTTACAGGAGGGTGAGAGTAGTAGCCCGACACCGCCATCAACGGCCAACTGAGCAAGGAGTATGGGAGAAGAGATAACCTCCATGACATAGGGCCGCAACTCTTTTTTGTCAAAACTCTTTCAATTTCTCCAGATAGACAATCCTTTAGCCCAGACATTCCTCAGAAAATCTATAGTGAATTAAATAAATAAAGGCAGACTTTGCTGTCTTCTGAAGTAGGGCAGTCAGAACTATTAGGGGTCTCACAGTAAGAGGGTATACCAGTTGATCAGTCCTGGAGTTGTTTTTTATCTGGTTGAACAGTCTCTTATTGAAAAATTGTGTGGCAAATTCGCCAAGGGCAGTTGCAGAATAGACCCTTGTCCCGTGTATGTTCTGAAAAATCTTCCCACATAGTTTTTATTTATTTTCCAAATTTTGGTAACACTTAAATCAAAGTGGTTCACAAAAAAAACAAAGCATAAAATACATATTTCAACAGAATATTAAAACTAAGGGCCCTGTTTACTAAGCTGCAGTGTTTTTAGCGTGTGCTAATGCTAGAGACATCCATATATTCCTATGAGTGTCTCTAGGGCTAGCGTGCGCAAATGTTTAGTGTGCGCTAAAAATGATAGTGCACCTTAGTAAATAGGGCCCTAACTCTCTTAGGAGTGGAGGAGTGACCTAGTGGTTAATGCAGTGGACTTTGATCCTTGGGAACTGGGGTTGATTCCCACTGCAGCTCCTTGTGACTCTGGGCAAGTCACTTAACCCTCCATTGCCCAGTACAAATAAGTACCTGTATATACTATATAAACCACTTTGAATGTAGTTGCAAAAACCACAGACAGGCAGTATATCAAGTCCCATTCTCTTAAATGCTGCCATATAAAGTGCTATTCTTACTACATTAGTTAATTTGTTTTTAAAAGATGGGGCGATGCCTATTCATAAGTACTAAGTATTGCCACACTGGGACAGACCAAAGGTCCATCAAGCCCAGCATCCTGTTTCCAACAGTGGCCAACCCAGGTCACAAATACCTGGCAACATCCCCAAAAAGTTCAATACATTTTATGCTGCTTATCCCAGAAATAAGCAGTGGATTTTCCCCAAGTAATTTTAATAATGGTCTATGGACTTTTCCTTTAGGAAGCCATCCAAACCTTTTATAAATCCCACTAAACTAACCGCCATTACCACATTCTCTGGCAACAAATTCCAGAGTTTAATTATACGTTGAGTGAAGAAATATTTTCTTCAATTCGTTTTAAATTTACTCCTTTGTAGTTTCATTGCGTGCCCCCTAGTCCTAGTATTTTTAGAAAGAGTAAACAAATGATTCACGTCTACCCGTTCCACTCCACTCACTATTTTATAGACCTCTATCATATCTCTCCTAAGCCGTCTTTTCTCCAAGCTGAAGAGCCCTAGCCACTTCAGCCTTTCCTCATAGGGAAGTCGTCCCATCCCCTTTATCATTTTTGTCGCCCTTCTCTGTACCTTTTCTGATTCCACTATATCTTTTTTTGAGATGCAGTGTCCAGAATTGAACACAATATTCGAGGTGCAGTCGCACCATGAACCGATACAATTGGGAAATATTCTTTTAACATCGTTACTGAAGGGAGCAAAGTTAGATCCTGACCTGTGCTCAACATTCCATTTAAGGCCAAGGTGGTGGAGGTGGTGGTTGGAATGCAGCTGTAGAATTATCTTTCACAACATCAAATACTGGATAATAGACAATCAGGCTTTTGCCTAGTTTCAGTACTGAAACAGTGTTTTGGGCACTGACAGAATTGAAAAACAATCTGAATAAAGGATGTCCGACAGTAGTTATGCAACTGGATTTGTCAGTGTCCTTTGATTTGGTCAATCATGAAATCCTTTTAGAAAGATTGGCCCAGATAACAGTATCAGGGGCTCTTCTTAGTTGGTTTTCTGGCTTTTTAAAACATCGCACTTTAGAAGTTATATGGAAGGGAGTTTCGTCAAAGGCCTGCAGGATGGATCGGGGAGTACGCTCTACTGTCCCCTATTCTTCTTTTTAATGTTTACTTAAATGAATTACATTAGCTGTTGAGTACATTTGGGACAATCTATTTCTCCTACGCCGATGACATCACTGCTGTTTCCAGTGGTATTAAATTTTCAGGAGACAGGAGATCAAACGGTGGAAGCATTTGACAGAATCTCTCATTGGATGTTGATGAATGATCTGAAACTTAATTCTAGCAAAACAAATATTTTATGGGTAGGAAAAGATAAGGATACTCCATGCCCCACTATAAAATTGGCAACAGCAGATATCACTTCAACAGCATACAAAAATGTTAGGTGTAACTTTGGACTCTGCTTTGACTATGGAGAAGCATATTAATGAGACTATTTGGATAGCATTTTTCAAGCTTAAGCTTCTTTGTAGGCTAAAACCACTCTTGGACTCATCTCATCTTATTTTTGAATTGTGCTTCAGGCAATAATAATAACCAGCCAGTTGGATTACTGCAACATTGTTTTACTCGGCTTACCTGATTCACAAATAAGTCATCTGCAGTGTGTGCAAAATGCAGTTGCTAGGCTGTTTTTTGGAGGTAGTTCGTTGGATCATACCACTCCAGATTACATTGGCTGCCAATTCACCCAAGAATTCATTAAACTTTTATTATTTGTTTTTAAAATTTTATATGGAATGGTGGCTGTATATTTACAAAATGTTATTTCTCTTTATTCAGTGACTAGAACATTGCTTTCTAAGCAGGAAATAAGATTAATTGTTTAATCCATGGCAGAATGCCACAAGGCTATTACTAGGCACAGATCCATCACTGGAAGGGGTCCAGAGTTATGGAGTAAGTTACCTACAGCAGTCTACAAAAGCAGAACACACGTCTTCAAAGGTTAAAAGGCTTTTAAGTGGCAAGAATAAAAGCCTTTTAACCTTTGAAGACATGCATTCTGATTTTGTGGACTGCATTGTTTACCTGCAGAACTTTGGCTTCCTCTTCTGGATTTTCTTGTAAGTTACCTAAAGAAATCAGAAACATCAGTTGTTATTCTGCCTTTAGGAAGGCAATTAAGACTGTTTTACTTTCCCAATTTTTTTAAGGACTCCAGAATTTGAGGTAGAAGAAGGGCTGTGGGTTATCTAAGCAATTGACTATATTTTAATGGGCTTGTCCATGTTTATTTTGTATTGTGATCCGCCTTGAGCCTTATTAGGTTAAGCGGAATAAAAATGTTAATAATAGATTAGATTAGCCTCTACTTCTACTATCATCCTATCCTTCCACTTCTGCTTTGTCAGGCCAACATCTTAACCACTCTGTCCCCATGCTGTATAAACTACCATTTGACTAATTTCAGCTGCAGCTCCATCGTTTTGATTTCTATTGTTGCTATCTATGATAGAGTAGGACATCTTGCTAGAGATCCCCACCAAATAATTCTTGTTTCCATGAATAGGTAACCATGGTATAATCTTTGCTTCCATACCCTTTCTTTTACATAGCCAATGCCAACTGTGACACATAGGCTGTACCACACTTTGTTTAATAGGTTTTGGAACTTGGCTATTATCTTCCTGTATTAAAAATGCCAGATCTAATGGCCATACAAAACCCTGGTTTCATTCATATGAGGAGTATAAGGAGGTGCCTTAAACCAATCTCCTATATGTCTCATTTAGCATGCTCTATTATAAAGCTCCAAGTCTGGGAGTAGCACAAATAGGATTTAATAAAGGGTTATGAGGATACTTGTCTCAATTTTCTAATAGCACACCCCCAAAGTGGGACAACCATAAAGAAGGTCCTTTGTCATAGAGGATCCAGTCATGCACCCTTGACGGTGCAAAACATTCTCTGAGAATGAACAAGTTAGGTCCAGAAGGAAAATGCAGATAAAGATGGCAAAGCTAGTATTCTTTGGGATTCTGCCAGGTACTTGTGGCCTGGATTGGCCACTGTTGGCAGCAGGATACTGGGATAGATGGACCTTTGGTAAGACCTACTATGGCTAATCTTATATTCAATTAAGATTCATATGAAAATCTGAAACCACTTTGGAAAAAAAAGATGGAACTGGTTTTAGGAAAACTTTCTCTATTGAAAAAAATAGGAAGGGATCCTTACATGACAAATCCTTCTGGCCAAAGAAATCACCACCAAAACCAGAAAGTGATATCCTTGCAGGTACTTGACTCCAGTGGCTCGAAGGGAGAACCAACCAAAGCCTCCAACACGAAGTTCAAATCCCAAGAAGGCACAAAGGGGCGCCACGATGGACAAATAACCCTATGAAGGAAGTGCACCACATCCAGAGAAAATGCCAAAAGTTTCCCCTGAACCTTACCCCAAAAATATGCTAAGGCCAAGCCCATGTCCAGATCACACTGCAGGAATTCCAAAACTTTCATGATCAAAGCATGCAGAGGCCAATAAGACCTATCCTAGCACCAGTTCTCAAAAATATGCCACACTCTGACATAAGCCAAGGAAGTCACCTGCTTCCACAACTGCAAAATAATAGAAATAACCTTGGAGGAATAACCTTTCTTCCTCAGCTGAGCCTTCTCAAGAGCCAGGCCTTAAGTGAAAATGGAGTCGGATCTGGCACCACAAATCAGGCCCCGATGCAGTAAGTTAGCAGAATTCTGCACCTCCAGACGTATCAAGTTTCTGTATCATGGATACAGTGGCCAATCTGGACCAACCAGAATCACTGGACCTGAATGCCACTCTATGCGTTGAATGACCCAACCTGCCGAGGGCCAAGGCGGAAACATGTAAAAAAGAACTTGAGTCAGCCACAGAAGAATCAACACCATCGATCCTCTGTGTATTGCTGGACGTTACCATGAGATCCACATGTGGCCTGCCCCACATCTGCACTATGCGTTTAAAAACTGTCCTGTGAAGAGATCATTCTCCAGGATCCAACGTATGCCTGCTCAGAAAATCCGCTTACATATTGTCTATGCCTGCCACATGCGTTGTCGAGAGGTCCTGAAGATGCACCAGCAATGCTGCCTCCTCTGCCACAGGATGACTTTTCGTGCCGACCTGTCGTTTGACATTGACCACGACTGTAGTGTTGTCCGAAAGGACACGAATGGCCCCACTGATGTTGAGTGGCCCAAAATGCTCTAGAGACAGCCAAATCGGTTGAGTCTCTAGCCAACTGATTGACCAGCGGCCCTGTGCCATCTGTCTGAGAAAATGGGCTCCCCATCCCACCAGACTTGCATCCATCATGACCACTATCCAATCCAGTGGATCCAGAGCCATGCCCTTCTCCAGATTGGCAGTGCAAAGCACCACTGCAGACTGCACCACGGTGCTCCCTCAAGTGGAAGGTACACCTCCGAGTCCTGCCACTGTGGAGACCAACGGGAAATAAGAGAGTGTTGTAGTGATCTCATGTGAGCCGTGGCCCAAGGCACCACTTCAAATGTAGCCACCATCGATCCCAGAAACTGGAGATAGTCTCATACCGAGGGAGCCCTCTCCAACAAGAGAGCCCATATCTGACCCTGAATCTTGCTGATCCAAGCCGCCAGCAAAAACACATGCTCTTCCAGCGTGCTGAACCTGATCCCCAAATATTTGAGGGACTAGGCGGAAGATGACTCTTGACTGGGTTCACCACCCATCCCAGAGATTCCAGAAATCATACCACTTGATCAATTACTCTCTTGCTTTCCAGATAGGAGGAAATATTTTTTCACTCAACAAATAGTTAAGCTCTGGAACTCTTTGCCAGAGGATGTAGTAACAACAGTTAGCACATCTTGGTTTAAAAAAGGTTTGGACAAGTTCCTGGAGGAAAGTCCATAATCTGCCATTGAGACAGACATGGGGAAGCAACTGCTTGCCATGGGATTGGTAGCATGGAATGTTGCCACGATCTGGGTTTCTGACAGGTACTTGTGACCTGGCTTGGGCACTGTTGGAAACAGGATAATGGGCTAGATGGACCATTGGTCTGATGCAGTATGGCTACTCTTATGTTCTGCTTCTGAAGCGCTGCCACCACAACCTTGGAAAATGCCCAAAGCGCCATTGCGAGCCCGAACAGCAGCACACAAAACTGAAAATGGTTTCCTAAGACAGCAAAATGGATGAATAGAAATGTGCATACACACCTCCATAAGATCAAGATGTAAGGAACTCTCCGCGCTGAACTGTTACAATGTCTCCATAGGAAAGGAAGGAACCTTGAGGGACACATTTACGATCCAAAATGGGCTGGTAAGTCCTCTCCTCCTCGGGGACCACAAAATAAATTTGATACAGAACATGCAAAAGAAGGAGATGGTGGAACTGTGCATTGTTCTAGACACAGAAAGTCTTCGATGTGGTCGAATGGCAATATTTACTTGCAGTACTGAGAAAGTTTGGACTGGGTGCAGGCACTGTACAATATTCCATGGGCATGAGTGGCTGTTAATAACAGGGAGTCTGTACCAGTGGCATTAAAGAAGGTGACGAGACAGGGATTTCCTCTCTCACTACTTCTGTTTTTTTCCTCATTTAATGCATTGCGAATAGGGCTCTCAAAGAAATGAAGGTTTGCTAATATGATAAGCAGATGAGTTCATTTGTATGGAGAAAGAAAAAGAAACGTACCAAATGGGAGTGGCTAATAAAGGCTGATGAGGAGAGAAGATTGGGATGCTCTAAACTTGATAGGTCTTATGAAGCCTTTGTGCTTAAGGCTATCCAGTTCCATTACCAGCAGCTGATGGATGCTCATTGGGTTAGGATGGAAAGGGCATACACTGCTCCTCTTTTTGAAGGGATTTTGGATTCTCAGGAGGGAGACAGCACAAAAGGGAGGGAAAAAGGTAGGTGAAGGCCATGTATTTTTGGATCTTTAAACATTTTCTTTTTTTTTTTTTGTATCTATGAATTTTTTATTAAATAACCAAAAATATAAAGAAAACCACAATTCCATTACAAACAATTCTTCCTTCCCCATACAACCAGAATAGCAAATCCCAACAAACCCAGTCCCCTCCCCCCCACTCAACTGTACAATCCATTCTTGATAACACAAACCCAAGGGACACACTGTGGTTCTTCACTGCCCCCTGCCACATCTACCCACCCCCTCCCCCAATACAAGTATGGTAGTTAGATAAGTCCACTCTTCTTTATCCAGAACATAACATCCATGGAGATAATCTGCAAGTACAGTGCACTCCATTTAAGTGCACGTCAGATAAGCGCATGCTCAGTATAACTGCATGCCATACTTCGGTCCCATTTTTGGCACCTTTAATTTATATGGGGACAAACTTCGGTTTAGCGCACCACTGATAAGTGCAAGATTCGCTTATATGCATGGTTCAAGACCGCTCTTCTGCAGGAAAGACTCCGCATAAGCGTGCGCATGGAATATGGAAGCCGATTGGCGCGTGTCAACTAACGTGATTTCAAATTTACTGCCTCTTTAACTGCCACAGGCAGAATAAGCAAAGAATGCTGTTAGGGCGTACACCGGGGTCGTCGTCGCGGCGCAACTGTAAGACTAACACTGGCTGAACGAATAGAAGTTCTTAAAAAATTAGAAAACAAACGAAGTCAAGCATCTATTGCTAAAGAATATGGTGTCAATCCCAGTCAAATTTCACGTGTCTTGAAGCAGAAAGACCAGCTTCTGGAAGACTGGCAAAACAATACAAATCCACAACAGAAACGAAAACGGGTGGGAAAAGCTGAGGATGTAGAAGATGCTCTTCTTTGGTGGTTTTCTCGAGTCAGGAGCAGACAGTTTCCTGTCAGTGGGTCCATTGCTTATGGAGAAAGCTAACCAGCTAGCTGAAAGTCTTAGACTAACTGAATTCAAAGCCACTGTTGGATGGCTGAAAAGATGGAAGGAGAGGAACAACATAAAATTGAAAAAACAGCATGGTGAAAAACAAGACGCTGATGACTTTGGTGCTGAAAATTGGGTTGTTTCAGTTCTTCCTACCATCTTGAACGAGTTTGCACCTCCAGGTACAACGCAGATTCAAACAACGCTGGACGGATACGCCACAAGCACCCCACGTGAGTTTACCCGCAGTGTGGGCAGGTGAAGGAGCACCTAGCCCACAGGGTTTGGAAACATCTTTGTCCTCGCCGGAAGTGAATCCACCGCTGTGCCCCGCTGTAGCTTGGGCGTGTTTGGAGACTCAGGAGCATTCGGAAGTCGTTACTCCAGGCTCTCCGGTCGGCGGTGACACCCCCATGGCAGCGGGAGGTAACAGCAATGGAGAAATTGTATCTCCACCGGCGCCAACACTAGAATCTATTTGGTCCGCGATTCAGTACTTAACATCTATAGTTTCGCAAACTGCTCAGGAGACGACGTCAACAGTGAGTAAATTGGATTTGTTAACAAATGCTTTATAGACATTGAACAAGAAACTGCATTAAATAAAACACAGGTACAACAGGATATTTCTTCTTTGTCAAAACAAAACGGATTTACTGATTAAAGATAAAATAACAACTCATCATAAATTGGAAAATTTCAAAAATTATAATAGACGTTTGAACCTACGGATTCTCAATTTCCACCATTCTTCTGAAATAAATGCAACTGAGATGTTTAAAAAGTACTTAATTGAAAGTCTGTCTGTTTCTCCAAACTTAATACCTCCTATTAATAAAATATACTATATACCAACTCCTAAAAAGAAAACAGATGGGAATCAAGAACTTCAGGATTTAACAGGTTTTTTGGAAAATTCTAATGATGGGATATTTGAGAGGAGAACCCTTCTTGTCTCAATGGTTTTCGAACAAGATTTGAACATGATTAAAAAATTATATTTCCGAAATCTTACAAAAACCATTTTATGGTGAAAAACTTTGGATTTACCCTGACGTCGTGAAGATCACCCAGAAAAGACGACGATCTTTCTTGGCAATGAGAGATGAAGTTAAGACTTTAGGGGCTAGTTTTATACTGGCCTATCCTTCTAAATGTCAGATAAAATACTTGGATAATAAATACCATTTTTTAGATCCTGAACATTTGAGGAGTTTTATAGATATGAAGAAAGTGAGCAGATAGAGCTGGTGTTAATTTAAGATCTTGTAATTCACTACATATGTGTTTGGGGGGGGGGGGGAGGCCATATTCCTGTAAAAATTTTTCCTGTTTCAACTCCTTTTATGTTTCTAGCCTCCTTGTTCTAATGTTGTGGTCTAAGAAAGAAACTTAATTGTAACAGTGGACCATATTCTGATGTAGAATTTTTCTTTTCAGTTTTTCTTAAACAAGATAATGCTTGTGTTATGTTTAAAAATCAATAAATAAAATAAAAAAAAAGGTTCCAGAGGAGATCCGTGAAACTATAGACTGGTGAGTCTGACGTCGATGCCGGGCAAAATGGTAGAGCCTATTATAAAGAACAAAATTACAGAGCATAATCAAAAACATGGATTAATGAGACAAAAAGGGGCATAATCTAAAGGGGCGCCCAAGTTTCCTTAAGATGTCCTTGCAGGACGTCCTGGCGAAGGGGCGGGGAAACCCATATTATCGAAACAAGATGGGCGTCCATCTTTTGTTTCGATAATACGGTCGGGGACGCATAAATCGTGAAATTTAGGTCGACCTTAGAGATGGTCGTCCTCGATTTTCAGCCATAATGGAAACCGAGGACGCCCATCTCAGCCATTTGGTCGTGGGAGGAGCCAGCATTCGTAGTGCACTGGCCCCCCTGACATGCCAAGACACCAACCGGGCACCCTAGGGAGCACTCCAGTGGACTTCAGAAATTGCTCCCAGGTGCATAGCTCCCTTTGTGTGCTGAGCCCCCCAACCCCCCCCCCCCAAAACCCACTCCCTACAACTGTACACCACTACCATAGCCCTAAGGGGTGAAGGGGGGCACCTACATGTGGGTACAGTGGGTTTCTGGTGGGTTTTGAAGGGCTCACATTTATCACCACAAGTGTAACAGGTAGGGGGGGGGGATGGGCCTGGGTCCGCCTGCCTGAAGTGCACTGCACCCACTAAAACTGCTCCAGGAACCTGCATACTGCTGTCATGGAGCTGGGTACGATATTTGAGGCTGGCATATTTTCTTTAGGGTGGGAGGGGGTTAGTGACCACTGGGGGAGAAAGGGGAGGTCACCCCCGATTCCCTCCAGTGGTCATCTGGTCATTTAGGGCACATTTTTGTGGCTTGGTCGTAAGAAAAAAAAGGACCAGGTAAAGCTGTCCAAGTGTTCGTCAGGGACGCCCTTCTTTTTTCCATTATTGGTCGAGGACGCCCATGTGTTAGGTACGCCCCAGTCCCGCCTTCACTATGCCTCCGACACGCCCCCGTGAACTTTGGTCGTCCCAGTGACAGAAAGCAGTTGAGGATGCCCAAAATCGGCTTTCGATTATGCCGATTTGGGCTACCCTGTGAGAAGGACGCACAACTTGCGATGTGTGTCGAAAGATGAGCGTCCTTCTCTTTTGAAAATAAGCCTGAAAGTCAACATGGATTTAGTGAAGGGAAATCTTGGCTCATCAATCTACTACATTTCTTTGAAGGGGTGAACAAATGTGTGGATAAAGGTGAGCCGGTTGATATTGTGTATCTGGATTTTCAGAAGGCGTTTGACAAAGTACCTCATGAAAGACTCCAGAGGAAATTGGAGAGTCATGGGATAGGAGGTAGTGTTCTATGGTGGATTAAAAACTGGTTAAAAGATAGAAAACAAACAGAGAGTAGGGTTAAATGGTCAGTATTCTCAGTGGAGAAGGATAGTTAGTGGGGTTCCTCAGGGGTCTGTGCTGGGACCACTGCTTTTTAACATATTTATAAATGACCTAGAGATGGGAGTAACTAGTGAAGAAATTAAATTTGCTGATGACACAAAGTTATTCAAAGTCGTTAAATTACAGGAGGATTGTGAAAAATTACAAGAGGACCTTACGAGACTGGGAGACTGGGCATCTAAATAGCAGATGACGTTTAATGTGAGCAAGTGCAAAGTGATGCATGCGGGAAAGAGGAACCCAAATTATAGCTACGTCATGCAAGGTTCCATGTTAGGAGTCACGGACCAAGAAAGGGATCTAGGTGTAGTCATTGATGATAACTTGAAACCTTCTGCTCAGTGTGCCGCCGCGGCTAAGAAAGCAAATAGAATGTTAGGTATTATTAGGAAAGGAATGGAAAACAAAAATGAGGAAGTTATAATGCCTTTGTGTTCAATTCTGGCTGCCGTATCTAAAAAAAAGATATAGTGGAATTAGAAAATGTGCAGAGAAGGGCGACGAAAATGATAAAGGGGATGGGTCCACTTCCCTTTGAGGAAAGGCTAAAGTGGCTAGGGCTCTTCAGCTTGGAGATAAGGCAGCTGAGGGAAGATATGATAGAGGTCTATAAAATGAGTCGAGTGGAACAAGTAGATGTGAGGCGTCTGTTTACACTTTCCAAAAATACAAGGTCTAGGGAACATGTGATGAAGCTACAATGTAATAAATTTAAAATGGAGAAAATATTTCTTCACTCAACATGTAATAGAAAACTTAATTAATGGTCTCGACCCAACCCCTAGTGAATACCCTCCTGACCGAATATGTTCAAATTTTCCTCTCCTCAGCACCAACACAGTTACCCAGGCGATTAAACAATACTCCAACAGCCATTGTCAACTGGACACCTGCCCCAGCTACCTAATACGATCTGCCCCCCACCGCTTCAATACGGATCTCACATCCCACTTAAACTTCATGCTTCAACAGGGTATCTACCCTAAAGAAAAAGGCAACATCCTGCTCACCCCAATACCAAAAGACACCAAGAAAAAAAACAAACGACATTACCAACTACCGCCCAGTAGCATCTATCCCATTAGTAGTCAAACTAATGGAAGGACTGGTGACCAAACAACTCAATGACTACATAAACAAATTCACTATACTACTTGAGTCACAATCAGGATTTTGACCCCTACACAGCACCGAAACAGTACTACTCACTCTCCTAACCAAATTCAAGCAGGAAATAGCAATAGGCAAGAGCATTCTCCTCCTCCAATTTGACATGTCAAATGCGTTCAACATGGTTAACCATAACATATTGCTAAGACTCCTAGACTACTTCAGAATCAGTGGTGGCACTCTCAAATGGATTAAGGGTTTTCTAACCACAAGAACAAACATATCAAACAAACAAACAAGAACAAAGTGAAATAAAAAACAAACATATCGTCACTGTGGAAACCAGGCTGCGGAGTACCACAAGGATCACCACTATCATTGATCCTTTTCAACCTCATGATGACTCCACTAGCCAAGACCTTATCCACCCAAGGCCTTAACCCATTTATCTACGCTGATGACGTTACATTATACATCCCCTACAAACATGATCTGGCGGAAATCACCAACGAAAATCAAGCTAAGCTTAAACATCATGAACTCATGGGCAAATGCATTCGAACTAAAACTCAATACAGAAAAAACACACTGTCTCATCATCTCATCCTAATACAATACATACAAACCCACAAACATTAACACCTCAGGATACACCCTCCCTATCTCAGATAGCCTGAAAATTCTCGGAGTAACAATCAACCATAACCTATCACTAGAGACCCAAGCGAAATCCACCATAAAGAAAATGTTTTCTCAATGTGGAAACTCAAACGCGTGAAACCATTCTTCCCGAGGGAAATATTTTGTAACATGGTACAGCCAATGGTACTAAGCCACGCAGATTACTGTAATGGAATCTATGCGGGATGCAAGGATCAAATCATAAAGAAACCAGACCGCCCAAAACACAGCAGCCAGGCTTGTATTTTGAAAAACACGTTCATACAGCGCCAAACCACTCCGAGAAAAACTGCATTGGCTACCAATCAAAGAACATATCACAAAATCTGCACGATCATACCTAAACCTCCACTACCCAAGCAGCAATGGACTCAAATACAAATCCACCTATTCATCCAGCTTTTCCTACCTAAGCGCACAACTATGGAACGCATTGCCAAAAGCAGTAAAAACTACGCTCGACCACCTACATTTTTGGAAAGCACTAAAGACAGACCTGTTCAGAAGAGCATACCCCACAGACCCAACATAAAAATACCTAGACACTTGCGACACAATGTATCCAAAGACCGTAACGGTCATTACCTGACTCTTCTTCCCCCCTTTCTCTCCCTAAGTTCCCCCCAATTGTACCTACCATACATGTACCTCATTCTACCACAATATCACTTTGTATTCATTCATACCATGTATTTGTTCAGACCGGAATTGGCTAACGCCGTTAACGGTTATATGTAAGCCACATTGAGCCTGCAAAAAGGTGGGAAAATGTGGGATACAAATTTAACAAATAATAATAATAAATAATAATTAAGCTCTGGAATTCGTTGCCAGAGAATGTGGTAAAGGCAATTAGCTTAGCGAAGTTTAAAAAAAGGTTTGGATGGCTTTCTAAAGAAAAAGTCCGTAGACCATTATTAAATGGATTTGGGGAGAATCCACTATTTCTGGGATTAGCAGTATAGAATGTTTTGTACCTGGATCTTGCCAGGTATTGTGACCTGGATTGGCCACTGTTGGAAACAGGATGCTGGGCTTGATGAACCTTTAGTCTTTCCCAGTATGGCAATACTTATCTACTTATAGTAACCTATGGATTTTTGTAAGTCTAAATGCTAAGAAAATATGCCTCACATTCACATATATTTTTCTTCCTTTTTTTGTCATATAATTAATCCAGTTTGCTTTGCCAAGTGATTCACTTGTAAGATTTTGTTTGAATTTATTTATTTATTGCATTTGTATCCCACATTTTCCCACCTATTTGCAGGCTCAATGTGGCTTACAAAGTCCTGTTATGGCACTGTCATTCCAGGATATCAGATACAATTGGTGATGTAAAAAGATTAAGGGAAAAAAGAAAAGATTTAGGGGGTAAGTATAGAAGGTAGACTTTCATAACTGGTGTGAGTTGGCTAAGTAATTTAGTAAGGCTATGGGTTCTCTTTGTAGGCCTTGTTGAAGAGATATGTCTTCAGAGATTTACGAAAGTTGGTTATTTCATCAATAGTTTTCAAGGCAATAGGTAATGCATTCCACAACTGCGTGCTCATGTACGAGAAGGTAGTTGCATGTACCATCTTGTATTTTAGTCCTTTACAGCTGGGGAAGTGTAGATTTATAAAGAGGAAAACAAAACCACCAAAAGAACAAAATTAACCTTGACAAAACCAAAGTGCTGAATATTTCCTTAGGAAAAGACAAGTGGCAATCATCATGTAAAAATTTCCCCTTTAAATGTGTCCCATTCTCAACTAAAATATTTAGGGGTTAAGGTCACTAGGAACCTTTCTACTTTATTTCAAGCTAAATATGTTCCCTTAATCAAGAATATTCAAGAAAGGAGATTGGGGAAGAGGTGATTTTTCATGGTCTTACCTCTCCTATTCTACTTATTTCAAGCCCTTCTAATCCAAATTAGTACTGATATTTTGAATAGATGGCAAAAGCTTTGGACAAACTTTACTGGGGGGAGGGAGATGCCCACAACAGAAAAAAAGCATACTCAGCACAACTTAAGACATATTTGGAACTGGCAAGCTACTCATTGAACAGTTTTATACATCCCAGACACAGTTGAAAGATCTCACATGGGTGGTTCATACACTTCAAGGGCTTATCCCCTACAGTTAATCCTTTTGTATGGTATATTATGAAACTGTGGAATGACTTGATATCTTCTCTAAAGGGCATACAATGGTATTCTTGGTTTAACACCAATAGCTCTTCTCCATGTGGAAGGGGTTGGGGTGGGACCTGCTCAGATTAGACAGTGGGAAAAAAGGGGGCTAGATACATCTAGCAATTTTTTCATGTTGGACAATTAAAAAGTTTTGAAAATCTGACACAGGAATTTCATCTTCCCAGATGGGGAATTCTTTATATATATATACACAATGCAGTCTATATCAGGGTCATTTCTCTTTTTAGTTCCAATATTTTTATTGTGTTTTATAAATGATAACAAATGGCTAAAATAAAGTAATTAGCCAGCATAACAATTTAAAAGTGACTAACAGGCATATTTTCAAAGCACTCCTTACAAAGTTCCATAGAAACCTATGGAACTTTGGAAGGCTAATAAGTGCTTTGAAAATGAGCCCCAAAGCATCAGGTAAACATGTTCAAGTTAAGGCTAGACAGGGATTATTGCTATAACAGATCATAAACATAAATAATCACAGGAGTAACACACAGGTTCAATTCTGACAAAGGTTATTACATAGTTGGTCTAATAAAGGAGTCCATATTTTTTGTAGTTAACAAGTGAGTTAAACTTTTCAGCCGCAGCATATTCATATTTAGCTAAATACATATGGAGTTCCACCATGACAAATAAGTTACTTTGTTAAGATCTTTCCAACAAAAGAAAAGTGTTCTTAGGGCTTGTTGTAACATTAAGTCCAATAATTGTGCTTGATATTTGTCTATTGCCGATTGTATTGACAGCATTTGAAGTGTTTTTAAGTCTGTTGCATAGCGGTCTCTTTTCTACAAATTGGCCGAATTCTCTGCTGTGTCTACATCTTAATGGTACTAGTATTGTTTGCTAATCACCTCAGTTAGATGTTATCACTAAACTGCTTTATTGTTTAATTTTGCTTTCATGACTCATGATGCTAAGTTTACATATAAAGTTAGTGTTTATTTATCAATAATGTACAAATGCACTAATGATAAATTAATAGTATTTTTACTGCTTAATCATCCTTAATAGCAGTGCTTACAATAACTATACAGACTATAATATGGCTTCTCTGCTTCTTCTCTTTATATTTTTCCCGCGCTGTTATTTAAGGTATTGCACTCATACTAATACTAACACAGCTTGCAGCGCTCTCCAAATTTGTATAGCATGGTCCCTGTACTTTTACCAGGGTCATTTTAAGGATGAAACAAAGAGGCCTCTTAATTCGCTAGAACTTTTATGTCTTCAGATGATGCAAGCCAGGGCTTTGATTTCTGCATTGTACAAGGAAGTATGAACTTAAAAAGCTCAAATATTCAGGCGGATATGCCCAGATTGTCAGATCAAGCGGTAATGGAGTTGGACATGCCGCTACAGATGAGAGAGTTACAGAAAGCAATTAAGGGATTGCGGCCGTTGACAGCTCCAGGTGAAGACGGCTTCTCGGGAGAGTTCTTTAAATTGATGCAGGCTCCTATGGGGGGAACATTGCTTGATTATCTGCAGGCAATCGTACAGGAGGGCACGATTCCGGGTAGGGAAAATACAGCCCTCATCTCACTCATACTAAAACCGGGTCGGCCACCCGAAGATCCAGCATCATACAGGCCTATCTCATTAATTAATGTGGACATCAAACTCCTTGCAAAGGTAATGGCCAACAGACTGGCTGCCCGGATTGCAGAGTTGGTGGATGTGGCACAAGTGGGCTTCATTCCTCGCAGACAATCAGTATTGCATGTCCGCAGAATCCTACTGGATATGGCACAGAGCAAGTATACACAGTCACCGTTACTAGTGGCAAGTCTAGATGCTGCTAGGGCTTTTGACCAGGTGGACTGGAAATATTTGTTCCATGTCTTGGAATGGGTGGGGATCCCTGAGGGGTTTTGAGAGCAGTTAAGGCGCTCTATTCAGGCATGTTGGCGCAGATTGTAGCGAATGGGAGTAGGTCGGCACCTTTTGAAGTGCAACGCGGCACGCGGCAGGGCTGCCCATTGTCCCCGCTCTTATTTGACCTTTCTCTAGAGCCCTTGCTGCGGATACTTAATAAGACATGTAAGATACAGGGCATTAGTGTAGGGGGGGAGGAGCTTCGTGCACTGGCGTATGCGGATGACATTATGCTTTTGCTCGCGGACCCCCAAGCCTCTTTAGAATATGTTTTACAGGTAGTGGAACAATATGGTGCGGTGTCAGGGTTTCCCTTAATCTTCAAAAGTCATGTGCGATGGCACCGGATGACGATACGTTCCATGACTGGAGAGGTCAATTCCCGTTACGTCAGGAAGATGTAGCGCTAAAATATTTAGGGATTTTAATACCTAGAGATTTGACACTTCTATACGAACAAAATATCAGAACACTCATGGAGATGACGAAAAAAACAGCTGCTGCTATGGCAGGCACTACCATTATCTCTGTGGGGAAGGATAGCGCTGTTCAATATGCTGGTAGTGCCGAAATGGGTATATGTTTTCCAGCAGCTCCCGCTCTTTCTAAAAAAAAAAAAAAAGGATGAGAATAAAATGGGGAAAATGTTACAAACATATTTATGGAAAGGGAAACGCCCAAGACTAAAGCTCTCTATGATCTTGACACCTAGAGAATATGGGGGTATGGGAATGTTAAAACCTTCGCTCATTAACGGTAGCATGCTCTATGCGCCACATAAGTGATTGGTTCTGAGGATCCTCGGACTTCTCCCTGACGGCTATAGAGACCTCTATTTTTCCGGAGACCCAATTTAGTCACCTGTTACATACTGGGGGTAACTTACCTCAGGCGGCGCTGAAACGCCATCCATTGCTGGGATCCCTGCGAGCGACCTGGAGGTGGCTTTGCCGTCGTCATCAGCTTTCCGCTAAAGTAACGCCATATCTCTCAATCTGCAATAATCCGGATTTCCCACCAGGTCAGGGAAATAGTGTGTTCCAACAATGGGAAAAGAAGGGTATAATATACTTGGTGCACATCATAGATGAGGAGGGTAAGATCCGGCCTTTTACCACCTTGCAACAACAATATGGGATCCCAGCGAGGCATTTTTTTGCGTATCTCCAATTAAGACATTATGTCCAGACTTTACCCTGGACGGACCTGACGGAGGATGTGTCCGACATTCTCTCGGAGACTTATACGTTGGGAGCTCAGCTGTGTGTGCCATTAAGATTTCATCACCAGCAATTGAAGGACACGACTGTAGAGCTACATTATGCGTCCTTGGCAGCAGACTGGTCCAAAGATTTAAACTGTGAGGTGACGGAGGAGATGTGCAAAGTATACTTAAAACAATTATATGCGCGGCGTTTGTCAGTAGTACAGCGCGAAAAACTATATAGATTCTTGTTAAGACTGCACATCTCTCCTCTACGGGCATTTAAGGCAAAAATTTCCAGTTCGGGGGTCTGTCCAAAGTGTGGGGCGGTTATGGCCTCCTTAGGGCATATGTTCTGGCTCTGCCCGGCGGTACAGAGCTTCTGGGGGACAGTGCTACAGATTATAGATTTGTGGTGGGGATGTACTCTCACTTGTGACCCCTTGCTGCTATTTAATAGCTTTAAATTTACAACACAACCTCCGGCGGGGTTTAAGAGATTCGTGCAATTAGCAATTTTTTGCGCCATCCATGCCATCTTGACAGCCTGGATGATGCCGCAGGGCCCTCACATCTGGAGGTGGAGATCACAGTTAATCCACCAAATGAGAATAGATAGGTGTGGGGTGCAAAACATGGATAGTGTTCCAGGCGCCAGGTTTAGAGAAATATGGGAGCCAGTGTGGAACACCTTGCCACCTAAAGGGAGAAGTTACATCTTAAACATTTAATCATCACGCATGAAGGGAGGATGGGTAGGGAGGGGGTGAGTTGGGTGGGATGGGATAGAGGGAGTGGGTTTCTGTGCTGTGCTAGAGTAGTGTAGGGGAGAGGGAGGAGACGACGGGGACTCCAGAGCAGTCGGCTCCACTCATTGACAGGGGGACAGGGGAGTCCGTCCTGATATTGGGGTGCATACATTTGGTTAGATCGATTGTGAGGGTCCTATCCCACGTTAGTGTCGGGGAAGTGGGCTGGGAGGCCATAAGAACCAAAGCCTCTGGTCTTACGTGTGGAACTAGTCCTTGACTTATAAAGTGTAATGGTTTTCTTAAAGTTCTACTTGTTAGTTTGTCTGGTGGCCGGTACAGGGGAGGGGGGGGGGGGGGAGGGAGGAAATGGGGAATGCAAAATTTGTTGTAATCCTTAAGCACGTGGCATCTTGAAGCACATATGTGTTGTTTCTGTGTTGAGATATGTACCTGCAATATATGTATTGGATTACCAATAAAAAGATTTAAACATAAATTATTTCCCTCATATTTGTGCCTTAAGATTATCTACCTATATTAGGGTAATCAAATTCTAGTTCTTAACAATACTTGTATTAAGATAATTTAGGGGAACTCAAATACTGTAAACTGATCCCTGGTTTTCTCTTTTCATAAAGTTTTATATTCTTTGTGGTTTAGGTCTGTATGGAAATTTCTCTTGAAAATAATAAAAATATGAACTAAAAAAAAAAGCTCACATATATGAGGGGACTGGCAATCTGATTTGGGTTTGGAATTAGAGATTTCACAATAGGAAGACATTATTCTGAGAGCTCATAGATCTTCTATTTATGCCAGTCTCAATGAAAATAGTTTGTGGTGGTATCTAAAGCCCTTGCGATTAAGTAGAGGCCCTTTACTACGAAAGAGTCCTGTTTACATATGTGGTGGGCCTGCCCCATCAGACCTTTCTGGGGGCAAATATAAGATGCCAGATAGGAAATTGTGGGCGTCTCCTACAGTTGACACCAGCAATTCGCCTATTTAATACAGGTCTTGATACTACTGATCCCTTACTCAAAGTTTTCATTAATTGTTTTATAGCTGCAAGATGTTTCATACCTTCATTAGATGCCTGGCACAAAAAAAAAACTGCAATGTTTTTCTTATGGAAAGGCTCACTGCCATTAAGGCTGATGTTATACTCTTACAGAAAAATGTTGACGTATTTTGCATAATTACTTGGACAAAATTTAGTCTGTACATATGGTTAAGTGGAGACAGACTGGGTGATGCCAGGTTTTTGAATATTAGAGCTTACTGGAGGGTGGAGGAAGTTGGATGTATACCTATATTATTATTGTTATGACTCCAGGGTCTGGGAGAATGGAAGTTATTATTGGGTTAGTTTATGTGTTTGACTATGGAATTATATTTTGTTTGTTACTATAAAATCTAATAAAATTTCAAGTAGAAAAAAAATAAATTATATGCCTGTTGGCAGGCAGCAGGGACATTTGGAAAAGGAAGCCTTAGATACTATTGCATCAGTAGACAATTTGGATATTCACTTTTTAGGAGTCATTACTAGATAAGGTCCCAAAAAAACAGGTAGGCAAGTGGTCTGCTAAGTCCTGAAGGAAGGAAACTGTGAAAGCAAACACGCTGAATGGTAGATGAAATCTTAAAATAATTTACTGGTCTGTTTGCTGGGGTTATTTTATCATCTAGGAGCATTAGGCTGCAAAGCTGAAGCCAAATGCTCCTGGGCAGGAAGATCCCCCTAGGTTTCCGGCCCCCCTCAACTTAAACCCCCCAACCCCCCCCCCCCCCCCCCCCCCGGTACAAGGTCTGCTCACCCCCCACAAGAACAAGCCCCCCACTCCCCTTGGTATCACTGGTGGTCCGGGGGGAGGGGGTGTGTCTTCAAGCAGAAGTGATGCCCATTCCTACACCAGCTTCAAAATGGTGCCCCTAGTAGTAGTCTCACATGACTACCACTAAAGGTCATATTTCCATCTAACAAAATTATATGGAAATATGACCCCTAGTGGTAGTTGTGCAAAGGGACAAAAATAGGAGCATCATTTGAAGCCGGTGCAGGACTGGGCAACGCTCCTACCCAAAGACCCCCTCAGACCCCAGGAAGACTTCCCATAAACACCAGAAGGCCTCCCCCTGACCACCAATGATATCAAAAGGGCGATGAAGGGGGGAGGGGTGACTTGTGAGGGTGGGCGGGTTTTGTGTTAAGAGTGGGGAGTTAGGTCGGGGGAGGGGGCCCTGATCTAGCAGCCCAGGATCATTAGGCCATGGCTTTGCAGTCCGATGCTCCAGGGCCATGGGAATAATGTTACTTGTGAGGTGGCTTGCAAGCAGCAAGGTGGCTTGCACTGGGATTCAGCAATCTGGTACCAGGATCCCACAGGTTGCTGAATCCTGAAGGAAATAAGGTGCGCTAAGTGGTGAACTTTTACTTCACTTTGATGATTCCCCCACCCCCTTTGTGTCTAATTCATAGACTGTACATTTTGTACTATGAGGTTACAGTGTATTAAATTTAATATTGCGTATAAGGATGTTACACATGTTTTTAATCAGATTAATAGGACAGAGAAAGTACCTGCATATAATGTGTACAGTGCTGCCTATGTCTAGTAGCGCTATAGAAATGATTAGTAGTAGCAGTAGTAGTATATAATCCACCTAGAACCTAGCAGTTAGAGCAGACTATAAATGCCCATGGTTACATAAAATTAAGCACAATACATCACAATACATTGTTTACATAACATTCTTATACTGCCTGTTTTTTTGTCTTTTCCCTCTCAGGGCCCAATTGCAGAAAAGTCCCCATTAACAACCATGTGTGTTTAGATTCTCAATAGAACTTACCAATCTGGAAATAGCGAGCGATAATCAAAGGAAATCGAATGCAAATGAGCTGCACACAATTTCAGCAAGCAGCTCGGTAGGGAAAGCGCCCAGCAGATGCACAGAACAGATTCTTGGCAACTGTCCCTGTTCTGCACATGTGCTAGGCAGGGGCGTAGCTACGGGTGGCCTGGGTGGGCCCAGGCCCACCCAATTTCAGCTCTGGCCCGCCCACTCCCATTGCTCCCATTGCCGGCCACTGCTGCTTTTCCTATTGAGCAGCAGGGCCGGCGCTACAAAAAGAAGAAGCGCTCAGCTGACTGAGCTGAGCAATGCCGCCAACGTGTAACAACGAGAAAAAAATGTAAAAAAAAAAAAAGCACGGCACCGTAGGGCAGCCTCGAAGCATTGGCTGCTGGCTCTGCAGGCTCCTCCCATCTCTTACGTCACTGCCCCTGTAGCGAAACAGGGGCAGTGACGTTAAGAGACGGGAGGAGCCTGCAGAGCCAGCAGCCAATGCTTCGAGGCTGCCTGCGGTTGCCGCGCTTTTTTTTTTAAACATCTTTTTTCTCGTCTTTAGCGTTGGTGGCGGCGCTCAGCTCAATCAGCTGAGCGCTTCTTCTTTTTGTAGCTGGGGCTGGCAGGCCTGAATCGGGTGGGCCTGAATCGGATGGCAGGATGGGGACTGGGAGAAAGAAGGAAAACGGAAGGATAGGGAGAGAAAGAGGGAAAACAGATGGCAGGATGGGGACTGGGAGAAAGAGGGAAAACGGATGGCAGGGTGGGGACTGGGGAGAAAGAGGGAAACAGAAGGATGGAGAGAGAAAGAGGGAAAACGGATGGCAGGGGTGGGGACTGGGGAGAAAGAGGGAAAACAGAAGGATGGGGAGAGAAAGAGGGAAAACGGATGCAGGGTGGGGACTGGGGAGAAAGAGGGAAAACAGATGGCAGGGTGGGACTGGGGAGAAAGAGGGAAAACAGAAGGATGGGGAGAGAAAGAGGGAAAACAAGGATGGGGAGAAAGAGGGAAAACAGATAGGAGGATGGCAGAGAAAGAGGGAAAACGGATGGCAGGATGGGGACTGGGGAGAAAGAGGGAAAACAGAAGGATGGGGAGAGAAAGAGGGAAAACGGATGGCAGGTGGGGACTGGGGAGAAAGAGGGAAAACAAGGATGGGGAGAAAGAGGGAAAACAGATAGGAGGATGGCCAGAGAAAGAGGGAAATGGAAGGATGGGGAGAGAAAGAGAGAAAACAGATAGGAGGATGGCAGAGAAAGAGGGAAATAGAAGGATGGGGAGAGAAAGAGGGAAAACAGATAGGAGGATGGCAGAGAAAGAGGGGAAAACGGAAGGATCGGGAGAGAAAGAGGGAAAACAGAGTGAAGGATGGCAGAGAAAGAGGGAAAACAGAGTGAAGGATGGGGAGAGAAAGAGGGAAAACGGATGGCAGGGTAGGGGCTGGGGAGAAAGAGGGAAACCAAGGATGGGGAGAAAGAGGGAAAACAGATAGGAGGATGGCAGAGAAAGAGGGAAAATGGAAGGATGGCACAGAAAGAGGGAAAACGGATGGATAGGAAGAGAGACACTGGATGGAAGGATGGGGAGAGAAAGAGGGGAGATGGATGAAAGGATGCAGAGAGAAAGGGGCGAGACTGGAAGGATGTGGAGAGAGAAGGGACACTGAACAGAAAAGGGTAGAGAGATAGACACTGGTTAGAAGGAGGAGAGAGAGACATTAGATGGAAGGATCAGGAGAGAGGGTAAATGGGTGGAAGGATGGGGAGAGAAAGAGGGAAGACGCTGGATGGAAGGGTAGGGAGAAAGAGGTGACACTGGATGGAAGGATGCAGAAAGAAAGAGGGGAGACTACTGGAAGGATGGGGAGAGAGAAGGGAGACACTGGAAGGATGGGGAGAGAAAGAAGAGAGCTGCTGGATGGAAAAGGAGAGTAGTGAAAGACTGGAGAATAAGAGGAGGGGCATGGGGAGAACAAGGGTGAGAAAAAGATGAAAAGCCATAAGTAGATGAAGGAAATTAAAGAATGGATAGTAAGAATGAATTAAATCTGGACCAGAGAGAGAGAGGCAGAAAAATATTGAAGAAAGCAAAGAAAAAGGAGAGAAAAATGACAAATGCCAGGAAACCCTGGCAGAAGAGTTAAGCGGAAAACGAAGGAAAGCAGAATCTAGAGACTGGGAGCAACACAATGAAAAAAAGTAAATGGCCATACAACAAAGGTAAAGAAAATAATTTTATTTTTAATTTAGGATAAGTAATATGGTACCTGTGTTAATGAAGTTTCAGAGACCAATACTTCCGTCCTTAGGTCAGGCAAGGATACCGTAACAGCATTATACTGACCTGAGGCAGGAGGTTTTGGCCTCTGAAAGCTCACTGAAAGGATTAGGCTATTAATAAATTGTCTGAAAATCTGATGCACTGAAAAGCAGCACTTTACCCTGTGTGACAAATGTATCTGAGTGTGACTACATTTTGCTGGGGTAGGGGGGTAGAGAGAAAATTTTTGTGCCCACCCACTTTTGGGTTCAGGCCCACCCAAAATTGGCACTCTGGCTACGCCACTGGTGCTAGGGCTGGTGTACTCTTTCTTTTCCCCTGCAGTACTTGCTGGATTCACTGTCCCCCTATCTCCTTTCTCTTGAAGTGCTCTGTTGCTAGCTCCAGCTTACTTAGGGTTACCATATTTGCCCTGACAAAAAAAGAAGACACCAATAGCTATGCCCCTCCCAGCTCCCCTCCAGTATGCCTCTTCCCCACCTCGTCACGCCCCTTCCCCAAGTAACACAGTCATCTTGACTTGACCCCCCCAAAGTAAGTCCTCTTCTATATATTTCCCTCCCCCCAAATCTTTTTCCAGCCTCCCTCCACCCACCTTTTTTATTTTTTACAGCTCCCTCACCCCTGTTAAAGGTAGGCGGTCCTTTCTGTACATCACTTGGAAATTGTCTGTACATCGCTCGGAATGCTCATTTTAATACTAATAAGCTCTCTGTAATACATTTGCATAGGATTATCGTTAGATGCTACCCTGAATGGTAAAACCCGCAGAACCCCTTTGTGCATTAGATGCTGAATAACGTGATCACTAGACTGGCTAGAACCAGTTTAAATCAGATGTTGATAGCACGGTAACCTTTGACAATCGGCCCCTCAGTCAGCAGAAGCTGTCATGAAAATTCGCTTATAGATTCTCACAATGTTACTCTTAACCAGCTCAATGCTTCCATCTCCAACCAAAAGCACCAGCTCGACTGAACAGATATTACTAGCCTGTGGCGTGGTTTCTATATTAACAGTGCAAATAAGATTCTCATCCCAGAGTAGGTCAAGTCCCTTTGAATGTGGTTGCTAACAGATTTCTGCCATTGTCTGTTCCTGTCAAATTGCATATTTTTCTCAGCTGTCTGAACTGTAGTACAGCGTGTTAAATAAGGTCAGCCTTCATGATTTTAAATGTATTATCAACCATGAATGACATTTATTTCCATTAAAAAAAAAAGATATGAAAATTAGAAGTCCAGGTTTCTGCAACAGTCCTGAGGTAATTGCAGTATAATCTAAGTTTATATACAGTCTCTCTGTTCCTGAATGTTTTGAAATTATGTAGTGATTCTGTGGCATATTACTCTTTCCCATCCTTCCTCTGTCATTCCCTCTTCTATATATCTCATTTCACTATGCCCTCCTTCTCATCAATGTGATCTTCCATTTGTTGTAGCCTTTGCTTAGCTTACTTTAATTTGCGCCACACAGCTCAGTAAACTTGGTTGTTGCTGTTCAATGAGAGATCAGAGTTAGTCAGTACTGCACAAACTCAAAGCTCACAGTGAAGAGACCGGAGCTGCTGAGGGGAATTAGAGGCCACAAGTGATGGTGAAAGGGGCTTCTAGTGGGTTGGTTTTTTTTTAATTACATTTGTACCCCGCGCTTTCCCACTCATGGCAGGCTCAATGCGGCAGGCAATGGAGGGTTAAGTGACTTGCCCAGAGTCACAAGGAGCTGCCTGTGCCGGGAATCGAATTCAGTTCCTCTGAATTCTAACCACCCTAACCACTAGGCCACTCCTCCACATAAGTTATAACAGTGTTTCTCAAGCTAGTCCTGAACACCCCATAGCTTAGGCTGGTTTTCAAGATATTCAAAATGAATATGCACGAGATAGCTTTTCACACAATGGACAGAACATCCTAAAGTGTGGGGGGGCGCCTTGGGTGCCTGGTTCCTTTCAAAAATGGACTTCTGGTTATGCCCCTGCAGAAAACCAAACTGGCTAGGTTGTACTCCAGGACCAGACCAAGAAACATGGAGCTAGTGGCACCAGTTAGCAGAGAAGCCACCAGCAGCAAAAAGAGCTGGTAGCATGCGGTAGAAGCAGTAGGCTACAGTTTATCACGGAGTGCCATATTAAAAAGCAAATTCTACTGCAGCGGTATAAATATCATACTAGGGACATGGCATTAATATAAAAACAACTCATGTGATGCCTTCTACAAAAGGTTCATAGGGTTGCTCTCACCAGACTGATTAGTCTTCTCATTGCATACTCATGTGAGCAAATACATTCACAGGGATCATATCCTCCTCTGCCATGATTACTCAGGTAACTACCTAGACAAATAAGAACCAAACAGGAAAATTAGCTGACAAGAAAAGTTTTCATAGAAAAACAAAATATCTGAACATTTCAGGGGTGTAGTTATCAACATGGGTTACTGTTAAGATGTGTTATTTTACCAATAACTTGTGCCATTTTATGTAGCATAGGTCCCATTTTATGCAATGAGGCCTAGTTATTAATAACTGGTGTTTAACAGTAGCCCACGTTGATTAACTTCTCCCCTCAAAGATATATATGATAATGTCATGTAATGCCCAACTTCTCTCCCCTAAGCTTTTCCTCTCCATCACCATACCCCTCTCCCTTCCCTTCTTAGATTCTCTTATCTACCTGAAATCTGTATTGTCTTTGGAATACTTGTCCTGTTCTCCTTGGCTGTGTCTGGATTCTCATTCTACAAAGTACAATGTATCACAAAATGAGGTGTACTGTATACTGCAGTTCACCAATTACAAGTTCTTGTGTTTCAAACAATATAAACTTTGGTAAAATGGAGACATACCTAAAAGAGACACTGGCAGAGTGGAAGAACAATGGGCTAAACTAAGAGAAGATATGGTATGGGCAACACATTTTCATGTCAGGAAAATAAAAGGGCAAAAACAGTTTTCAGAAAGTACATAGGACCTCAACATGAAGACCAAAGGGAAGAACACCAGGTAGAGCTGAAAACAGGGAAAGCAGTCAGGAAGAAGCAGAAGTGGAAGAAAGAATTTTTTCAGGTATGTCAGAGAAAAGAGGCTATTCAGAGGGAAGTTTTTAAAAAGGTGGACTATATGGAGGGTGATGATAATAGAGTAGAAAATTATAAACTAATACTTTTGCTTTGAGGACTCTCAATTGTTAGCGGGGTACATATGATAGCAGAGTAGATGAGACACCATTTACAGGAGAATGATTTTGTATAGAACTAGCAAAATAAAATGAACAAAGCCATGGGGCTAGATGGGATGAACTCTGGACTAAGAAGGGAGCTCAGAGAAGTTCTGGTGGGTTAAACAGATCTTTGGAGACAGGAGTGATCCCTTGGGACTGGAGTAGGATGGATGCTGTCCGTTATCAAACAGTGCCAGAAAGGAGGCTGGAACACAGGTCGCTTTAGTCTTACGTCAGTGATGGGAAAATCAATGGAAGCTCTAGTTAAGGAAAGGATAGTGAACTATCTAGAATCCAGTGTTTCACATATTTAAAACAGCATGTTTTTACCAGAGGGAGATCACATCTAACAAATATGATCATGTTCTTCAATAGTATGACTACAGTACTGGATCAAGGGGGTGCACCAGATTTTTCTTAGGGTACTGGCCGTATAAGAGGCATATTAATAAACTGTGCAACTCGGGAGTGGGCCTCAAGGTGGTGGAGTGGCTTAGAAACTGCCTGAGTGACAGACAACAGAGGGTAGTGGTAAATAGAATTCACTGCTATCCTCCTTCCACTCCTCCCTATTCCTTGCCAAACAGGACTATTACACCCAATTGACCAATTCTCTCAGCTCCAACCCCCGTCCTCTTCGCTTCGCCACCCTTAACTCCGTCCTCAAAGTGCCCTCCGCTCCCACCCCACCCTCGCTCTCTTCCTCAATCACTGGCTGATTACTTCCGTGACAAGATGCAAAAGATCAACCTTGAATTCACTACCAAGCCATCTCCTCTTCTTCACCCTTCAACCCTTTCCCTCAACCAACCAACCCAGGCCTCTTTCTCCTCCTTTCCTGACATCACTGAGGAGGAAACCGCTCGCCTTCTTTCCTCCTCGAAATGCACCACCTGTTCCTCTGATCCCATCCCCACCAACTTACTTAACACCATCTCTCATACTGTCACTCCCTCCATCTGTCATATCCTCAACCTCTCTCTCTCCACTGCAACTGTCCCTGACACCTTCAAGCACGCTGTAGTGACACCTCTCCTCAAAAAACCATCACTTGACCCTACCTGTCCCTCCAACTACTGCCCCATCTCCCTCCTACCTCTCCAAAATACTTGAGCGTGCCGTTCACAGACGCTGCCTTGATTTTCTCTCCTCTCATGCCATCCTCGATCCACTTCAATCCGGTTTTCGCCCTCTACACTCGACAGAAACAGCACTCTCTAAAGTCTGTAATGACCTGTTCCTTGCCAAATCCAGAGGCCACTACTCCATCCTCATCCTCCTCGATCTATCCGCCGCTTTTGACACTGTCAATCATGATTACTTCTTGCCACACTGTCCTCATTTGGGTTCCAGGGCTCTGTCCTCTCCTGGTTCTCCTCCTATCTCTCCCACCACACCTTCAAAGTTCACTCTCATGGATCTTCCTCCACCCCCATCCCCCTATCTGTTGGTGTTCCCCAGGGATCTGTCCTTGGACCCCTTCTCTTCTCAATCTACACCTCTTCCCTGGGCTCCCTCATCTCATCTCATGGCTTCCAGTATCATCTTTATGCTGATGACACCCAGCTGTATCTCTCCACACCAGACATCACCGCGGAGACCCAGGCAAAGGTATCGGCCTGCTTATCCGACACTGCTGCCTGGATGTACAACCGCCACCTGAAACTGAACATGTCCAAGACCGAGCTCATCGCCTTTCCACCAAAACCCACTTCTCCTCTTCCTCCACTTTCTATCTCAGTTGATAACACCCTCATCCTCCCCGTCTCATCTGCCCGCAACCTCGGAGTCATCTTCGACTCCTTCCTCTCCTTCTCTGCGCATATCCAGCAGATAGCCAAGACCTGTCGCTTTTTCCTCTTTAACGTCAGCAAAATTCGCCCTTTCCTCTCCGAGCACACCACCCAAACTCTCGTCCACGCTCTCATTACCTCTCGCCTTGACTACTGCAACTTACTCCTCACCGGCCTCCCACTTAGCCATCTATCCCCCCTTCAATCCGTTCAGAACTCTGCTGCACATCTTATATTCTGCCAGAACCGATATACTCATATCACCCCTCTCCTCAGGTCACTTCACTGGCTTCCGATCAGATACCGCATTCAGTTCAAGCTTCTCCTTCTTACCTACAAATGCACTCAGTCTGCTGCCCCTCACTACCTCGCTACCCTCATCTCCCCTTACGTTCCCGCCCGAAACCTCCGTTCACAGGACAAATCCCTCCTCTCAGTACCCTTCTCCACCACCGCCAACTCCAGGCTCCGCTCATTCTGCCTCACCTCACCCTATGCTTGGAACAAACTTCCTGAGCCCTTACGCCAAGCCCCCTCCCTGCCCATCTTCAAGTCTTTGCTTAAAGCCCACCTCTTCAATGCTGCTTTTGGCACCTAACTCTTACCTTTCAGGTAATCTAGAATGCCCCAATTTGACTGCCCCTATCGGACTGACTGTTCACTTGTCCTTTAGATTGTAAGCTCTTTGAGCAGGGACTGTCCTTCTATGTTAAATTGTACAGCGCTGCGTAACCCTAGTAGCGCTTTAGAAATGTTAAGTAGTAGTAGTAGTACTGTTAGGAAATAGTGGAGTGCTTCAAGGATCAGTTCTGGAGCTGGACCTGTTCAATATCTTTGTGCATGATACTTTACAGGAATTAGAAGGAAACATTTGGCTTTTGTCAGTTGACACTAAGATCTGCAACAGAGGAGACACCCCTGAGAGAGCAGCAGTAATCTGAAACAACTCAAGAATGACTGCATGCTCGGCAGTTAAGGCTCAGCAAGTGAAAGTGCAGAATCATACATGATAATTGAAATGTACCGATCAGTGTAAGAGACCACAAGGTGATCAAGACTGATCTGAAGGTAGAAAAACTGTGATAAGACAGCAGCCAAAGCCAGAAAAATGGTACTGTATGGTGAAAGACATCAGCAGACAAGCAGGTGCCTGGTGAGACCAATTGGAATAGCATGTCCAATTCTGGTAGCTGTTCCTCTGAAAGTGTATATATATATATATATATCTGAAGGTTTTTCTACCTTCAGATCAGTCTTGATCACCTTGTGGTCTCTTACACTGATCGGTACATTTCAATTATCATATATATATATATATATATATATATATATATATATATATATATATATATATATAGATAGATAGATAGATAGATAGATAGATAGATAGATAGATAGATAGATAGATAGAGAGAGAGAGAGAGAGAGAGAGACTCTGGTGGAGGTGGGTTCAGAGAAAATGGCTACCAAAATGGTACAGGATCTACATCAAAAGACACATGATAATAGATTTGGACCTAAATATTTATACCTCAAAAGAAATGAGAAAAGGGATTAAGACATCTCTTAAAAGGCATAACATCAGGCACAAACAACAAACCTTTCTTAGAGAAAAGAACAATTAAGGTTACAGTAGGCGACTTCAGGGGAGAAGCCTGAAAATATTTATTCATGGAAAGGGTGACATGCATGGAATGGACTCCTAGTCGAAGAAAGACAAATATGGCAATAGAATGAAACAAAAGATAACCAAAAGAGCTCTGCTAGTGACAAGAAGGTAAAAACAAGACAGGGATCCAAACTGTACTTATCCCTGAGCCCTGCCCTCCCAATCCATGCCCATCCATGCTCCTCTGTCCCCTGCCCCCTCCATTCATCCTTTTCCAGCAATTCCCCTCTCTCCCTGAGCCCTGCCCTCCAATCCATGCCCATCCATGCTTCTCTGTCCCCTGCCCCTCCATTCATCCTTTTCCAGCAGTTCCCCTCTCTCCCTGAGCCCTGCCCTCCCAATCCATGCCCATCCATGCTCCTCTGTCCCCTGCCCCCTCCATTCATCCTTTTCCAGCAATTCCCCTCTCTCCATTCCATGACCCCCCCCTCGCATCCATGCTCTCGTCTCTCCCCTGCCCTCCCGCTCCCATTGTTCAATTTCAACTGCCCGCCCTCTTCTCTCCCCCCAACATCCCTTTTCTTTTTTTTTCTTTTTAATTTACCTCCGTAGCGGTTCCGGCAGCGTCAGTGAAGGAGGCGGCGCTCCCGACGTCACAAGCCTTCCCTTCGCTGTGTTTCCGCTTCTTCTGACGTCATTTCCTTGACGTCAGAAGAAGGCGGAACACAGCGAAGGGAAGGCTAGCGACGTCGGGAGCGCCGCCTCCTTCACTGACGCTGCGCTGCCGGAACCGCTATGGAGGTACATTAAAAGGAAAAAAAAAGAAAAGGGATGTTGGGGGAGGGCGAGCGAGGTGAGCATGGTGCGGCGGCGCCCCCCAGAGGGAAGCGCCCCCCTGCCATGCTTACCTCGCTTACCGTGTTGGCACGGCCCTGAGCACTGCACCACAAGAATCAGTTGTTTAGACGTCCTTTCCCTTTCCATTAAGTCCCTCTACGTTTCTGTCAGCCAATCACAGCTCCTTTAGCTCACATCATGTCAGCTAAACAGCTGTGATTGGCTGACAGAAACTTGGAGGGACTTAATGGAAAGGGAAGGACGTCTAAACAACTGATTCATGTGGTGCAGTGCTTAGAAGGTCATCTACAACTGATTCATGTGGTGCAGTGCTTAGAGCGCTGGCCTGGGAATCAGAAGGTGGCTGGTTCAAATCTCCCTTTTACTATTTTAATTTGGACGTCCCCAACTGCACTTGCATGTTTTTTTTTTCTTCCGATTTTTGCTCTCTGCATGGGTCCGGGCTAGCACCAACTAAACTAAATTTGCTCGAGGGACCTGCATACTGCTGTCATGGAGCTAGGGATGATATTTGAGGCTGGCATAGAGGCTGGAAAAAAAAAGTGTTTAAAGTTCCGGTTTTTTGGTGGGAGGGGGTTAGTGACCACTGGGGGAGTCAGGGGAGGTCATCCCCGATTCCCTCCGTTGGTCATCTGGTCATTTAGGGCACTTTTTTGGGACCTGTTCGTGAAAAAACAGGGTCCAGAAAAGTGTCCTAAATTCTGGCTAAAACGCCTTTATTTTTTTCGATTATCGGCCGAGCGCGCCCATCTCTCCTTAGTCGATAACCACGCCCCAGTCCCGCCTTTACCATGCTCCAACACGCACCCATCAACTTTATGCGTTCCCTGCGACAGAGTGCAGTTGGAAACGCCCAAATCGGCTTTCGATTATACCGATTTGGGCACCCACAAGAGAAAGACGTCCATCTCCCGATTTAGGTCGGAATTTGGGGTGTTTTTCTCTTTCGAAAATAAGCTGGATAGTAACATAGTAGATGATGGCAGAAAAAGACCTGTACGGTCCATCCAGTCTGCCCAACAAGATAAACTCATGTATGCTACTTTATGTGTATACCTGACCTTGATTTGTATCTGCCATTTTCAGGGCACAGACCGTAGAAGTCTGTCCAGCACTAGCACCAACCTCCTAACCACTAAGACCCCGCCTCCCGCCACCGGTGCTGCCACCCAATCTCCGCTAAGCTTCTGAGGATCCATTCCTCCTGAACAGAATTCCTTTATTTTATCCCACACATTTTTGAATTCTGTTGCCGTTTTCATCTCCACCACCCCACCTCCGCGGAAGGGCATTCCAAGTATCCACCACCTCCTCTCCATGAAAAAATACTTCCTGACATTTTTCTTGAGTCTGTGTCCGCGTTCTCGAGGCCCTTGGAATGCTGTCAGGTTCTCAAGGCAGCACTGGGATCGTGAGCCCATGGGCCCCTGCCGAGGAGCGGCAGAGCAGGCAAGACCTCTTGGAACTGGACGTCCGAAGGACCGACTGTAACCCGGGACTGGAAGTAGGCCACTGGAACCGGCAGAAAGGAACCGCTTCACATGTGCTTAGGCCACCTTTGCCCGCGGGAGTTGAGCTCCAGCGTGCGGGAGCGGCCGACAGGACTTGCTGGCCAAGGCCGGACTGGAGATACAGAGGACCCACCGAGGGATCAAGGAAACACGAGGAAACTGGACTAGGAACCTAAACTCAGAACGGAGTGCTGCTGCACAGCCACTAGCAAGAACCAGAAGGCAGACCAAGAGACAGACATAGGAACAAAGACTAGGGCACATGCAGCAAGCAGACTGGGATCAGGGAATACCCAGCGGGGTAAACCCACTAGCTAGGAAGCAGCAGGAAACAGGGACCACACCCTGGCAATAACCACTAGCTAGACAGAGAGACAGGATTCAGGATATACACACAGGAAATACAAGCAGGGTAAGCACACAGACTAGGCAAGGCAGGATCAGGACTATACACTCAGGAAATACAAGCAGAGTTCAAGATAGGCAACAGAGCGAACAGAGGTAAACCAGGAAGACAGGCCAAGGGTCTGTGCCGGTAGCAGGAGCAAACAGAGTAAACCAGGAATATCAAGCCAAGAGTCTGACAAGCACAGCCGCTCCCACACACCAGTGGGAACTCACAAAGGCTGAGGCTTCACATGCAGACAGAGAACAAACACGGACAGAGGCTTCATCACTCCAAAACACAGAGTAAGCCAGGAACAGAGGCTTCACCCCCAAACACAGAGTAAGCCAGGAACAGAGACAACACCCCAAACACAGAGTAAGCCAGGAGCAGAGGCTTCACCCCAAACACAGAGTAAGCCAGGAGCAGAGGCTACACCCAAACACAGAGGTAAGCCAGAACAGAGGCAACACCCCAAACACAGAGTAAGCCAGAACAGAGGCTTCACCCCAAACACAGAGGTAAGCCAGGAACAGAGACAGGGAAACCCCCCCACGGCAAGACAACAGACACAGAAAGAAGCTGGGCTGGGACCCAGAGAGAGGCCAAGCAGTAGTGCAGCAGACACCTACTAACCTGACCTGGCCTAAAGAGCATAAACTTCATGCAAAGGCACTGATTGCAAGCCCAGCACTTCCTATGAAGGACTCACTGATGAGTCACCACCAGCAGGACAGAAGCAGAAGTTTCCTTGCCTCCAAAGAGAGGCTTGACACACAGAGAAAGAGAGCCCACAGGAAGGACAAGCAGGAGCCATCTTGGTACCTGGCATAGAGGAGGCGGCAGCCATCTTGGAAGAGGCATAGCCCACACAGGTGAAGGTCCAGTAAGGCAATCAGCACACGGAGCCAGAGAGAAACTAAGACAGAGACAGACACAGACACAGAGACCAGCAGAAGCCAGCACAGCCACTGACTTCCAGAAACAAGGTAAGTATGAGGGTGGTCACGGCCACAGACGTGACAGTCTGCCTCCCTTCAACCTCATTTCATGTCCTCTAGTTCTACCGCCTTCCTGTCTCCGGAACAGGTTTGTTTGCGGAATACCTTTCAAATATTTGAATGTCTGTATCATATCACCCTGTTTCTCCTTTCCTCCAGGGTATACATGTTCAGATCAGCAAGTCTCCTCATACGTCTTGTAACGCAAATCCCATACCATTCTCGTAGCTTTTCTTTGCACCGCTTCAATTCTATTTACATCCTTAGCAAGATACAACCTCCAAAACTGAACACAATACTCTAGGTGGGCCTCACCGACTTGTACAGGGGGAATCAACACCTCCTTCTTCTGCTGGTCACACCTCTGTCTATGCTGCCTAACAACCTTCTTGCTACAGCCACCGCCTTGTCACACTGTTTCGTCGACTTCAGATCCTCAGATACTATCACCCCAAGATCCCTCTCCCTGTCTGTACATATCAGACTCTCACCGCCTAACACATATGTCTTCCGTGGATTTCTACTCCCTAAGTGCATCACTTTGCATTTCTTTGCATTGAATTTTAATTGCCAAACCTTAGACCATTCTTCTAGCTTCTGCAGATCCTTTTTCATGTTTTCCACTCCCTCCGGGGTGTCCACTCTGTCACAAATCTTAGTATAATCCGCAAAAGGCAAACTTTACCTTCAACCCTTCGGCAATGTCACTCACAAATATATGAACAGACTCGGCCCCAGCACCGATCCCTGAGGCACTCCACCACTCATCTTTCCCTCATCCGAGTGAATTCCATTAACCACCATCGTCTGGTGTCTGTCCGTCAACCAGTTCCTAATCCAGTTTACCATGCTGGGTCCTATCTTCAGCCTGTCAAGTTTATTCAAGAGCCTCCTGTGGGGAACTGTGTCAAAAGCTTTGCTGAAATCTAAGTAGATTACGTCTATAGCACGTCCTTGATTCAATTCTCTGGTCACCCAGTCAAAGAATTCAATGAGATAGTTTGGCACAATTTACCTTTGGTAAAACCATGTTGTCTCGGATCTTGCAACTTATTGGCTTCCAGGAAATTCACTATCCTTCCTTCAGTATTGCTTCCATTACTTTTACAATAACTGAAGTGAGGCTTACCGGCCTGTAGTTTCCAGCTTCTTCCTTATCACCACTTTGTGAAGAGGACACATCCACTCTTCTCCAATCCCACGGAACCTCTCCCATTTCCAAGGATTTATTAAACAAATCTTTAAGAGGACCCGCCAGAACCTTTCTGTGCTCCCTCAGTATCCTGGGGTGGCTCCCGTCCAGTCCCATGGCTTTGTCCACCTTTAGATTTCAAGTTGTTCATACGCACTCTCTTCTGTGAATGGTGCTAATCCACTCCATTCTCATATGTACTTTGCCAGTCAATCGTGGTCCTTCTCCAGGATTTTCTTCAGTGAAAACAAAAGTATCTGTTTAGCAAATTTGTTTTTCTTCAATTATCCACTTAGCGGTTCATAGCATCTTTCAGTCTCACAATTCCCTTTTTAGTCTTCCTCCTTTCACTAATATACCTGAAGAAACTTCTGTCACACCTCCTTACATTTCTAGCCATTTGTTCTTCTGCTTGCGCTTTCGCCAGACGTATCTCTCTCTTGGGCTTTCAGTTTCATCTGGTATTCCTCTCTGTGTTCCTCTTCTTGAGTTTTTCTGTATTTCATGAACGCCAACTCTTTAGTCTTTATTTTCTCAGCCACTTGCTTAGAGAACCATTGAGTTCCTTTTTCTCTTGCTTTTATTTACTCTCCTTACATAAAGGTTTGTAGCCATATTTATAGCTTCTTTTAGCCTGGACCACTGCCCTTCCACTTTTCATATGTCCTCCCAGCCATCAGCTCGTTCCTCAGGTATTCCCCCATTTTACTAAAGTCAGCATGCCTGAAATCCAGGACTTTGTTTTGAGGGCTGCCCTCCACTTCCGCTGTTATATCAAACCAAACTGATGGTCACTACTGCCCAGGTGGGCATCAACTCGGACATTTGACACACTATCTCCATTTGTGAGCCCCAGATCCAGCGTCGCTCCCTCCCTCGTGGGTTCTCTCATCATTTGTCAGAGTAGAGCACTTTGAAAAGCATCCACGATCTCTCTACTTCTTTTCGATTCCGCAGATGGAACTCCAATCTACATCTGGCAGATTGAAATCTCCCAGCAACCGAACCTCTCTGTTCTTTCCCAACTTTTGAATTTGTAATCAGATCTTTATCTAGTTCCTTTCTGTCAGAGGTCTGTAGACAACACCCATGTGGACAGAGGTTCTATTATCTCTTTTCAAGGTGATCTATATCGCTTCTTCCTTTCCCAGTTAGTCAGCCAAGTGCTGTATCAAAAAAAGTTCTCTAGGTGTGATCAAAATGAATCAA
The DNA here is from genome assembly GCF_901765095.1 of Microcaecilia unicolor. Taxonomy (NCBI): domain Eukaryota; kingdom Metazoa; phylum Chordata; class Amphibia; order Gymnophiona; family Siphonopidae; genus Microcaecilia; species Microcaecilia unicolor. The sequence continues at coordinate 539,119,914 of NC_044032.1, forward strand.
TCTGATCAAACAAATTTCAGTTGATTTAACTATCAAATTCCACTAGAATATATTTTATTATTTATTTTATTTATTGCATTTGTATCCCACATTTTCCCACCTCTTTGCAGGCTCAATATGGCTTACATAGTACCGAAGAAGCGTTTGCAGGCTCCGATGAGAACAAATACAAGGTGATGTTGTATCCACATACATTTCATTATTATTTTTAATACGCGGAATATATTTGGTCTGGGCTTCCAGGATGGAGTTTTTGAAAAGATCCACACCTGATGTAAATTTTTGACCCTCGCAGCCGCTCCTCTAAATTTTTTTTCACCGTTCTTCTCATTTTATTATAGTCTCCTTTTTTAAAGTTAAACGCTGACGTATTGGATGTCCTTGTATACTTCAAAGCTAATATCAAATCCGATCAATTATGATCACTGTTATCAAGTGGCCCCAGCACCATAACCTCTCGCACCAGATCATGCGCTTCACTAAGGACTAGGTCTAGAATTTTTCCTTCTCTTGTCAGCTCCTGTACCAGCTGCTCCATAAAGCTGTCCTTGATTTCATCAAGGAATTTTACCTCCCTAGCATGCCCCGATGTTACATTTACCCAGCCAATATCGGGGTAATTGAAATCACCCATTATTATCGTGTTGCCCAGTTTGTTTGCATCCCTAACTTCCTTTAACATTTCTGTATCCATCTGTTCATCCTGGCCAGGCGGACAGCAGTACACTCCTATCACTATCCTTTTCCCCTTTATGGAATTTCAATCCACAGTGATTCCAAGAAGTGTTTGTTTCCTGCAGAATTTTCAATCTATTTGATTCAAGGCTCTCCTTAATATACAATGCTATCCCTCCACCAAATTCGATTCACCCTTTCACTATGATAATTTGTATCCTGGTATGACAGTGTCCCACTGGTTATCCTCCTTCCACCAGGTCTCAGAGATGCCTATTATATCTAATTTTTCATTTAGTGCAATATATTCTAACTCTCCCATCTTATTTCTTTTTTCCTCAAAACATTCCCGATGGTACTTTTCACTTCTATTCCTCCTCCAGAGCTCTTCCAAATAATTATAGCAGTTTCATCAATGTAAAATGCAAATTTTACATTATAACCAGTTGGGAGACTAAGTTTTTGTTTTTGCCTAGGACTGGCAGAACCTTTCCACAAAGTTAGAATGCTACAGGACAAGACACAGTTAGAAAAGCCTATCCTCTATCAGAGCTAGGCAGGAAAGGAAAGAGGGTATTTTTTTTGTTGTTTTTGTCTTTTGGGAGGTGGGGGCAGGGTTAGAAGACAGAGAAGTGCACCATAATACAGATTCACAGGACAAATTAAGCAATAAGCATTAAATTCAAGAGAATAGATATATCAGGTAGCTAAACCTAAAGCCAAACGTTGAGAAATTAGAAAAAATAATCAGAAATCACTTAGCAGTATTTTGGTTCAGGTCCAGCACATGGAATCCTGATTCATGTAATGCGTACAAGTACAGGGTTAGCAGGTGAAGAAAGGACTTTGGAAAAGAGAATAATCAGAAAACACTGCATAACAAGGTGCATGTGTACAATTCCAAAAAGAGTAAATTAGTTTGAAATCTTTTTTTTAATTGAAGACTACAACAACAATAAATTGAAGATATCACAATGAACAGTCTTCATTCTAACTTTTTAAAATATTTTTCCAACCTTTAACATCTCTCTCCCTCCAACCCCCCCCAATCCACCCCCCAGACCCCACTCATCCCTTCCCCCTCTCTGCACCTCCCCATTCCACTAAGTCCACAGAATGTATTAACTAGTCTGGCAGGTCAGTGCTCTTATGGCCCAATAAAATTAAATTTTTTTAAACCCCAAAAGCCTCTCGTTTTCTATGAACCTGAACAATTGCAGATTTGTCAAACAACAGGAAGGGCACCTGGGATATCTCCTATAATGTACAAGGAATCTATTTTTAGGGCTTCAGATGTGTCAGTAGTTAATTTAGTTTACTGGTATAGTTCTCCGACTCTTGTAATGATTAGTAGTAGTAGTAGTTTTTGGGTCCTCCCTTTGATGGGCTAGAATGTCTTTTATGAAATTTTGTTATGTCTTTCTTCTTTGCTATTGAATATTTTCCTTTTAATGGAGAATTTCATTATTGTATTGTCTTATTTTGTAAAACTGATAAATAATAATAATTTTTAAAAGCCCTCAAAATTTAGGGGTTTATTAAAATGCACTTCCTGAGCAGTGGAAGACGATAAAATATTTGAAAGTTTTTATGATTTTATATATATCTCCATAGCTCATAAGGGGCATTTCACTGTTTGATCTGGATAGATGTTGTGACAGATGGGCAAATATCCACATCTAATCAGGTACATAAGTATTACCACACTGGGACAGACCAAAGGTCCATCAAGCCCAGTATCCTGTTTCCAACAGTGGCCAATCCAGGTCACAAATACCTGGCAAGATCCCAGAAAAGCTCAATACATTTTATGATGCTTATCCCGGAAATAAGCAGTGAATTTTCCCAAGTCAATTTAATAATGGTCTATGGACTTTTCCTTTAGGAAGCCGTCCAGACCCTTTTTAAACCCAGCTAAGCTAACCGCCTTTACCACATTCTCTGGCAACAAATTCCAGAGTTTAAGGTAGTCCATTTCAAATTTTTAAAACCAGTTAAAAATGCCCTAAACCCTATTAGCATAAAAAAAAATCTAAGACTGAGCTGCTTCTCCATCCATCTCCATCACAGTGTACGATTGCATCATCCTCTCTCTGAAGTCACATCCATCACTATTCACATTTCCATATCCAGGTGGTCACAAATGCTGCACATCTTCCTAAGCACCAAAACCAAGATCCACACTTCTCTCTCCCTCCACAGTCAGACCTCAGGGTAAAGAAAAAGGGCTGAGAAGTGGCACTATATGTTAAAGATAATGTTAAAATGACAGAATTGCTAGACAAAGGGTAAGAAAGAGGCATCGTGGGTTAATCTGGAAAAAGCAAAAGGACAATGTATTTACATTAGTGTGATATACAGGCCTCCTTCACAGACAGAAGTAGTGAACAGATTTAAATGCAGAGATTCACAAGATTCCAATGAAAGGAGACACAACTGTGGAACGCATTACTAAAGCCTTGAAAACTACGAACGACCACCTAAACTTCCGGAAAACACTAAAAACTAACCTGTTTAAAAAGGCATACCCTACCGATCCAACATAAATGCCTGATCTCTGCAACACAACAAAACTAAAGAACGTAATGGACATATCACAACTCTTCCGTTGTACGATTCCCTAGTGTGGCTGTGCCACATGAACTCTATCTTACCACATCACTTTGTATTTGTTTACACCAGAATCTGTAACGCCTCTCCAGTACTATGTAAGCCACATTGAGCCTACGAAAATGTGGGATATAAATGTAACAACTAAATAAATAAATATTAATAGGTGATTTCAATATGCCAGTGTTGATTGGGGCACCCCTGTTGTGAACTCGTCTAGAAGTAAGGAGATCTTGGATTCTCTACAGGGAGAACTGTTCCAGCCATTGGTAATGGAACCCATGTGACACAGGGCCATAATGGACTGACGCTTACAAATGGGAAGAGTGTTTCTGATGCTACAGTGGCTGATCATTTGACATCTAATTATCACTGGATGGTGGTTCAAAATTAAGACACGCATCATTCACAGCTAAAAAACCGGGAGTAGGATCACAGAAAACAAATGCTAATAAGAATGGATGTGCAGTAGATCTTGACTAAATTTCAGAAGACTGTTGGGCTCATTTTCAAAGAGAAAAACGTCCAAAAAGTGACAGAAGTCTGCATTGGATGTTTATCTCACAAAACGTCCAAATCAGTATTTTCAAAACCTCTTTTTAGACGTTTTTCCTCTGAAGTCTGTCTAAATCTCAAGGGGTCATGTGAGGGTGTGTTCAAGGCAGGACTTGGCCTTCCTCAGACTTAGACGTCTTTCAGCCATAATGGAACAAAACAAAAATGTCCAGGACTAAAACTTAGACATTTTGAGCTAGACCTGTTTTTATTACGAATAAGGCACAAAAGGTGCCCCAAATGAGCAGATGACCACTGGAGGGAATCAGGGATGACCTCCCCTTACTACTCCAGTGGTCACTAACCCTCTCCCACCCCCAAAATTGAGATGAAGAACGTTACTTGACAGCCTCTATGCCAGCCTCAGAATCCATTACAGCAGCATGCAGGCCCCTGGAGTAGCTTAGCAGTAGGTGCAGTGCACTTCAGACAGGTGGACCCAGGCTCCTACCTCCTCCCCCCAACCGTTACACTTGTGGAGGATACTGAGAACCCTCCAAACTCACCAGAAACCCACTGTACCCACATATAGGTGCTCCCTATAGTTGGGGCTAGTGGGTTTAGGTGGGTTTTGGGGGCTCAGCACACAAGGTAAGGGAGTAATGGTCAGATGTGTACCTGGGAGCAGTTTATGAAGTCCACTGTAGTGCCCCTAGGGTGCCCTATTGCTGTCCTGGGATGTCAGGGGGACCAGTCTACTAAAAATGCTGGCTCCTTCTACATCCCAATGGCTTGATTTTGGGCATTTTGCATTTGGAAGGGTTTTGGGGTTTTTTTTTCGAAAATGGCCGAAAAACAAAAACATCCAAATCACAAAACGTCCATAGTATTTTGAACACAAAGATAGCTGTCTATCTTTTTCGAAAATGACCATCTTTCCAGTTCAGAATTTGGACGTTTTTGTAAAAGTCCAAATTCTGATTTAGATGTTCTATCGAAAATGCCCCTCTACGTTTGTGAGAAGCTAGCTAAACTAAAGGTAGACAAAGAGATGGGGCAGGATGGGATTGTGGGACTGGTCAACATAGGGTTAATTTCTTTTAAATGAAAAATAGTAGAAAACGTTGTTATTGTATATAAGACTAATTTGTTTTCTCAGCCTTTGCCCTTTACCTCAGGAAGCCCAATCAATGTAGATTGATTGTCCAGGCACTACAGGCATAGCTAAAGATAAGCTGACTGTTGAAGAACGTTTTCTTACCCTTTCTCGGGCACCAAAGTGACTTATTTATGGTCAAGAAAGCATAATTTGTTATAGTCCTGGAATTGGCCATCTGTATAACCCCTGCTCTTATTTTGTTATCCCTGATGGATTCATTACCTCATCTGTGGGTTAGGCTATCAAAATGTATCCATTTTGGATTTTAGGTTAGGAGAGACTAAGGAGAGCAATCACTACTACTACTACTTATTATTCTGTACTGCTACTAGCCATACGCAGTGCTGTACACTGGACATAAAGAGACAGTCCCTGCTCGAAGAACTTACAATCTAATTAACAAGTTATGCAAATCTAAATAAATGACTGGTTTCACTGACAATTTGTTAGATTTGGATTTATTTATAGGATTTACATTTCAAAATATTGGTGCTCTTCTAGGTGAGGCTGGCTATCTCTGCCATCAGAAAGATCAGAGGCACTGGAGTGAGACTGTTTTTTATTTTGATCCAGTTATATACATAAAGGTTTATCCTCAGTGCTCTCTTTCTGATTTGTAGACATGCTTTTCCAAGAACTAAAGTTAATTATCATAGGAAATGGTCAATGAATTGTTTTTAGACTTCCATAATGGAATTCCAGTTTTTGTTTGTCTTGTTAATTCCTGTTGTCTTGTCTCTGCCTTTTTGTAGGCTTTTAGCTATGTCTATGTACTGTTACCAATTGAATTATACTAACGAACTGCCAAAAGGTATTGAAAGGCTGCATTATTTAAAAGACTGAAATGCACCAGGTCAAGGTTCTTATAAAGAAGGTTAATTTCCCTTCTGGAATAACAGATTTTTTGTGGGAAACAAAAATGATATGAGAAACTATATTTTTGTTGATTGGGCATACATTTATATTTGCAAGGTGGTTCATCAAGCTTGATTCCAGCACAAGCTTTTCAGGTGAAGAGACATTCGAGGAGCCTAGTGTGGTTTATGCCAATCTGGCTGGGAGCCAGATTTTACAGTTTAATAGAGATAAGATCTGAGAGGCAGAACATATGAAGGTTTCTCTGATGAATGTTAATGAAAGAGGATTCAGGGATAGCACCCTACAGAGAGGTGGTGCTAGGAGGTTCCCTAGAAGGGGAAACCATTTGCCCAGGATTCTTGAGGCTCCACTTAGCAGAGTATAATCTTATTTTGTACTTCCCATATGAAAGAATTTTAAATGTTTGGCAATGTGGTATTTTACTAAATACTGTATTCCTTTGCACTAACATGTTGAAGGGATATATTTTAGATGCAGGCAGTTTGTGTACATTAGGTATGAGTGTTTTATATTGAGATCAATGAATGAGCACAATTCGGTAAAATGACCTCATTACAAAGCTATTAATCATAGAGGGAAAGGCTTACGATGGTAAATGTATTTTATACAAAATGTTGTGGTTGTTAAAGAATTTAAATAAAGTCTATTGCAGGTGAAAACAAGAGAGAACCCTTTTGTGTATCAAAATTTATTTTAAGTTGATCTGGAAGAGAAAAATAAAGTTATTCCTTCTGAACAGTTTGGGTTGTGTCCTATTTAACAGCCTCATGAAGAGAAAACTGACACAAAAGGGCTTAAGGTAATTTTTTTTCAGCTGCTTCACAGCAGGGTTTGTTAAACAGAGAATGAGAAGAGCTCTGTTTTCCTTTTTCCTTTGTTACCCTTCCACTTTTTTTTCCAAACACAAAACTATGTGGTTAGCACAAATGAATTAGAACTTGATGTTTTGCAGCAGGGGCGTAGCCAGACAGCAGATTTTGGGTGGGCCTAGGCAAGAAGTGGGTGGGCACCAAGCGTTCTCCCCTCCCACCAAAAAAATACCTCCGCTGGTGGGAAATGCTTCTCTCCACTTTGGCAGTCTGCAGCAGGCATGCGCTGAAAACTGAGCATGCGCAGTTGCCAGTGTCGTGGACAGCAGCGTTTTCATTACCATCAGGGGGAAGTTTTCAGCTGGCGGAGCTTGGGATCCCCACTAGCTACTGCTAAACATGTGCTACTGTTGGGCCTGAGCCCTAAGTGGGTGGGACCCGCGCCCACCTGTAGCTACCCACTGTTTAGAAGATATCAGTAAGCTGAACTTTAAACAGAATGTGTATTTAGAAACATTCTGTTGTAAATTGTGTGTTTTTACTGTTAGTCTAAAAATAAGTGACAGAAACTTCACTTCTGTTTGAGAATAAACCTATAAAGCCATAAGAGGAACTTGGGCTCTAGGAACTGTTATATTGAATGAAAAGAATATCTTGTCTTTAGTGACTGCTTTCACTGCAACAGCTGGAAAATCCTGTAGCTGTTACCTTGGTTAAATAATGCACTTTCCTTTCGTGCTATGGATATGCAGTTTGTATATGTCATTGGCCTTGAATAGATGAGATTTGTATAGGGATATGGTCTTTATATGCCACCATTTTTCTATGTTTCTAAAACCTGACCATCATCCTTCTGGGCTTCTCAACTTCCATGCGCATAGACCTTCCCATCGTCTGTACTGTAACTGCAATCCATTCAGGATCCAACACAAATAATTTCCTGTGTGATCAATGTCTCCCTCCCATCAAAGTCCTGCACTGGTTCCACATTGCTTCCACATTTAAAACATTTATACTCCAACAGTCACAGCAAAAGGCCACTAAAGAGTGAACAGGCAGCTTTTCAAGGCCTTATACTTTATGCCACACCAGCTTTCATTTTTCAATGTACCACTTCATGCACTTGATGTGGCACACAAACTATTTTGCTTGCTGCAAAATGCTTAGGATTAAACTTTTGTTTGAGGAAGGCGTACCCAAGTGTAATAAACAGTAACTTTGTTCCTCTGCTGACTTTCACCTTCTAGTCTAGTGCTGCTGTCTTCAAGTTTCTGAGTGTATGTTTCCATGGGACAAAGCATACTATAGTTTAGTTTAATTAGAACTTGTTATACCACCTATCCTAACTAGATCTAAGAGGATTAGAAAATAAAACAAATTTCACAGTAGGAAAGGAACTACACTAAAAACAGGAAAGAAGTAATACACACATACTATAGCTTTCATACTCATCCAAAACTCCACTAAAGGGTAATAAACCGGGGGGGGGGGGGGGGGGGGGGGCTAGAAAAGGACTGCTATAAGAAAGGACAAAGGAAGAGCAGTAGACTTTGCAAAAATATCAATCTGAAGTGCTTAGGTGGAGGCAAATGCTGGAGTGAAAAGGCAGGTTTTATGGCACACAAATTTCTTGAATGATAACTCAGCACGAATGTGAGCAGGAAGGAATTCCAGAAGAAGGTGCAATAAAGAAGAAAGCACGGTGTCTGGTAGATTCAAGCTGAGCACATTTGGGACTGGGAAGAACCAGATAATGAACATTTACAGAACAAAGGAACTAGCTGGGAAATACAGAACGGTATGGGTAGCAAGGTAATGAGGAAGACCAACCCCAATGGGCTTCAAATGTGAGTGTTAGTCATTTAAATACTATTTGCTGCTCAATAGGAAGCCAATGATATTTTTGAAGTAATGGCGAAACATGATCATATTTTTGAGCATGACAATAATATGATAGCTGTGTTTTGTATCAAGTCAAAGTATTGGTAAAGCTCCCTGCTGCTCCTTAGGGCCATATGATATGCAGAATTAAAATAAAAGACACACACTGCTTATGGGAAAAAAGCAATACAGAAAACAGGCAACGAGCCCCACTTTATACAGAACATAGAGTAGCATAGTGGTTAGTGCAGTGGTCTTGATCCTGGGGAACTGAGTTGATTCCCACTAAAGCTCCCTGTGACTCTGGGCAAGTCACTTAACTCTCCATTGCCCCTGGTACAAAGTAAGTACCTGAATATATGTAAACCGCTTTGAATGTAGTTGCAAAAACCTCAGAAAGGCGGTATATCAAGTCCCATTTCCCTTTCCCCATTCATTCATTTAAAATATTTATAAACCGCACAATCGTATGGTACTTGGTAGCATACAAATAAACATACAAATTGGAATTGAGATGTCCAGGCTGGGATTTGCTCAGTTCTGATCTGTCCTGGGGCCTCTTATTTTCTACATCTATACTTATTCCCTTGGTACTCTGATCTCATCCCATGGTTTCAGTATCATCTTTACGCTGATGACTCCAAGATCTACCTCTCCACACCAGAAATATCAGCCGAAATCCAGGCCAAAGTATCAGCCTGCCTGTCTGACATTGCTGCTGGATGTCTCAGCGCCATCTGAAACTAAACATGACAAGGACTGAGCTTATCTTTCCCCATAAACCAACCTCTCCTCCTCCCCCATTCTCTATTTCTTTGGATAACACTCATATTCCTGTCTCATCAGCTCGTAACCTTGGGGTCATCTTCGACTCCTCCCTTCCTTTCTCTGCACATATTCAGCAGACTGCTAAAACCTGTCGTTTCTTTCTCCTATAATATCACCAAAATTCGCCCCTTCCTTTCTGAGCACACTACCAGAACCCCTCATCCACACTCTATCACCTCTCGCTAGACTATGCAACTTGCTTCTCACAGGTCTCCCACTAAGCCATCTCTCTCCTCTTCAATATGTTCAAATCTGCTGTGCACAACTTAATATTCCGCCAGTGTTGTTATGCTCATATTAGCCCTCTCCTCAAGTCATTTCACTGGCTTCCTATCCGTTCCGCATACAGTTCAAAACTCCTCTTATTGACCTATAAGTGCATTCACTCTGCAGCTCCTCAGCACCTCTCCACTCTCATCTCTCCCTACATTCCTCCCTGGGAACTCCGTTCACTGGGTAAATCTCTCTTATCTGCACCCTTCTCCTCCCACTGCTAACTCCAGACTCCGTTCCATTTATCTTGCTGCCACCATATGCCTGGAATGACTTCCTGAGCCGGTACATCAAGCTCCACCTCTGGCAGTCTTCAAATCTAAGCTAAAAGCCACCTTTTTGATGCTGCTTTTAACTCCTAACCCTTATTCACTTGTTCAGAACCCTTATTTTATCATCCTCACTTTAATATTCCCTTATCTCTTGTTTGTCCTGTTTGTCTGTCCTACTTACATTGTAAGCTCTGTCGAGCAAGGACTGTCTCTTTATGTTCAAGTGTACAGCGATGCGTACGTCTAGTAGCGCTATAGAAATGATAAGTAGTAGTAGTGATGGTATTTTAGACGCAGAACCTTTTCTACAAATACATGCAGAGGTGTATGTGTATTTGCCTGTACGTGCATCAGGAGCAACCATTTTACAAAGATTTGCATTTAAAAAAATGAACAGTGACCTGGCAGTTTCCACACAGAGGTAATGGTACTTAAACATGGATGTGGCAATTTTGTCACTTCCACATATAGCTGCCCCATTTCACAAACCAACTGAAGAAGCAAAAAGAGGAACACCAAACCTTTACACCAAGTAAAAGCAACACACAAACAGCAAAGGTGACAATAAAGTTCCAAACAGTGACTCACTGATACATGTCAATAAATTCTACACGCACCATTGTCTTGGTATATTTTTGTCACCTTTGCCATCTGTGTGTTACATTTTACAAAACCTACATGTATAAGTGCCATTAATTCAATAGTAAGGCTGCAATTTTAACTTGGTTTAAATGTCAAGGTGAAAATAAATTACATGGGATTAAGAAGAATGACACCCTTAATCCTTTGTGTGAAGCCCTGTTTTAAAACCTATACGTGCCTTTGAGCAGGTGTAAACCCTGATGTGGGAATTTTCCTCCATATACATGTATTCCCTTAGTAAAAGGGGGAATACACATGCAGATTTTATTCCTACCACTTTGAATCTCCATGTTTTACGGATATCCATGTGCAAATAGCAGCTTTCTAAATTGGTATTTACAGGTATTTCTAGATCTTTCTTTGATATTATTTAATCAACCCTCCAGCAATTCCCCCTGGAGTATACATCTGGAACTATGTCACTGGATGAAGAAATGCACCATGTGGTCTACCTGTGCAATTTACTTAATGACATCAAACCACCCGCCAGTTAGATCCAGTGGCGGTGATGTCGTATGTTAATTTTACTTATGGCTGCTTCAAGAGATTCAGGTGATTAGGGTGGGGGTGGGGAAAATATATTTTTTAATATCACCATAACTTTAGTTTTCTTGCTTGTATTAGGTTTTGTCCTCCAGTGCATTCTTTGTATTTTATTTAACCACATTAGGCAGCTCCTTATTAAGGAGTAGGCCTGAAACACAAACTGGAAAACTGTGGGCACCAACAAGGAAGGGGCAATCCAATGATGAATGAAGTACAATACAAACTATTTTCTCTTGGAGGTCATTAAGACCCCAAGGAATGGTAGTTTTCAACAAAATGTAGACAACCAGCTTGCAGCTACTGTACCAAACAGCAAGGCTGGCAGAAAGTGAAGACCAAGAGCTGAAGCAGGAAAAACTTGATCAAACATGTTCTCCCTCCTCCGACCCCTAGCCTAAAAGCAAAGGAGCCAGGAATTGGTCAGGGCCAGGGAGTAGGGGAGTTATGCTGCCAGGGAGCACTAAAAGCTGTCTGCTTAAATGATTCAGAGCATTTGTATAAGAAAACCCTAAAGCCCTGGCTGATTATGGATCATGTGACATAATTACAGGCCATGCAACTATCTTATTGAAAAGCCACCACCTCAATGCTAAGTAATGCAAAGCCTGTAGCAAAAAAAATAGCAGAAAATAAATAGTACAGACAAGAGCATTTAAATCAAACTACAGCATAATGAATCATGGGGGGGGGGGGTGGAAACAGAAAAATAAACATCCTACAATACTGTGATCAAGTAGTAGACAGAGAAAAGTTGAAATCAGAATAAAGGGCCCTTTTACTAAGCTGCACTAAAAGTGGCCTGCGCTATCCCCAGCGCAGGTCTTTCCAATGTGCTAGGGCCACATTTAGCGCTGCCGGGAAATGGGCGATTTTTTTTTTATTTCAGGAATAAATGGCCATGCTCTAATTTTCCAAATGGCATATGGCCATTAGCATGTGAGCACTTACTGGACACCTATTTTGTAGGCACTAAAGGTTCACATGTTAACCACACATGCCAATCGGTTAGCACACAATAATGTAGCTGCGCTAACCGATTAGCACAGAACATGCCTACTCCCTGCCCCCAGACCCAACCCAAGTGCTAAAAAATTAAAAACTATTTTTTTAGCACATGGGTAGCGTACAAATATGCAAACACTACTGCGGGACACCAGAGCACACCCCACAGCAGTGCTTTTGAACCTGCAGTAAGCACATGCTAGTGTTTACCGCAGCTTAGTAAAAGGGCCCCAGTAAGGTTTCTAAACTTACAGTGTTCTCTACCTTCCAATCAAATGAAAATTCCTTACTGCTACTTCTCTTTAGGTTTTGAGTCTGTAATGCGCATCACAAGAAAACCTTGCCAAATCCCATCCATCTGGTATGCAGCTGAATCCCAAGTAACCGATCACAACCCTGGATAGAATCCAAACAGTTTCTGGGTTCTGTGGTTCTCGCGGCGACCCTGGAACACCTCAGACAGGAGTAGCATGCAGTCACAACAAGAGAGACTCAGCACTAAAGTCATACCTACATACACACACAGAAGTGCCCTGTGATCAGGTGTATAAATCCAGGCTCTAATCCCATGGGCCCTTTCACTAAGCTGCAGTAAGCAGTAACGCGTGCTTACTACAGGTTAAAAAGGCACTACAGCGGGACACGCTCAGGTGGTGGTTTTGGGATTGGCGCACACTATCCCTGTACAAAAAAAGAGATTTTTTTTTAGCATGGGAGGTGTGTTTGGAGGCAGAGAGTAGGTGTGTCCTGCACTAATCGATTAGCATGGGGGGGCACAGTCGCGCCTCTGACCAATCAGTGCAGGAGTAGTTCGAGAGCCCCTGTCTACAAAATAGGTGGCGGTAAGAGCTCCCTTGCTAATGCCAGCGCGCTAATTGGAAAATTAGCAGATGGCCATTAATGGGGAAAAAAAAGAAATTGCAGCCAATTTACAGCAATGCTAAAAGTGGCCTCAGAGCAGTGGTATGATGGAGCCGGCTCGCACGAGCCGGTTGTTAAATTGTTTAGCATCTTGCGAGCCGGTTGTTCTGGCAGGGTGAGCCGGCTCTCCCCCCCACCCCAAGCTACAGGGTCCCAGGCTCCGAGTACAGTGCATACCTGAAGAAGGCAACCACCCTGGTGGTCCAGTTGATTCTTTGGGGCAGGCAGGAAAGATTGCCAGTCTTTTCTGCCTACTGCTGGAGCTGACTCTCCCCTGCTGCTGGATCGCTCTTTAAAAATGGCCGCCGAGACTTCCGTCATCAGTTTTTATGGTGTTCCCCCCTCCCCCTTCCCAAACCTTCTCTTACCCAAAAATAGTGCACATATTCTTGAAAAAATACAGTAACATAATTCAACTAACAAATTATTCTTGACCCAGATGTGAATAAACTATACGGATAACACATTATCTTCCACATCTATCCCTTCCCTATCTTCCCAAATCCCCTCTTTGCCTATTAAAGCTTAAACAATTAATGAACATCTAAATCCAAAACCGGACAATAATCTTATACAATACAGGTTAAGTTCCCAGCCTATTCCAACAGAACCATCTTCTCCCCTCTCCATTCCCAATGCTAGCAGCCAGCAAAAATTGCATGGCTGGACTCTTAAACCCCCCGCAACTTGCAACCAGCAGCCCTTAGTTCTATAATCTCTCCCTCCCCCACTATTAATTCTACTGTAACAATTCAACAGTCGTTGATGATTGGAACAGCCCCATCGATACCTATAGGATACAAACTCATTTCAGTAAGGGATCTAAACATACAGAAAGTCAATAAGACCTATCAAATCCAGATTGACATAACCCCTTTAACCCCCCCCCCCCCCCCCACAACTAAGACTAGTTGAAAGCACAAGAAGATTTGAAGTCTATCCCCCTACCCTACCAGAAAGTTAAGTAGGCCCTCATAAAAAAAAAATATCTACTATAATAAACGCACCTCCAACGTTCTGAAGCTGACTCCGTGGCTTCAGTGAACGGTTTCGTAACATCGTAACATTCAGTGAAGGGTTCATAACATCGTAACATTCGTAAGTCTGTCACATCTCTCTATGCTCACCCTCGCGTCAAAACGTGATGACGTCGAGGGTGGAACAGAGAGAGTGAAGGCAACGATGCACAGTTACGACGTCGAGGGACGTATCACTTGGAACTGTATGGGAAGAAAGGAGGAGCATCAGGAGAAGGGGTCATTTTCAGTGAGTGAAGGCAATGGTGCACAGTTGCCAGGCAACGTACGGACGTCAACGGACCTATCAGAGGGAACTGTATGGGAAGAAGGGCAGAGCCTCAGGCAACGGTACACGACGTCCAGGGACCAATCAGAGGCACGTGTATTGGAAGAAGGGAGGAGCGTCAGGAGAAGGGGTCCCTTAAAGGGGCGCACTTTAATTTTATATATATGTATTTTTTTAATCCTTTACAGAGGCCTTACTACCTTTTCAGATTAGGATTAAAATTAGCCTTTCATATATACACCCTTAAATGCCCTTCCTGATTTATTCAGGTTTCTCAATCTCAATAAATTTGCTGCTAATAATCAAAGCTCTAACCTGGCCCGGACGTCAACGGACCTATCAGAGGGAAACTGTTGGGAAGAAGCGGACCGAGCCTCAGGCAACGGGTACACGACGTCAGGGACCAATCAGAGGCACGTGTATTCGGAAGAAGGGAGTGAGCGTCAGGCAGAATGGGTCATTTTTCTCTGAGTGACGTCAACGTGGCTCGAGGGGGGCAGTGGGGAGAGACAGGATAATTGCTGGGTGCCTGGAGGGGTGCAGGGGAGAGAAGACAATCACACACACTCTCTCTCTCACAGACACACTCGCACCCAGTCTCACTCTCACTCGCACGGTGCTGCCAATCATGCAGAGGGGGGAGGGGCAGGGGGGTCCTGAGACCTGACAGGGGCGAGGGGATCCTGAGACCAGAGGGGAGGGGGAGGGGTCCCCACACCACAGATGGAGGGGGGAGGTATCTCTGTCACACACACACTCTCTAGCTCACAGTCAGTTCTTTCTCTCTCTCACTCTCACACAGTCTCTCACACTATGTCTCACACTGTATCACATTCACTCTGTATGTGTCACAGAGTCACTCTCACACACTCTCTCGGTCTCACAGAGAGTCTGTGTATCGCACACATACTCTCCACACTCTGTCTCACACAAAGTGTATCTGTGTGAAACACACTCTCTCTCTCACACTCACTGTCTCACATATGCACTTGCACACACTCTCATTCTGACACACACACTCGCACCCAGACTCACTCTCTCTCTGTCACACACACAGACACTCGCACATTCACTCTCTCTCTCTCTCACACACTCACTCTCACACACACTCCGAGGAAAACCTTGCTAGCGCTCGTTTCATTTGTGTCAGAAACGATATAAACATAGAAACATGATGGCAGAAAAAAGCCAAATGACCCTCCAGTCTGCCCATCCTTCAAATTCTGGAACAGTCCTAGACTCTACCACCTCAACCGGGAGGCCATTCCACACCTCCACCACCCTTTCTGTGAAATGATACTTTCTTAGGTTACTCCTAAGCTTAATCCCTCTTAACTTTGTCATATATATATATATATATATATATATCTCCTCTCATAGCGCATGAAACTTATAGATTATTGATGATGAGGCTGCGACCCTGAGGCCTTAAAATAGCCAGGTAGGGATTCCATATAAGTAAAAAAATTCTTCTTACATCTAAACGTACTCTTAGCCTCCCTTGCCTCCCAGGTGACCAAAAGATGCACCTGGCTTGTAGCGCTATAGAAATGATAAGTAGTAGTAGTAGTAGTAGTTCCTCCAGTGTCAAAAGGTCGGTGGGTTCTGGTATCAGCCAATTACTGTAAGATAACTCTCAGCCACCAGGCACAGCTTAACGACTTAAAGAATCGCAGTTTTGGAGACAGGCCTAAAGGCTCCGGGCACATCCAACAAAAATTGTTCTACCGTTTCCTGGATATCTTGATCTAATAAACCTTGCCATAAATCTCCAAATATGCTCCCAAAAACTCCAAACCCTGAGACCACACCCCAAAAAGCATGAAAGAAGGTGTGACGTGGAAGCCCACATTTCAAACAGGAAGACTCCCCCTCATCCCGCTATATGAGTTACTTGAACTTTGGTCATATATGCTCTCAGAATCACTCTATACCCACATCTCTAAGTCTTGCATCAGTGTATCAAATTATGAATCCACCTTAGGGAAGCCAAGACATCCCAGTGCTCCAGCAAAGCCCAGAATCAATCCTCCATCTGTCTTTTAAAGAGGAAAAATCTCTCTGAGTCTGACCATTCCCCAAGACCTTATGAAGCTTGCGAATCGACAGCCCCCTAATCTCTACTTCTGCAAAAAAACTCACGGACCCGAGCCCCCACCTTAATTTCCAATAAAGATCTATCCAAAGCAGACACTTAGTGCTGGAGTTGTTGCATAGGCCAAACTTATCCCTCCAAGAAGTTCCCACCCTGTCCTGCAAGCTCTCAAAAGATAGCATTTTCCCTCCTCCCCCAACCACATGTTCCAATAAGGAAATCCCCTCCCTCTCCCAAATCTCAAAGATGGGGTTGTCCATCCCCGTGGTAAACACCCCATTCCCTGAATAGGAAGTTGATCTGTGGTGTATGTTTTCCCCTCCCACTTTCCCCACTACAACCTTCCACATCTCCCGCATTAGGCCTAGCAACACACTGTGTCTAAGGCAACCAGGCATCTGAACTGCTGTACAATAAAACATATAATAAAAGTTATATGGCGCATAGTACGCTCGTTCTATATCCAACGCAGTGTATATCTGGGTGTTTCCAAATCAAGCTCCCAAATGACGCAACAAGCATGCCTGATTATATAGTCTCAGATCTGGAACCCCCAGGCCTCCCCGTCTCCAATCCCCCAGCATAGAAGCCATTCTCTCTGTAATAACCGTAAAGGTAAGACTTGGAGCACATATAACCATCTGGGGAATTGAACCATTTTCAAAAGACTTATCCGTCCCATCAGCGACAGCGGAGACCCCTCCAACTCCCCAGCATCCAGCGCATACTATCCAAAGGGTCCCCACATTGAGTTTATACAATTTCCTAGTTTCAAAAGCCAATTTGATGCCTAAATACGTAAAATATTCTGATGCCCATCGAAGAGGGAATGTTGGACCCCACAGCTCCCGCACCTGTGTGTGAGGATGACAAGGCCTCCGATTTTCTCCAAATTTAAACGGAACCCTGCGAAATCCCCATATTCCTGAAAGTTTCTAATAACGCCACGGGAGATTCCCTTGGGTTCGTCAAATGTACTAAAATATCATCTGCGAAAGCCGCCACTTTAAAACATTGTGATCCCATTTGCACCCCCGGAATCATCGGATTCGCCATAATATCTCTAATGAGGGGGTCTAGTGACAGGACAAAAAGCAACGGCAAGAGGGGGCATCCTGTCTCGTTCCCTTACGTACCGGAAAAGATGAAGACACCAACCCATTCACCAATACCCTTGCCTGAGGAGTCGAATATAAAGCCCTGAGAACCGATATAAAACAACCTGAAAAGCCATACGCCGCTAGAGAAGTAAACAAAGTACTATCAAACTCGGTCAAAGGCTTTTTTCGGCATCGAAACTAATAAGAATTTACAGAAAGGGCCTTACACTGTCTATACTCCAGAGACGTTAGAATTCTACAAAGGTTTTTCATGACCGATTGACCCCCCTACAAAGCCCACCTGCGCCACATGAACTAAGCTTGGCAAGACCCGGCCTAACCTATTTGCCATAATTTTCGCCAATAGTTTAACCTCATAGTTTAATAGAAAAATAGGCTGATAGGATTGCGGGTAACAAGGGGTCTCTACTTGGGCAAAAAACAATATGTGCTAACTCTAGAGAGGGTAGTAGCTTTTCTGAGTCCACTATCGTTCTGAAAAAGTTTGTTAGAGGAGGAATCACTACTTCTCCCATAAGCCTGTAAACTTCCGCTCTGAAGCCGTTTTCCCTGGGGTCTTAAGCATAGGGCTATTCTCTATTGCCACCATTACTTCCTCTTCTTTAATTTGAGAGTTCTGATATTCCTTATCAGCTTGACTGATAGATGGCAGAGTCATTGTATCTAAATACAACTCCCCAGGTAAGCCCTCCTCAGTTGGAGATGCATACAAAGTACGATAGAAATTAAAGAAGATCTCCCCAATGGCCTCATCTGAGTGTACTTTCTGCCCCCAATTGTCTTGAAGAGTTAGAATCTTTTGAGACCTACCCTTGGGATGAACCAATTTAGCCAATAGACGACCCATCTTACTGATCTGTCTATATAGCATATATCTGTAGTACAACTGGGATTTAAATCGCTCTTCGATGTAGAAGGGAGTTCAACGCCACCTCGATATCAAGGACTTGTTGATGGAGTTTCCCATCCCTAGAAGCCCCAAATCGTTGCCTAGCACATCAAAGCTGTGCGCTCAGCCTTAAGATTTCTTTATCCCTAACATGATGAGAATAACTAATGTTTGTACGTATGGGAAGCTTGCCAGGTGCCCTTGGCCTGGTGGCCGCTGTCGTGGACAGGATGCTGGGCTCGATGGACCCTTGGTCTTTTCCCAGTGTGGCATTACTTATGTACTTAATAATCTCTCCTCTAAGTACTGTTTTTGCAGTTTCCCAGTAAAGAATAGGGTAAATGAGCAGCATTAGTGAGTTCATATGTCTTCCAACAGCTCATCAAAAGCTCTCACAGTCCAGGATCTTTATTAAAGGAAATTGCCATCTTTGCCAACCAGCACCTGATGATCCTAGCGTCCACTCCATCCACACCCAAGCGTGATCAGAGATGGCATAAGGCCCTATCTCTGCTTTCACCACCCTACTGAAGTCATTACTTGAGACCAACAAATAGTCTATTCTAGCCTGGGTGGAATGCGCCCTAGATAAATGAGTGTAATCTGTCTCCGCAGGGTGTAGCTCTCTCCACACATTGACTAAGTTCATCAGACGTCCCAGCTGTCTCAACCCTCTATTAGCATAGTATGATCTCTGTGAGTCTTGCCAAGACCTAGCCATAATAGGGTCCCATACCACATTAAAATCCCCTCCCAACATCAAGGAAGAGTGTTTATGTTGAAGGAGATCAATCACCCTTCTATAGAATTGTGAATCATTTATTTACAGCATTTATATTCCACAATTTCCCACCCATGGGTAGGCCCAATGTGGCTTACAACAGTCTACATAAACACACAGCAAGTCAGGGGTCAAACAATTAATGTCCCAGAAGTATAATGGGGAAAAGGCAAAAGCGAGGTAAAGAAAAAGAGAAAGAGCAGTGGTGATTAATATGACACTGGGGTAAAGACAGATCAGAAGACAGAGATGCCTGGCGGGAGTGGTGCGTACGCTTGCCAAATAGAAAGGTCTTGAGGCGTTTTTTTGAAAGTAGGGTGATCAGTAGTAAGTTTCACCAGTTTAGGCAGATCATTCCAGAGATGAGTGCTAGTGTAGGAGAAAGTTGATGCGTAGATGCTTTTGTATTTAAGTCCATTATATACTGGGTAATGGAGGTTTAAGTACGATCGTGCAGATCTGTGGGAGTTCCTTGGTGGCAAGTTGATTAGGGGCATAAATGTTACATATGAGAAATGTGTGGTGGTTCACGGACACCTCAGCCAGAATAAACCTCCCCTCAGAGTTTAACCACTAATTTTTTTCACCCTTTCTGCCACCCCTTTCCTAATCAAAATTGCCACCCCCCCCCCCTTTTCCCTGGGCATCCGCCGCCACACACTTCACCACCCACCAAGTTCGGAGCTTAGCATGTTCCAGAGCTTGTAAATGTGTCTCCTGTAACAACGCAATATCAATATGGCTCCTCTGTAGCTGTTGCAAAATCTTTGTTCATTTAATTGGCCCATTAATCCCCCCCCCCCCCCCCCCCCCACATTCCAGGATACTAATTTTACCATTTGTCATATATACAACCTGTCATTCTACAAAGCTCCACCATCTTCATTAGCCCAAAGTGGAGGTACCAGCCAGCTCCCCCCTCTGGAGCAACAATTCATTACTTCTTCAGCTCCCATCTTGACAGCTCCTTGCGCTATTTCCAGACCTTCTCCAGTGTTTAGATTCTCGAGGCAGGAGGAGAGAATAGGAAAAAAAAAACCACAGCTGCACTTCCAACCCAACCCTCCCACCCTCCTCCCCCCACTTCCAAACCAACATTCCCCACACAGGAACCGTCACTTATAACGTCTCCCCAGCGATCCCAGGAACTAATGATTCTTTACCATATTTGGCACTGTGATAAAGTCACATCCAGGATAGTTGGGTTAAGGCAGTTTCAGTCTGAAATACAAGTCCCAGAAGGCATTGCAGGCAAGGAGCCAGGGGGTGAGATGAGGAACCCGGACTGGACTCTTAGCTGCAATAGGGGAAGACATGGGTGTAAGCTGGCAGGATGTGTAGAGTGGCTGCCACTAGGGGGAAAGAGAGATAGGAAACCCTGGGTGCAGGAGATCCCCATTAGTCTAATGCTTAACTCAGCTGGTATGGGTGTGGGGGAAGCTAATGGAAGGAGGGTTGTGAGAGCAGAAGCCAGGGATTGATTAGGCAGGTGGGAAGGAGTCTCAGGAGTTCAGTTCAGGAGGAGAGAAGCAGTTGCAGGCTGAAAATCCTTTGGCAAGAGAGGTCCCTAAAGTACCGAAGCAGGCTGAAATCCCTTGGGTGTGAGGAAGTCCCTAAAGCAGGGGCGTATCTGCGTGGGGCCACAGGGGCCTGGGCCCCCGCAGATTTCGCCCTGGCCCCCCTCCCCGCCGTCAACCCTCCCCCGCTGCTTACTTTTGAAGGCGCCGAGGTCCGACCCGCAATCTCCGTTTTTCGTCTTCCTCCGTGGCCATGCTTCCAGGAAGTAACGCTGCAGTGCTGATTCGTTGAATCCAGTTCGGCGTCTGACGTCAGACGTCGAACTGGAGTCAACGAATCAGCACTGCAGCGTTACTTCCTGGAAGCATGGCCACGGAGGAAGACGAAAAACGGAGATTGCGGGTCGGGACCTCGGCGCCAGCAAAAGTAAGCAGCGGGGGAGGGTTGACGGCGGGGAGGGGGTGGAGAGAGGCGGCGGCGGCGGCGGCGGGGGGGGGGGAGGGAGGCAAAAATGTGCCCCCCCTCTCTGGCTCTGGCCCCCCCTACCGCCGGATTCCAGATACGCCCCTGCCCTAAAGTATTGAAACCTCCTGAAAGTAAAGGCTGCTTTGTGATTGAACTGGGATGATGAACTGATTGAACTGTTTGTCTTGGGAATTGAACTACGGTTTATTGTGCACTGGATAAAGAGACCAGACAAACTGACTGTAAGCCTGTATTGAATCCTGGTAGTTGCTGGTAGCCTACTGC
This sequence comes from Microcaecilia unicolor, assembly GCF_901765095.1. Taxonomy (NCBI): domain Eukaryota; kingdom Metazoa; phylum Chordata; class Amphibia; order Gymnophiona; family Siphonopidae; genus Microcaecilia; species Microcaecilia unicolor. The sequence continues at coordinate 539,141,365 of NC_044032.1, forward strand.
TTAAAGGGGACTATTTGCCACACACTTTCAGGTGGCTTACATGTGCTTAAGATTAAAGGTGAATGCTGCTGTTGGAACTGTGTATCAGGTCTACTAGAAACCTGCATGGAATAAAAGCCTTAAAATTGAAGTTGCTGGTGGACATTTATTTTCTTGACTGTACCAGGAGCCTGTGGCTGAAGGAGATTGTTCTATCCTTGGCTGCACCTAGAGGTACCTGGTTACAGCACCCAACTACGTTTTATTGTTCAATCAATCTTCACATACCCTCCTGGAAAAACACACCCCTCCTGTATACACACCCGCCTCGTCAATCCTACAAGTCCCCTAGCCCAATACTTCCCTTCCAAAAATCAGCCAGCCATCTACACCATTCCGCCACCCTACCCCTCCTCCCACAGTTACTCCTTCTTACTATGATATTCAAAAGTGGGACTACCACCAAACTATCACACAAACCACCAAAAAATCCTTTTTAATCTTCTCTTCATCGTCCCTTTCCTGAGCCTCCGGCCAGTTCATTCTCTACGCTGGTCAGGAATTCTCGAGCTTCCTCCACTGCCACTATAGTTCTGGAGGATCCATTATGCATAACTTTAAAGGAAGCTGGGTACAGCAACGCAAATTTGATTTTCATGGCGAACAGCTTAGAACAAATTGGCATAAACGCTCTGCGCTGCGCCACCACCCCAGCTGAATAGTCCTAAAAGCACAAAATCCTTTTATTATCATAAGTCAAAGATTTCCCTGCACGAACTGCCTGAAGGATAGCCTGTTTGTGTATAAAATTCAGAATCATTAGGATGACCACTCGAAATCTCTGTGCAGCGTCTTGGTGATGCCCCATTCGATGTGCGTGCTCCACATAGCGGCCCACCAAGCTCACCGAATTGCAGCTCCTTTACCAACCAGGGCTACAGAAAGTCAATCTGTTTTCCAAATCATCCACTTTTGCCTCCAGTGCTGTGACCTTTTTCTGCAGTAAAGCCTGCGTACCCTCCACCTCCGTGACTCTGTCTTCCACTACACTTGTACGGGTTTGAAAGGAAATACAGTCCCGAGAGAGTACCTCTAGTTGAGTTTGTAGGCGCTCTAACTTCAAGTCAATGGGAGAGAGGCGTCGCTCCAACAGGCCCTCCAACACCGCAGACACCTCTGCTGTTATTTCTGCGACCCACTCACCCACTGGATCTCCAGCCCTCCCTGAACCTGGGGAGGGGGGGGGGAATCATTGGGGGGACCGGAGGTCCACCGGACCTCCAGCCCCCTGTCGCTGGCAGGTTTGCTGTTGGGGAGAATGGGGGCCTGCCAGCATGCTGGATAGGGCTCACCATTCCTCCCCAATGATCTGCAAACCCTAACACCAGCTTGGAGCTAGAGTAGGTTTTGCCGCAAACAGCGACCCAATCTTTGGAGCCCTGGCCGCTGATCATTGGGGATGAATATGTTTAGCCCTGTTTAGCATGCATTTGCATGCCAGTTGCTTTCAAAGCCCCCGAGCACGTTGTTTCACGCGCTCGAGGGCTCTGATCATGGGGCGTTAGCAAACGCCGGCGCCAGTATGGCACTAACAGCCTCTAGTGCCAGCGTTTGCTTCTGATCATCCCCCTGAAAATGCTCAGAGGGCTCTAGCATGGGAGACCATGTGCGTGTCAAAGAATAGCATAAATAGCATGCAAATGTAGTCAAATGGATGTTAATGGGGTCATTTCCTATTCCTTCCCAATGCTCAGAGATCAGTGCACAAAAGAAAGCGACTCTTACTGCTGAAAACCTAATGCCAGCTTGGCACGGGCATTGGGGTATTTGAAGATAGGATTTCCCAAGATTCTCTGTTTGAAATCTGCTGGGTTTTATTTTATTTGTGCATGCCCCTAAGCACTGGTAGTGAGAGACAAATGTGAGCGAATCGGAGCAAACCTGAAAGTGAAAGCACACATTGGCGCCTGTTTTCTGTGCTTTCTATATAAGCTTTTCAGGTGAAAAAAAATTTGAACAGCTTATATTTAAAGGAACAGAAGAACGGTGTTGATGTGTGCCTTATTTCTAGGTTTGCCAGGCGCATGCAGACAAGAGCTGTGCTTACTGCAAAACTTTTGTGTGCGTGCACCAGGCATGTACATCCCCCTGATTTTCAGTCAAACAGTATAGCGAAGATACTTACCTATAGCAGGTATTCTCCGAGGACAGCAGGCTGATTGTTCTCACCATGTGGGTCAGCGTCCATGGCGGCCCAGGAACAGAGTATTTTTCCCAGTAAAAATCACAAAGCTTTGTGACAGCTTCCGGAGCGCGAGGGACTCGCACCGCGCATGCGCGGCCATCTTCCCGCCTCAGTTATATCAAAAAGCAAATAACAAACAACAACTCCAAAAGGGGAGGTGGGCGGGTTGGTGAGAACAATCAGCCTGCTGTCCTTGGAAAATACCTGCTACAGGTAAGTATCTTCGCTTTCTCCGAGGACAAGCAGGCTCACTCAAAACAACAAAGAAGGTCAATTGGGCCTTGCAACGGCGAGGACATAACTGAGATTGACCTACGAATAAACATCTAACTGAGAGTGCAGCCTGGAACAGAATAAAAATGGGCCTAGGGGTGGAGTTGGATTCTAACCCCGAACAGATTCTGCAGCACCGACTGCCCAAACCGACTGTCGCGTCGGCTATCCTGCTGAAGGCAGTAGTGAGATGTGAATATGTGGATTGATGACCACGTCGCAGCCTTGCAAATCTCTTCAATAGTGGCTGACTTCAAGTGGGCCACCGACGCTGCCGTGGCTCTAACACTATGAGCCGTGACATGACCTTCGTCAGCCCAGCTTGGGCATAAGTGAAGGAAATGCAATCTGCTAGCCAATTGGAAATGGTGCATTTCCCAACAGCGACTCCCCTTCTGTTGGGATCAAAAGAAACAAATATTTGGGCGGACTGTCTGAAGGGGCTTGTCCGCTCCACATAGAAGGCCAATGCTCTCTTGCAGTCCAATGTATGCAACTGACGTTCAGCAGGGCAGGTATGAGGACGGGGAAAGAATGTTGGCAAGACAATTGACACATTCAGATGGAACTCCGACACTACCTTCAGCAAGAACTTAGGGTGAGTGCGGAAGACTACTCTGTTATGATGAAACTTGAGGTAAGGAGCATGCACTACCAAAGCTTGAAGCTCACTGACTCTACGAACTGAAGTAACAGCCACCAAGAAAATGACCTTCCAGGTCAAGTACTTCAGATGGCAGGAATTCAGTGGCTCAAAAGGAGGCTTCATCAGCTGGGTGAGAACGACGTTGAGATCCCATGACACTGGTGGAGGTTTGACAGGGGGCTTTGACAAAAGCAAACCTCTCATGAAGCAAACAACTAAAGGCTGTCTAGAGATAGCCTTACCTTCTACACGATAATGAAAAGCACTAATTGCACTAAGATGAACTCTTACGGAGTTGGTCTTGAGACCAGACTCTGATAAGTGTAGAAGGTATTCAAGCAGGGTCTGTGTAGGACAAGAGCGAGGATCCAGGGCCTTGCTGTCACACCAGACAGCAAACCTCCTCCATTTAAAAGAGTAACACCTCTTTGTGGAATCTTTCCTGGAAGCAAGTAAGACTCGGGAGACACCCTCAGAAAGACCCAAGGAGGCGAAGTCTATGCCCTCAACATCCAGGCCGTGAGAGGCAGAGACTGGAGGCTGGGATGCAGAAGCGCCCCCTCGTTCTAAGTGATGAGGGTTGGAAAACACTCCAATCTCCACGGTTCTTTGGAGGACAACTCCAGAAGAAGAGGGAACCAAATCTGACGCGGCCAAAAGGGAGCAATCAGAATCATGGTTCTGCGATCTTGCTTGAGTTTCAGCAAAGTCTTCCCCACCAGAAGTATGGGAGGATATGCATACAGAAGGCCGTTCCCCCAATGAAGGAGAAAAGCATCCGACGCTAGTCTGTCGTGGGCCTGAAGTCTGGAACAGAACTAAGGGACCTTGTGATTGATCTGAGTGGCAAAAAGATCCACCAAGGGGGTGCCCTCCATTTAAAAGAGTAACACCTCTTTGTGGAATCTTTCCTGGAAGCAAGTAAGACTCGGGAGACACCCTCAGAAAGACCCAAGGAGGTGAAGTCTATGCCCTCAACATCCAGGCCGTGAGAGGCAGAGACTGGAGGCTGGGATGCAGAAGCGCCCCCTCGTTCTAAGTGATGAGGGTTGGAAAACACTCCAATCTCCACGGTTCTTTGGAGGACAACTCCAGAAGAAGAGGGAACCAAATCTGACGCGGCCAAAAGGGAGCAATCAGAATCATGGTTCTGCGATCTTGCTTGAGTTTCAGCAAAGTCTTCCCCACCAGAAGTATGGGAGGATATGCATACAGAAGGCCGTTCCCCCAATGAAGGAGAAAAGCATCCGACGCTAGTCTGTCATGGGCCTGAAGTCTGGAACAGAACTAAGGGACCTTGTGATTGATCTGAGTGGCAAAAAGATCCACCAAGGGGGTGCCCCACTCCTGGAAGATCTTGCACACTATGCGCGAGTTGAGCGACCACTCATGAGGTTGCATGATCCTGCTCAACCTGTCGGCCAGACTATTGTTGACGCCTGCCAGATACTTGGCTTGGAGAAACATGCCGTGAAGATTAGCCCAAAGCCACATCTGAACAACTTCCCGACACAGGGGGCGAGATCCGGTGCCCCCCTGCTTGTTGATTTAGTGCATGGCAACCTGATTGTCTGTCTGAATTTGAATAATTTGATTGGACAGACGATCTCTGAAAGCCTTTAGAGCGTTCCAGACTGCTCGCAATTCCAGGAGATTGATCTTAAGACCTGATTCCTGGAGGGACCAAGCTCCTTGAGTGTGGAGCCCATCTACATGCGCTCCCCACCCCAGGAGAGATGCATCCGTAGTCAGCACTTTTTGTGGCTGAGGAATTTGAAAAAGACGTCCCAAGGTCAAATTGGATCAAATTGTCCACCACTGAAGGGAATTGTGAAAATCGGTGGACAGCTAGGGTCCATTGAGCAGATATCATGTGAAGACAGGCCATGGGTGTCACATGAACTTTGGAGGCCATATGGCCCAGAAGTCTCATCATCTGCCGAGTTGTGATCCGCTAAGACGCTCTGGCGATGGAAACTAGAGACAGAAGATTGTCTGCTCTCGTCTCAGGGACATAGGTGCGAGCCGTCTGAGAATCCAGCAGAGCTCCAATAAATTCCAGTCTTTGAACAAGAAGAAGATGGGACTTGGGGTAATTTATAACAAACCCGAGTAGCTCCAGCAGTTGAATAGTCATTTGCATGGACTGTAGAGCCCCTGCCTCTGAGGTGTTCTTCACCAGCCAATCGTCGAGATAAGGGAACACATGTACTCCCAGTCTGCGTAGCGACGCTGCAACTACTGCCAGGCATTTTGTAAAGAACCTGGGCGCAGACGCGAGACCAAAGGGTAGCACACAATACTGGAAGTGCTGTTCCCAGATGGAATCGAAGATACGTCCTGTGAGCTGGAAGTATCGGGATGTGTGTATAAGCATCCTTTAAGTCCAGAGAGCATAGCCAATTGTTTTCCTGAATCATGGGAAGAAGGGTGCCCAGGGAAACCATCCTGAACTTTTCTCGGACCAGGTATTTGTTCAGGGCCCTTAGGTCTAGGATGGGACACATCCCCCTGCTTTCTTTTGCACAAGGAAGTACCTGGAATAGAACCCCAGCCCTTCTTGCCTGGTGGAACGGACTCGACCGCAGTGGCACTGAGAAGGGCGGAGAGTTCCTCTGTAAGTACCTGCCTGTGCTGGAAGGTGAAGGACTGAGTTCCCGGTGGGCAATTTGGAGATGTGGAAACCAAATTGAGGGAGTATCCTAGCCGAACTGTTTGAAGAACCCACCGATCAGAGGTTATGAGGCCACCTTTGGTGAAAAAAAATTAGCCTCCCTCCAACCGGCAGATCGTCCTGCACAGACACTTTTATAGTGGCTATGCTCAACTGGAGCCAGTCAAAAGCCCGTCCCTTGCTTTTGCTGGGGAGCTGCAGGGGCCTGTCGAGGCGCACGCTGTTGACGAGAACAAGCGCACTGGGGCTGAGCCTGAGAAGGCTGTTGAGAAGGTGGATTGTAACGTTTTTTCCCTATACATACAATAAGTATGTATAGGGAGCAGTCCTCCTTCCCCTGAAGAAACGTCTACCTGATGAGGTAGATGCTGAAGGCGCCCGGTGGGAGAGTTTGTCGAGGGCAGTTTCCCGCTGGTGGAGCTGCTCGACCAACTGCTCGACTTTTCTCGCCAAAAATATTATTTCCCCCCCCCCCCCCCCCGGCAAGGAACATCGCAAGCCGCTGCTGGGTCTGATTGTCCAGGTCAGAGGCACGCAGCCATGAGAGTCTGCGCATCACTATACCTTGTGCAGCGGATCTGGATGCAACATCAAGAGTCGTAAGCACCCCTGGACAGGAATTTACGACACGCCTTCAGCTGCCTAACCACCTCCTGAAAAGGCCTGGCGTGCTCCAGAGGGTGCTTGTCCACCAAGTCCGCCAGTTGCTTTACATTGTTCCGCATGTGGATGCTCGTGTAGAGCTGGTACGACTGAATCTTGGACACGAGCATGGAGGATTGATTGGCCTTCTTCGCAGAGTCCAGGGTTCTAGATTCTTGTCCCGGGGGCGCCGAGGCAAAATCCCTAGAACTCCTGGCTCTCTTGAGATCGGAATCTACAACCATAGAGTCATGAGGTAACTCGACTTCATCAACTCAGGTTCTCCGTGAATCTGATATTGGGACTCAGCTCTTTTGGGAATGGTGGGATAACTTAGTGGTTTCGTCCACTTCCTAAGCAATGTCTACTTAAGGACATTATGCAAAGGGACAGTGGACAACTCCTTAGGTGGCAAAGGATAGTCAAGGACCTCGAGCATCTCAGTCCTGGGCTCATCCTCAGATACCACAGGGAAGGGAATAGCCACAGACATTTCCCAGACAAATGAAGAGAAAGAAAGGCTCTCCGGGGAAGAAGCTTTCTTTCTGGTGAAGGAGTAGGATCAGAAGACCACAAGACTCCTCATAAGTACATAAGTAATGCCATACTGGGAAAAGACCAAGGGTCCATCGAGCCCAGCAGCCTGTCTACGACAGTGGCCAATCCAGGCCAAGGACACCTGGCAAGCTTCCCAAACTTACAAACATTGTATACATGTTATTCCCGGAGTTGTGGATTTTTCCCAAGTCCATTTAGTAGCGGTTTATGGACTTGTCCTTTAGGAAACCGTCTAACCCTTTTTTAAACTCTGCCAAGCTAACCGCCTTCACCACATTCTCCGGCAACAAATTCCAGAGTTTAATTATGCGTTGGGTGAAGAAAGATTTTCTCCGATTTGTTTTAAATTTACTACACTGTAATTTCATCGCATGCCCCCTAGTCCTAGTATTTTCGTGAACAGACGCTTCACATCCACCTGTTCCACTCCACTCATTATTTTATATACCTCTATCATGTCTCCCCTCAGCCGTGTCTTCTCCAAGCTGAAAAGCCCTAGCCTCCTTAGTCTTTCTTCATAGGGAAGTCGTCCCATCCCTGCTATCATTTTAGTCGCCCTTCGCTGCACCTTTTCCAATTCCACTATATCTTTCCTTGGAAGAGAAATACCTGGGATCTTCCTCTTCATCCCACGAGGCATCCTCCTCGGTATCGGACAAGAGTTCTCTAACTGCAGTCCGAAACCAGGCCCATTTTGACGCCGAGTGTAATACATGGGATTGAGGGTCAGCTGGGGATGGAATGAGTGGAATGTTTTGGCTGTAATTATGTGTTGATATTCTCTATTATGGGAAACAGGCTAGTTGTTTAAGGGATGCCAGCACGTATGGGAAAGGCACCTTCAGTCTGTGCAGGTCTGGGGGAGTTATTCTCTGTTATGGGAAACAGGCTGGTTGTTTAAGGGATGCCAGCTTGTGCAAGTCTGGGAAAGGCACCTTCAGCCTATGCAGGTCTGGGGGAGTTATGAGCTAGCTCATCTTCACACGCACAGGTGTTTGTTTCACACTATAAAAGAGGGGGGAGCACGGGACTTTCTTTAGAAGCTTGCCTGAACATAGGGACGCCTTGTTCAGTGAAGGGTATTTCCCTGCAATCTCTGAGGAGAGCCAGTGCTTCCCTGGTGGTCTTCCCAGATGCTGACTGAATTGTGGGTGCTGTAAGTATCTTGGTGTATGTGTTCACATATGTATCACCAATAAAAGCGATATACCGCATATTGTGTCTGGTGGCTTTTGTGTTGTCATAAGCACAGCGCCCCCTAGTGTTACACCGAGGAACCCTGTCCTCGATGGCGATGCCGAAAAGTCGACTCCCGTGTCGGCGGCAATGAAGCTCCCTCCAGCGACGTTGACAGGGAGTCGACCTGGGTGGCAGCCGAGGCCGATGCTGCAAGTGGTACCGGTGTCGGGGACCACACCACAGACACAAAGCCAACTGCCGTTTCCATCGACGGTGCCGAGGGCACAAGCACCCCAGGAACTGAGGCAGACTGACGCAGCAACCCCTCTAGAAGGCCTGGCAGAATGGCTTGGATGCGCTCGTCTAAAGTCTCTGTTGAGGAAGGCTGTGGGGTCGGTGCAGAAGTTGGCATCAGAATCTGTGGAGGCCTGGGAGGCGGTACTGGGCTGTCAGAAGATCGACGCACCGACCCCTCTTGTATGGAGGGAGAGCGCTCCTCCTGGCGTTGACGATTCTTAGGTGCCGAATCCCTCGACGCCCCAGAGCTCCCGGTACCGTGCCTCAGAGACCGATGATGATGCTTCTTCGCCTTCGCTCGAAGCACGTCTCTGGTACTCCTCGGTACAGACAAGGAGGATGTGGAATCCACATGCCTCCTCGGGGTCGGGTCCGACAACGGTTGGTCCCGGTGGGCCTGCACAGTAGGAGCCTTCGAGACAAGTGGAGACCCACTCAACAGCTCGCTACTCCCAGCTAGTGGTGATGTCCGGGCAACCATTATCTGCGCTCCCGATGTCGATGCCATCCCCGGTGCCAATATCGACGACACCGACCGCGGTACCGATGTCGACGCCAAGGAATCAGTCGGAGCTCCGAAAAGACGGTCCCAAAGAGCTCTTCTTGACGCTTGTGTCCGCTTTTTCAAGCTCAGACACAATTTACAAGCGTCTGGGCAATGGTTGGGCCCAAGGCACTGGATGCACCATGCATGCGGGTCAGTACCCGAAAATCGACCGCTGGCACCGAGCACACTTTTTTAAGCCGCCGGGAGACTTTGATGACATGAGCGGAAAAATCGCGGCAGCGAAATCAAAAGGTTCGACTGTGCCAACAGAGGGCACAAAAATGAGACCCGCGTACGTGCGGCCTAAGAAGGCCGCGACGAAAGCGAAAGAAAACTTAAGATGGGACAAAAAATAAGAAAATAAGGTTTTTTGTTTTTTTAAAGGAAAAAAAGAAAAAGACAAAAGAGGCAACCTAAAACAAAATTAAAGCGCGAATAATCAGTGCGAAGACGCCAAAGTCTCTCTGGGCCTGAGGGAGAAAGACCAACACGCAGCCACTCTCCTCCGTGGAAAAAGAAAAACTGAGGTGGGAACGGACACGCGCGGGCGGGAAGATGGCTGCGCATGCGCGGTGCGAGTCCCTCACGCTCCGGAAGCTGTCACAAAGCTTTGTGATTTTTACTGGGAAAAATACTCCATTCCTGGGCTGCCATGGACGCCGACCCACATGTGAGAACAAGCAGACTGCTATCCTCGGAGAAATCTTTTTACTGTTCAGTATTGGGGACCTATTTTTTTACACTATTCCTGTAGTATTGGTTGGGCACTGTTCCAGATAGCGCCGGATTTCTGAGCAGCAGTCCATAAGAACCATGTCAGCAGGAATAGGGAAGAGACAATAGTAGGGAGGGGATTAATGATGGGAAAAGTATGTAGAGCATGTCTTATAGAATTATATCCCAACCCTGTGTGTGTGTTCCTCTGCTTGCCTATGTCTGTGTTTGTATATATTCATGTGTGCATATCTATGAATGGGTGTGTTGGCTCTGTGTGTATAGGACCAGGAGAGCAGATGCGAGAGGGAGGCAGTTCAACAGGTACAATTCTTAACTGTTATTTTAGAGTAAATCATCATGCTCAAATTTGTGCGCTAGTCAGTAATTTGGGTGCACAACTTTATAGAACTCAGGGGACTATGTACAAAGAGGGTGCACTATGTGCACATACCCCCAAATTTTGTATAGGCTGTGAAGGTTTGACACACAATTTTGGGTGCGGATCGTAGATCCACCCCTAAATTAATTGGCTAAAATGGTGGTAATGATCAATAATTGGCCTTAACAAGTGCTTGGATTGCAGATCACCTGAGCACCCAATTCATTTATGTCTTACCTGTTTTATTTTGTGTTATGTAAATAATTCTACTGACCCATCTACCTAATTTCTTACACAGTAATATGTTAAATTAGACCATACCTCTTACTCTGTTTATGATTATACCTTTTGCAACATAATGTAAGCCACATTGAACCTGCAAATAGGTGGGAAAATGTGGGGTACAAATGCAGCAAATAAATAAATAAAAATCTGTATGCTGCAGAGGCTGGAATTGCTTCTCCCACAGAAATACACTGGGTCATTTTTTTGTTTGTTTGTTTCTCTGGATCCCTGATCCCATCTGGCCCATTTTTGAACTTGATATGTCTTTTCATTATATTTTCCTCAATACCAAACTGGCTCCATTTTGTTAAATTTTCAACCCTCTATAATTCAATTCCAGAATTCTGCCGGATTGGAAAGAATAAAATAAAAAGGATATAGTTGTACGAAAAAAAAAAAAAAAGAGAGGAAAACAAAACAAAAACAAAAAACAAACTTACCCTCCTAGAGCACCCAAGGCAGCTTTCTCTCTCTCAACAGCTTTCTGACAGCACCCTGGAAAAGGTTCAGTGGCTGGACAGGAATACAGGCCTATGTAAAAAATGTGTATAATTTTCTATTAAAAAAATTATTTTTGCATCCAAGGAGCTCAGACATCAGTAAGGACTCAGATGGTATGTCTTGAAGATCTGACAAAGCGCGGCTGTAATGAGCCTGACTTTGTTGTGAACGCAGATGATTTAAAATAGTACTCTTTCACTACCTGGCAGCCTCATATTGCACATTCTGCACAGATGTCTGCTATGCAAATATCCGATAAGCTTCAGTAATTTGGAAAGTCTAAATATATGAAGTAGGAAGTGAGAAGTCTGCAAGATACAAACCTTCCCCTAAATAAAGGCTCCCACCCCCATCCTGTGAAAATGAAATGCACCTTAGTCACTTTTCATAAAATAGAACCTAGTCTCAGTTAACAATGGTTTTACAGTAGCAGGAAGGGTGTTAGACATTGAGCGGCCAGAGCAGAAATTAAGGAGGGGCCCTGATCCCCTCCCCCCCCCCCCCCCCCACACACAGTCTACTCACTCTCCTTCTCCCTTCCCTTTCCCCACCCTGTGGGTCTGGCATCTCTCCCTCCCCACTGTGGTCCTCCAAAATTGCCATGGGGTGCCAGCAGAAGCAGCAGCAATGAGGAAGTTGCATTAGAGGAGGCAGGATGTGGCAGAGTGAAAGTTCTGGGGGCAGCCTGTTTTCATTGCTGTGGCTGCCTCACAGCAAGTTCACAAGGCCACACCTGGAGAAAGGGGAGGGACAGAGACATGTCAGCCAGGCAGGGGAAAGGGAGGTGGGTGGGGGGGGGTGCTGCCAGATGGTGAAAACTTTTCTAGTAATCACACACTGGGAATGTAGTGGAGTACAATGCACCAGGGGCGTATCTGCGTGGGGCCACAGGGGCCTGGGCCCCGCAGATTTCGCCCCGGACCCCCCTACCGCCGTCACCTACCCCCGAGGTCCGCTTCCTCCTGCCGGCTTTTTAAAATATTGCATCAGCTGACGGGGGACCCCAACCCCCCGCCAGCCCAGCCGCGGTCTTCTTTAACTTCTTCATCCTCGTCATGCTGAAAGCTGCATGCATCCTTAGTTCCAGTTGGATGGAGTCTGACGTCGCAGTACGTTGACGTTACAACGTGCTGCGACATCAGACTCCGTCCAACTGGAACTAAGGATGCATGCAACTTTCAGCACGACGAGGATGAAGAAGTTAAAGAAGACCGCGACTGGGCTGGCGGGGGGTTGGGGTCCCCCGCCAGCTGAAACAATATTTTAAAAAGCCGGCAGGAGGAAGCGGACCTCAGGGGTAGGTGACGGCAGTAGACGGGGGAGGGAGGGTTAACTGCGGTAGGGGGAGGGGCTATAATGTGCCCCCTCACTCTAGCCCCTGCCCCCCCTACCGCCGAACCTCAGATAGCCCCTGCAATGCACTAATTCTTTAAACTAACCTCACACTTTTTTACACTCAGTTTTTTTAAATAATTTTAACAGGAAAACCACAAGGAGTTTTTGAGTAAATTTAAATAAAGATTGCATAGGAGGATTTTGAGCAAATGATCAAATCTAAACCCATTTAAGACCTATGAGAGTTTCAAGAAGGTCTGGGTTCACTGAGGCTTTTTCCTCCTTGTGGTTTTTGTCTTAAAATTATTTTTAAAAACGAGTGTAATAAAGTATGAGGTTAGTTTAATTAGAAATTTTTTCTAGCCCAACTCAAACCAAAAGTAGCCCCCAAATAGCCAAACAGTCTGGACATCAAAAAACATTTTCATAAGGTGCAAATGGAGAGGGATGACCAGCAGGAAAAAAAAGAGGTGACAGTTCCCCTTGTACGTCTCTGGTAAGGCCCCATTTAGAGTACTGTGTGCAATTCTGGAGACCGCACCTACAGAAAGATATAAACAGGATGAAATTGGTCCAGACAGCGGCTACAAAACTGGTAAGCAGTCTCTGTCGTAAAACATATAGGGCCAGGCTCATGAGCCTCAACATGTATCCCCTGGAAGAAAGACGGGAGAGAGGGGATATGATAGAGATGTTTAAATACCTCTGTGGCATTTACGGTGAGCCTTTTTCAAATGAAGGAAAACTATGGAATAAGAAGGTATAATATGAAGTTATGAGGAAATAGATTTAGGAGAAATCTAAGAAAATACTCTTTCACAGAAAGAGCGGTGGATGCATGGAATGGCCTCCCAGTGAAGGTCATGTAGTCGAGGACTGTGACAGAATTTCAGAAAGCATGGGACAGGCACATGGAATCTCTTAGGAACAGGAGGAGTTAGTGATTGGATGGGCCATTTGGCCCTTATCTACTATCATATTTTTATGTTTCTAAATAACTCACCATCACAGCAATAATAAATTATAGATTCCATTTCACAAATGGCTTTACGCAGAGTAGGATCAAGAAAATCTCCACAAGGCTGCAAAAATTAGCAGCACTTACACAAATCACAACATACCAAATTCAGTGTTTTGAACCAGAAGCTAAAAGGGCTACAACAATCCACCTTCAAACTACTCAGGTACAGCCAACACATTCTACCTAGTGCTGGCTACAGTGAGCTGGGATGATTTACCAAACATATTTTTTTACTCAGCTCTCTTTCCAGAACCCCAGTGTCCATTTGGAATTTATTCTCTTCCTCCCTATATCCATAGTTCATCTTCCCTCTGTATCCCTATGCAGACATATATTTTTTAATAGCCTGTTTGGCTTAAAAAACCTTCTTTGTTTTATTTATGTGAATACTAGTAAAAAAAAATGCCCGTTTCAGAAAGCAATGAAACGGGCACTAGCAAGGGTTTCCTGTAGTGTTTGTTTGAAGTGTCGTTCGCCGGTATGGGAGGTCTGGTCCCCGCCCCCAGCGCTTACGTGCACCTTGATGGCACTCGCAGCGAGTCGTTGGCCATTTTCCAGCCCCAGTGCCTACGTGCACCTTGATGGGTACTCGCGAGTTGTTGGCCATTTTCCGGCTCCAGCGCCTACCTGCACATTGATGGTCACCCGCAGCGAGTCCTTGGCCATTTTCTCGCATTCGCCGGTATGGGAGGCCTGGTTCCCGCCCCCAGCGCCTACCTGCACCTTGATGGGGACTCGGAGCGATTTTCGCGCGTTCGATGGTATCAGAGCCGTGCTGGCCGGCCCCAGCGCCTAGCTCCACCTTGATGGCCACTCGCAGTGAGTCATTGGGCATTTTCGTGCGTTGGACGATATCGGAGCCGTGTTCCCCGGCCCCATCGCTTAGCTCCACCTTGATGTCCACCTCGTTGGTGATGGTGTGGCCGCATTTCACGCACCTCGGGGAGATCTCCGCCCTCTTTCATCATCACGTTGTGACGCAAGGGCGGGGCACACAGTAATGGGCCAAAACGGATATCTCGGGCGCCTCACACTTCCGGTTGAGGCTTCATTTAGAACGTTGGGGTTGCACATTATGTCCGGAAGGGGCGTGGCTGAGAGCGGGTCTGAGTGACAGTGAGTGGTGCATGAGTGAGAGTGAGTGTTGCTGACAGCCTAGCCTTCAGTGTTTCCCTCCCACAGAGTGAGCTTCAGAATGTTCCAGGTGAGAATTATTTATATAGATGTCCAATTATCCTAAAGAACTTATTATAAAATCTAGCTACTTAGCTTAAATTAACGCATAGGTCTCCCCAACGTTGGCCACTGTTTCACAGTGCCAAACTGCTGCTTCAGGGGGTAGTGCTCAATAAGGCTGCGATGAGAGAGGAAGCATAATTGGAGGAAGATTTACTACCCCCTAAAGCAGCAGTTTGGCACTGTGAAATGGAGGCCAATGTTGGGGAGAGCTATGCGTCCATTTAAGCTAAGTAGCTGGACGTTATAGTAAGTTCTTTAGGATATTTGGACATATTCACATAAACAAAACAGGGAAGGTTTTTTTTTTTTAAGCCAGTGATTGAAGTAAACAGGTTATTCAAAAATATATACCTGTATTTTTCTGAGACTTTGCCTAGTTTTTTTGCCTATTCAAAATACTGAACACAAATTTGGTGAAGTGGGATTTGTGGCTATGTTTACTTCACTCCTCTTTGAGTGACTTGAAGTTTAAAGGACTGCCGGGGGGGGGGGGGGGCAGGGGAAAAGGAAGAGGGGCTGGCGAGAGACAGAGCTAAACTGATGAGAACTGTAGTCTGAACGTGGGCATCTAAGATGGAGTTGGCAGAGAACAAGCAACATCTTGCACCACCCCGGATGCTCACAAGCTTAGGAGGGCCCCTTGTAGCTGTGAGGCCCAGGGCAGTTGCCCTGGTTGCTTCCCCTCCCCATACCACACATAACACGGGCCCTATACAGTAGTGAACAAATTCTACACTCTACCTAAAAGATTTTCAGTTAAGATGGTAAATTAGCACTGTTGTAATGGTTTATTTGTAGGCCTTCCCCATCAGTTGGTTTAGAACTTGGCTGAACATCCAGTAGTGCAATAACTGAAAAACAAGTTGTCATCTCTTCATTATTCTGTTGCTTACATTAGATCTTTATTGTTGCCTGTGTTTAAGTTTTAATTCTTCGTATCTCTGGTGCAAAGGTCCCAGCTACCTTCAAAACAAGCTGCATGCTCCCCACCCCTACAAAACCTTATCAAGTCAGAGAACTTTTCTGGTTACTGTTCCAGTAAAGGTGGTATTGAAATACATAATAAAGGCCAGGATCTTCTCTGTTATGGCTCCTATGATATGGAATCCAACAACAATGATATCCACAATAGTATGATTGTGACCAAAAACTTTTTAAATTGGAGGAAAAAGCCTCAAATGTGCAGGGAGAACTCCGTCGTTGAATATTACAACATAAGGTAGATCCGCTGAATCATCACGGGCAAAAAATCTCCTGATAAATAAAGAAATAGAGCTTCTGCGCTTACAAAAAGCTTCTGTGCTCACAATAACCGTGTAATAGTACTAAGCGGTTCAAAAAGTACACTTATCTCAAAAATTTTGTAGTCGAAAAATAACACCTCCCACAGCCCGACTTCAGGCCCAAGTTTCGATCTCTGCCTCAAGGTCCGTGGTGTCAAACTGTAGAGATAGTGTAACGCTGGAACAAGCTTCCAATGACAAACAGGTGTCCCAGGATCCACACTGATGACCAAGACACCGTAGTGTCATTAGTGCTGGAAGCAAAGCACAGGGAAGAAGACTGAATCTGCAGCTGGAGAAAGAATGGCGCCGTGAGCCTTGCACCACCCATGGTACTAGTGGGAGAGAGAAACTGAGCCTTTGCACTGATAGCCTGTAGAGTCCTGCATCCGAGGCCCATCTGGGAGCAAGTTGCACACATGATATGGATCCTGTGCTGTTATGAAGAGTCTCGCAGGCACTCTCATGATGAAGCCCTCTAAGAGGAAGGCCTGTGTTGCTTCTTGGGCCTTGGATGGTAGGTCTGTCAAGGTGAGAGTCTTTCCCTGCATCTGATTCGCAGCTTGGTCACTTGTCTGATCTCAACACCAGAGAAGTGGCCTAGTGGTTAGGGTGGTGGACTTTGGTCCTGGGGAACTGAGGAACTCAGTTCAATTCCCACTTCAGGCACAGGCAGCTCCTTGTGACTCTGGGCAAGTCACTTAATCCTCCATTGCCCCATCTAAGCCGCATTGAGCCTGCCATGAGTGGGAAAGCGCAGGGTACAAATGTAACAAAAAAAAAAAAAGTCTAGGACCAAGTCTGCCCCTGCATGCCAAAATCATCATATCGGGCCAAGGGCATGCCGAGGGGCACATGCATCTTGGATTGGAGAAATGCAACACCTCTAAGGTTAGTAGTTCCAGTCACTGGCCAGGTCAGGGAGGGAAGTCCACACCCTCTCCAGGGGAAACCACAGTGAAGGAAAGGGGAGGGTCTCCTTGGTCCACTACAGCGAATTTTCAAGGAGAAAATAATAATTAAAAGAAGATTATAGTTGAAAGAGGAAGGGAAAAATTAAAGAAATAAAGGAGAGCAGGAAAATCCATCCACATTTCCAAGAAGACAGAACAGACCAAGGGAGGATGTGAGGACAGCTGGCACATGCTCAAAAGGACCCCTTTTAAAAGGTCTTTCTGAGCTCTAGGAGAGGGAATCCATCCTGCTGCCATCAGATGATATCATCCATGTATGGCTGACTAGTCCTGATTGTTCAAGGAGTAGCTTTGTATATACTGCCTGCTGATTTGTGTCTTTATTTTTGTTTTATTTTCCATTACACATTTTTTTGCAATCTTTACTAGATTTCTTTTGATTCAACAAGAGAACTTTATTAAGCATAACAAAGGAAAACAACAAAAACAATTAAAACCCAAAGACAGTACAAATACATTCCAAATAGAGTCAAAATATGTTCTCCACAATGCAAAAGTGTAATCCTCTAAACCTTTTTAACATTTTACATAGCAACTCAAAAGGAACAGAAAAATGGGGGAGGAGAGCCAAACCCTGCAATCATGAGTACGTGTCAAACACCTCTAATACAGTAGAGATGATAAAATAATACAGGGACAACAAGCCACAATCAAAACAATGCCCAACACAGAGATCTGGTTCTGAAAAACAATGTTTCATCCAGAAGCCTTCAGATTTGGTCATGATCTGAATGTCGCTGAAGCCTCTTCCTTTTACTGGGTGTTCGAGTCCAGTGCTTAGCCTCTGGGCCCGGAGGATGTTTCAGAAGGTAGACAAGCTTCTCTCAGTAACTTCCAAGCATCTTCTAGCTATTTTGCTCTACACAGCGCCGCTAGAGTAGGATGCTGAGAGCTACTGAAAAAAGCCAGTGGTATTGAATCTGCTCTTTTCATAGTTATTCCAGTTTGAATTCTCGTCTATTAGCCAGTATAAATGCAGAAAAGTCTTGATAAGCAGACACCAAGGCATTCTGGAAATGGTGCGAGGGGAGAGCCCGTGCCTTCTGCATAATCAACTCCTTGTCGGTATGCTGCACAAAACAAAGAGTGATGTCTCGGGGTCAGCTGTCCCAAGCCACACACAATGCCCAGTGCACCCTTTCCAGCTTGATATCAGATGCTGATTCGGTAAGCTCCAGGAGCTGACACCACAGGGCCTGGACCACGTCCAGGACATTTTCCTGGTTATTATTCTCCAGCACCCCTATGAATCTCAAGTAGTTGTATAGTAATATAGTAGGTGACGGCAGAAAAAGACCTGTACGGTCCATCCAGTGTGCCCAACAAGATAAACTCATATGTGCTACTTTATATGTATACCTGACTTTGATGTGTATCTACCATTTTCAGGGCACAGACCGTAGAGGTCTGCCCAGTACTAGCCCCACCTCCCAACCACTGGCGCTGCCACGCAATCTCCACTAAGCTTTTGAGGATCCATTCCTTCTGAACAGAATTCCTTTCTGTTTATCCCACACATTTTAAAATTCCGTTACCATTTTCATCTCCACCACCTCCCGCAGGAGGACATTCCAAGTATCCACCACTCTCTCCGTGAAAAAATACTTCCTGACATTTTTCTTGAGTCTGCCCCCCTTCAACCTCATTTCATGTCCTCTAGTTCTACCGCCTTCCCGTCTCCGGAACAGGTTTGTTTACGGATTAATACCTTTCAAATATTTGAACGTCTGTAACATATCACCCCTGTTTCTCCTTTCCTCCAGGGTATACATGTTCAGGTCAGCAAGTCTCTCCTCATACGTTTTGTAACGCAAATCCCATACCATTTTTGTAGCTTTTCTTTGCACCGCTTCAATTTTTTTTCATCCTTAGCAAGATACGGCCTCCGAAACTGAACACAATACTCTAGGTGAAGCCTCACCAACAACTTGTACAGGGGCATCAACATCTCCTTTCTTCTGCTGGTCACATCTCTGTCTATACAGGCTAACAACCCTCTTGCTATGGCCACTGTTTTGTCACCTTCAGATCCTCAGATACTATCACCCCAAGATCCCTCTCCTTGTCTGTACATATCAGACTCTCACCGCCTAACACATATGTCTCCCGTGGATTTCTACTCCCTAAGTGCATCACTTTGAATTTCTTCGCATTGAATTTTAATTGCCAAACCTTAGACCATTCTAGCTTCTTCAGATCTTTTTTCATGTTTTCCACTCCCTCCAGGGTGTCCACTCTGTTACAAATCTTGGTGTCATCCGCAAAAAGGCAAATTTTACCTTCTAACCCTTCGGCAATGTCACTCACAAATATACTGAACAGAATCGGCCCCAGCACCGATCCCCGAGGCACTCCACTACTCACATTTCCCTCATCCGAGTGAATTCCATTAACCACCACCCTCTGGTGTCTGTCCGTAAACCAGTTCCTAATCCATTTCACCACGTCGGGTCCTATCTTCAGCCTGTCAAGTTTATTCAACAGCTTCCTGTGGGGAACCGTGTCAAAAGCTTTCCTGAAATTTAAGTAGATTACATCTATAGCACGTTCCTGATCTTTCCAACACAAAAGGAGGTACTTCCAGAGTTTGGGAAAAAATGTATTTTATTATATAAAAAAATCAATTCAGACCAATGTAAACAACATAACACTGTACCAAGAGGCTTGCCAATATGAATAGACTTGACATAGATCTGTGTTTTGGCAGAAACTGCTGCATCAGGAGTTATAACAACTGGAGAAATCTCAAAAGTGTCTCCTTAATCGCCTCTGTCTTGGTAAGAGATCCTTGTATATTGGTATGAATAAGCATGTCTTCCACAGTCCACACTGTGGTTCCAGATTGTGCATAGGTGTTCCCAGGGTGAAGCTGTGATATGCATGCATATCTTACAAGATATGTGGGTTCACATGCTGAGTACATTCATGCATCTACACCAGCTTCAAAGCTGGTATAAATGTGTGTGTCAGCATTTGCCCCCTATTGGGGATAGTTATGGGAGCCTTAATAGGCTTGGAACAAGCACATTTCTGGACTTCTCACACAGGTATCCTGATAAAAAAAATCAGGCCCCAAGTGCTTGAGTTTTCCTTCGAGACAACCTTTTTTGAGAAAGGAAAGGTGGTCTAAAAGTGTTTTTAAAGATGTCCAGACCTTCATGGCTCTGTGGCCTCTGTGGCTATGGTTCCTGGCTAGAAATCGTTCTTTGTACTACAAGATATAAAGGGCAATTTTCATGTTGTCCGCATAGCTGCAAAATGCAAGAGTACATTTTACTTGTGTAGTGGCAGATTTCCCAATAGGCAGAACAGGCAATACCTGTACACATTACCCTACTACTGGAAGTTCACCTGTCGACACTTGAATTGTTATTCCTCAAGTGTCTTATGCTTATTTCAGGCTGGCCAATGTGATAAGAGGGATACCCTCTGGTCTCCTGCCAGTTAGAGGCAACAGCCAGTTGTCCAAAAGACTACAGGTAGCCAAAAGGTTAAAACCTCTGTACCCATGGACTTTGCACCTGTTTTCACAATGAAAGTAAACAGTATTTTCACTTTGAAAAAGTGCCTAACGAAAAACAACTCTGGACATTTCCACCTGCTTCTTCTGTATTTTTTTCTAATCTAAACATGTGTACTTCTGAAACTACAAAAAGCATGTTCCAAACTCACCTCCAAGAACGCCTCTGTTAAAAATACAGGTAAAAATAAGCAACTAGTTTAACCTACACACAAGATGGGCAATTTTCAAATATCCCATTTTCACAGGTAAAACACCTGTGGAAATATAGCTTTGAAAGCTGCCCTCTAAAAAGGGCATCCCTGATTGGGAGTCAGCTGAGAGAACTGGGATTCTCGCCTCGGACTGTGCTCACAAGAGAGAAGAGAAAGAGAGAGCGAGCAACGGGGATGAATGACAGTTCCCTGAACTTTTTTGAGGCCAAGCTGTTCACACCGCGTAAAAGGTTGGGAGCTCCTGGTATAAAGTATTCTGCCAGACTGCCACCTCAGAAGCAGCACAGGTGAGATCGAGCTGAAGAACCCCCTTATAATAAAGAGCCTGTCAGCACATTACTACTCCAAACATATTTACCCTGTGCTGATAAATTTCAACAGGCCAAGAAGGCAAAGCAAAGCAGGAGGATGCCACTCAGCTCTCTCGCACGTCCCAAAGCCACTTCGCGCTCTGTAACCTCCGCACAACTTACCAGTTTTTTTAATGCAACTTTTTCACCAACAGCCAGAGCCAAGGAGGCCCCCTACGGAGCTGCGCGAAGCAGCCTCGGTAGGACTGCAGCTGTGTGTGTGGAGGCGCAGTGCGGACTCACCGCACCAGCAGTGGAGTGGGGGGTGCGGCACAGGCTGGCGTTATACGACCCCAGACTCCAGCTTCCTTTCACTCTCCTTGAATGTTTTGATTCTACAGTGCCGACAGTGACACGTCATTCTGGTGCACGTGACCCGGATCTGCCGGTTCTCCCTCCACCGAGCCCATCTCAATCAAACCTCCTTGATCATGCCCAGCGCGTACAAGGGGCGTGGCTTTTAACACGGTGGTGCTGTGTGTGCAGCAACTACGGGGACGGTGTAAAACCCAGATCTGCGGGATCCTCCGGATCTAAGTAGTACTACCTTAAGAGTGGTTCTTTGTTTCCTTAAGCGCTTCAGGCTTCTTCGGCCGCCTGCTTGTTATTGCACGCAGCGATCACATCACTTTCCTTTCCTTCCCTCTGTCTCTCGCTGTTTGTAAAAAATTCTCTCTCTCGCTGTTTGTAAAAAAATAGGACGGGCGCTTCTTCCTTCCCTCTCTCTAAAATGTTGGCGATGGAATCCGGGAAGATCCCGAGGATCCCGCTGTATCCGCTTTTAAAAACAACTTCAACAATTCTTGTACCTAGTAGAAAAATCAATTATACATTCTGTAGTTTCTGCTCATTTTTATTCAGTGTTCTATACCATACAGATGGCAGATTTCAGTGAGAATATTCTTTTTCCTGAACGGTTTATTGAGGCACATGAAATCACATTTTCTTCTGTTTTGTACACGTTTGTCTAATAGATACACAAATGGATTATTCTGTTTTGGAACATGTTTCAGGGGCAAGTGGTGTTTTATAACTCCAAATAAAAATAAATATTTTGTTTCATGCAGATCTCTTTCATTTAAACATAACTAAATGAGCTAATGGCCCCAAATGCAGTCCAGTGGTTTTCTTATATTTTGTTATTGTGATGTCTTACACTGTGCCAAAACTAAAAACTCTTATCTCCTTGAGGTTACATGAGAGGACATGGGATAAGTTTATCTGGTCCACAGGAGACAGTATGATTATAAAGTTGAAGCCGGTCCCCCAACAGCAGCCAGTTTCTCAAAAACAATAGCAAAAAGTAGATTTACATTTTATTGTGCGGCCTTGGAGATCAAAAATACACCAGGATATAGAGGTATGCTGTCCATCTGAACCCAAATACACGGAGATCCTGGTCTTTTTCGCCCTCCTGCGCAAAATAAACAAAGATCCTGGTGCTTTTGGCCCCTGACATTGCAAAATACACCAGGATCCTGCAGTATGCAGGCTTTCCAATCAAAAATACACCAGGATCTAGAGGTATGCTGTCCATCTGAACCCAAATACACCGAGATCCTGGTCTTTTTCGCCCTCCTGCGCGAAATAAACAAGGATCCTGGTACTTTTGGCCCCTGACATGTATTCTACAGTCAGAGCTGCGCACGCTGAAGTTACTGGTGTTTAATATTGTTTTGTATAATTATAGTACAGCAAGAGGCCCTCACTAGATCCTAACCTGCAATAGCGTTCTAATCATATCCGTCTCTGAAAAGCAGCTCATCCCATAATAGGAAGTTTGGATGGGCAGGGCCTGCCCAGGGTTACTGACAACCTAGTTCAGAGGTTGTCAGCCCAGTGTTCGGGACACACCTAGCTATTCTGGCTTTCAGGATACCCAAAATAAATATGCATGAGATAGAAATTATCTCATGCATATTTATTTTGGATATTCTGAAACCTGTGTGTCCTCGACCTGAGAAGAAAACCCCTGCCCTGGGTGAATCTTCAGCGGTGCGCCCCTTCCCGCCTGCATCCATGGTATTCATTCTCCTGCCTCTTATATCATACTTCCTCCCCCCCCCCCTAATATCTGCTTACTTACATTGTAACATAGTAGATGATGGTAGAGAAAGACCCGCACGGTCCATCCAGTCTGCCCAACAAGATAAACTCATATGTGCTTCTTTATGTGTATACCTGACCTTGATTTGTATCTGTCATTTTCAGGGCACAGACTGTAGAAGTCTGCCCAGCACTAGCCCCGCCTCCCACAATCAGCTCTGCCACCCAATCTGGGCAAAGCTTCTGAGGATCCCTTCCTTCTGAACAGGATTCCTTTATGTTTATCCCACACATTTTTTAATTCCATTACCGTTTTCATCTCCACCACCTCCCGCGGGAAGGCATTCCAAGTATCCACCACTGTCTCTGTGAAAAAATAGTTCCAGACATTTTTCTTGAGTCTGACCCCCTTCAACCTCATTTCATGCCCTCTAGTTCTACCGCCTTCCCATCTACGGAAAGGGTTCATTTGTGGATTAATACCTTTCAAATATTTGAACATCTGTATCATATCACCCCTGTTTCTCCTTTCCTCCAGGGTATACATGTTCAGGTCAGCAAGTCTCTCCTCATAAATATCCATATAGGCAGCCTTTCTTTCACCTTAACCCAATAATGTAGACCTCTTTCTCTCCATCTCCATGTGCCCTTGCTTTTCCGCCGCTACTACAGCATCTGGCTTTCTCATCCTTCGCTGGCCCTCAGCATCCACCTCCCTCTTCTATCCACAGCCCCTGCATCATCCCTCAGTCCCTTCTCCCACCTGTTTCTTTGTCAGCCCCATCCCCAGACCCCTTCTCCTATGCTCAGCATTAGACCCCATATCTTAGCATATGTCCTTTCTCCCACCCCTATTCCTAATGTTAGCACCAAGGTTCTTTCTCCCTCCTGCCCCCAGCATCAGCCTTTCTCTGCCACCCCACCTTCTGCCAGTGAGCCCCCTTCTGTCATCAGGGCTGGCATTAGGAGGTGGCAAATAGGAGAATTTCCCCAGGCCCATATACCACAGGAGGCCCCAACCTGCTTCAAGCTGAAGGAGGCATAGCTTGCTGGCAGGCTTTGGGGGCCCCTTCCAAGTTTCTGCCTTGGGCCCCTGCATGTCTAACACAGGCCCTGTCTGCCATCCACAGCCTTGTATCAGCCCCAGACACTGTTAGCTCCTAGCCCTCTTCTCTCACGTACCATGATCTGCCAATCACCCTCCTTGTCTTTCCCCCTTCCCACTCTCTTGTCCCTCTTCACCCCCAAACATGGTCCAGCATCCTTTCTCTTCTACCCTCCCCATATGGTTAAGCACATCCCCCTCTCTGCATCTTGCCTGCCTGACCAGCAGCTCCCCTTCCTGCTTCCCACTTCCCCATGGTCCACCCCTCTCCCCTCAAACCTTTGTGATTTATGTCATGGCTCCTATTTGTAACACAGAAATGTTAGCAGTGATGAGAAAGGTAAGTCCCTAATGACAGGAGACGGCATGAGCCTATCTGGGCTGAAGCCAGTGGGTGGAACTTGCTGCCATATTAATTAGTCCAAAACAATAGCAAACTTGTGAGGTTTATATTGTTTTATTAAATCTCCTAGGCTTGGAGAGTCACGTGACGCTATGAGCTAGACAGGACGTTTGCTGTTTAGCTCCGAGGCCCTTGCCCTAAAACGACTAATTTTGCAGTCTACGGACTCACCCTAAGGGATTTCCTAAACGCTGGTCGCGCAGAGTGTGCTATGGACAAATACCTAAAACAGTCGCCGGGTGAAATGGCACAAAAGTCAGCAAATAAAAAGAGAAAGCCAAGACCGGGCTAGCAGAAAAGAAAATGGCGGACGCACCGTCTGAAACTTCGCCACTGATACGTTTCAATGAACAACAACTAATTCAGCTGACTACTGCAATCGCGAACGCGTGGGACCCGAAATGGGCAGCACTTAATGAGAAAATAGACAATTTTCAGACAGCGCTAGATGGATTGGGAACACGCGCTAACGATCTGGAAATGTGGGTGTCCGCACTCGAGGATGACTCCCAGAGTTATGGCCCAGACTTACAAGGCCTGCAACAACAATTGAAGGAGCAAGAAGAGAGACTTGAAGATTTGGAGAGCCGCTCCCGGTGGAACAATGTCCGCATAGTAGGTCTACCGGAACAGCTTTCAGAGCGGAACTTACAAACATGGCTGGAGCGCTGGCTAGCAAAAGAACTGGCCCTCAAAGACTCCTGCGGTCCGTTAGTGATCGAGTGTGCACATCGTGTAGGGCGAAGAATGGAAGCGAACGCAAGGCCATGGGTGGTGGTGGCGAAGATTCTAAATTATCAATACAAATTGGAAATTCTTCAAGGATTCAAAATTCGCAGAGATTCGCTTAAATACGAAGACAAGTCTATCTTGATTTTTCCAGATTACACACAGAAAGTCCAGGACCAACACCGAAAATTTCATCCTCTTTGTACAATGCTGGCAGCAAAGAAGATAAAATTTACTCTACAGTTTCCTGCAAAATTACACCTCTATATTAATGAGGGGTGGCAAGCCTGCAACACAGTAGAAGAGGTACGCAGAGTACTAGCAGACAATCACCTACTAGATGGCACATGAGCGAAGGACTGGTGGTAATTATGAATAATTGGGTAGAGTTTGAATCTGTTACTTGAAATGTTATTAAAGTTGAATAGAGTGTAAGTGTACTTAAATCTGGGGCGGAGGCCTCGTAGCGCCAGAACGTGTTACTCTCAATCTCGCAGGCCTAGCAGCTTGTGCAGATGACTCGGGGTTACTTGTTTGGGAAGGGTCGGGATGGGGGGAGTGGGGGGGCGGGACAGAAGAGGGGGGGAGATATTCCACTGGACACTTTAGACGTATTGGCGAGGCAAAATCCATTGTATATTGATATAGAGATGCCCCGTATAGAATCTGTTAACATGAAAGAGATATCACACCTGTCAGATATGGGGCACCTAAACAACAATTTAGTGAAAGTGTACACCATGACTCGAATAGCTGAATGGAGTAGCCCCTTGTGCCCGTGATTATGCCCGCGCGAATTGTCACGTGGGGGGTATCACATCCCCGATTTAACGTGCCAAAATACTGACGGCTCTACGTAGGCATAGCGCTGACATTGCATGTCTACAAGAGACACGTCTCTCTGAAAGTGAACATGAGAAATTGCAGAAAACATGGGTGGGTGAAGTGTTAGCCAGCCCATCTCAGGGCCGGAAGGGAGGAGTGGCCATTCTATTTAGGAAAGGGCTATCATACAAAGCAACGGTCATAGCCAGAGACCCGGGCGGGCACTTTCTGTTAACCAAAATCTGGTTGCAAGGTTTGGAGTTCAATTTGTTGGTAGTGTATGGCCCTAACCAGCATGACCCTGAGTTTTATCAGTCGGTACTCCGGCTCTGTCATCAACAAGAGGGGAAGCCACTACTACTAGCAGGGGACCTTAACTTAATTAAAGATTGTGAGTTAGATTGTACAAATCCCGCCTCTGCACATTATCAAGGTTACAGACAGAATACTCTCTCCACCATGATGCAAGTTCTAGATTTGGTGGATACCTGGCGGGCCTTACACCCGACTGAGAGAGATTATACGCATAGGTCCCGGGCCCATGGAACACAAGCCAGGTTAGACTATATGTTGATCACTAGAACCTGGTTTCATAGGATACAGAGGGCAGTAATCGGTCCAGAAGAGATTTTGGACCACACCCCGGTGTGGGTTGATGTGGAAACTGATGTAGACCAACAGGGAGGGCCGGGATGGAGATTTCCAGCATATCTTTATACAGACCTGGCCTTCCGCAACTATATTGTGGAGGAGTGGGCTGAATTTGTGGCAGATAATGTGGGCCATAAAGGTCAACCCCGGCTGTTTTGGTCAACTTCAAAAGCTGTATTAAGAGGACATATTATAGCGTATGTCTCGTTAAAGAAAAAACGGGCAGCTACGACTATACTGCATTTGGAATGTGATTTAATTAAAGCTAAACGGGCATATACACATAATCCCTCGAAGAAGACACTAGAAAATTTGCGGACAATTCAAGTATCTCTTAATACACTATTACACGAGAAAGAAACACACTCCCTGATGTACAGGAAATATAAGTTGAGTAGATATGGTAACAAGCCAGGACGGCTGTTAGCCAGGATCATAAAGACATGGGGAGGCTCTAGAGTAATAGCTGCCTTAAGAAACAATACGGGGATGATCACGAATAAGCCAGCTAACATTGTACAGATTTTAACAACATACTTTACCACACTGTATCAACGAGAACCCGTAGTTACTTCTCAAGGAATTCAGGACTATTTAGTAAAAGCGGAGCTCCCTAAACTGACCGCAGCAGAGATGGACCTATTCAATGGCCCACTGACTATGAAAGAAATACAGTCCACTATAAAGAAGTTAAAACTTCACTCCCGGGCCAGATGGCTTCTCAGGAGAGTACTACAAACTATTACCCCCAGAAGCAGGAGGCCTGTTATAACTCTACTTTGAGGAGGTCATAGAACCTGGCGCATTTCCCCTATATGCAAATACATCGACAATTACGCTTATACTGAAGCCAGGTAAACCCACAGAATTGGCCGAGTCTTACAGGCCTATTTCATTATTAAATGTTGACACAAAGTTGATAGCTAAAATCTTAGCGGACCGATTAGCCCCAATCTTGCCCAGACTAATCGGACCTGACCAAGCTGGGTTTGTCAGAGGCAGACATGCAACATTAAATGTCAGGAAAGCATTAATAGCTATGGCACACTGTCAGGAAGGGAGAGTCCCTGCAATGCTGTTAAGTCTAGACGCCGAAAAGGCATTTGACAGGATTAGTTGGGACTTCCTATTTCAAACCCTAAAGCATATGGGATTTGAGGGCTGGTTTCAACAAGCGGTCAATACATTGTACCATCAACCGAGAGCCGCTATTTTGGTGAACAGTGTGTTAGCGCAAGAATTTGATATACAACGTGGTACGCAGCAAGGATGTCCCCTGTCCCCGTTGCTGTTTGTACTCTCTTTGGAGCCCTTACTACGCCACTTACAGCTAACAACGGCACTACAGGGAGCAAGGGTGGCAGATCATCACATAAAAATACTAGCCTACGCAGATGACATTTTAGTAATAATGTCTGATGTTACCCTCTCCTTAGATCCCTTGTTAGAGCTATTGAAAAAATACAAGCATTTAGCTGGCTTCCTCCTGAACTAAACTAAATCTCAAGCTCTCTCGATAGCGTCGGGAGGAAATTCACACCAGTTGAGAGGGATCCCATTTAAGCTGGTTGAAGGGAACCTAAAGTACTTGGGGGTTCTCCTGCCTACGAACTTAGCACACTTATACATGCAAAATATACAGCAGCTGTTACGAGACACGCAACAACAGTTACATGGGTGGGGATCTCTCCCCTTGAATCTTTTGGGCAGGATAGCATTGTATAATATGTTTATAGTTCCAAAGTGGCTGTACATTTTTCAAGTGTTACCTCTGGTATTGAGGCGTAGAGAAGAGATAAGCCTAAACAAAATGCTAAGATGTTTCCTCTGGAAAGGGAAAGGGGCGCGACTTACGATAAAGACACTATGTACTCCAGTGGAATATGGAGGACTGGGACTAATAAACATGGAAAGTATAACGACTGCTTGTGGAATGAGGCACATTAATGACTGGTTCCGATCTAGGTCGGACTATTCTAACACAGAGTTAGAATTGCGGATTCTTTCACCAACACACTTCAGTAATTGTCTGCACACATCTGGTGGAAGAACTCCAAGAATCTTGAAGATCACGGGAATCATGACCTCTGCAAAAGCAACATGGAGACGGATATGTCAGCTACACCAGTTCTCTCCTAAGGTGACTCTGTTCCTTTCTATCATGGGGAACCCGCGATTTCCGCCGGGTTGCATATACCCCACCTTCGCACGATGGAGAGAACGAGGGCTTGTATACTTATTGCATGTTTTGACTTTAGAGGGGCGGTTAAAACCCTTTTCGGAGTTGCAGAGGGTATACTCCATCCCGTGGAATGATTATTTTCATTATGCCCAACTGCAACATTTCATCCACACTTTGTCATGGACTGACTTGATGGAAGACATTCAAGTGGAAGTATCTTCTGCCTACTCCCTAGAAGCACAAGTATAGGTTACACTGACGTTTCACCACCAACATATAAAAGATGAACTCCCTGAGGTGAGATTCGAGCATTTGGCATCAACCTGGGGAAAAGAACTTATGCTTGAATTAACCCCAGACCAGTTGAAGAATCATATCTTATCAATCCGCAAGTATTCCAATTATTCATTATATTGGGAACTGCAGTATAAAATTGCTTTGCGGGCATACATAGCCCCGCGAAGGGCATTCCATATGGGGTCGTCCCCATGGGGTTCGTGCCCAAAATGCAGAGAGGAGGGAGCCATGCTGGGCCATATGCTTTGGACTTGCAAGGATATTGGAGACTTCTGGACTGCTTTGGCCATACATGTCTCGGGAATGTGGAAGGTTCGATGGCAGGTGGATGCCCGACTATTGTTCGGACATTTCTTGCTCCCATCTAAAACCCCAAAGGGCATGAAAGCTTTTATTCGACAAGCAGTTATTGTAGCCAAGCAGTGTATACTAGCGGAGTGGATTACAAATAAAAAGCCTACAGTACAACAATGGAGGTTACGTATCATTAACTTAGTGAGAATGGAGAGGATGGATATAAAAACTTTCTCATCGCCAAAAGGAGAGAACTGGCAGAATTGTTGGACCCCTTTCTTGAATACATTAACTCCGGCAGCACGGAGCCAATTGGTGAATAGTTAAAGGTTGACCTCTGTGTTATGATGGCACGTCTAAGTACTGGCGAACTAGGAATCTCAAGAGGAGGGAGGGTTAAGGGATTAGGGGGTTCGGGAAGGGAGGTGGGGGGACAGAACTGGAGAAGGGGTAAGAAATACTAAATTGTTATATTATGACTGTAATTGTTCAATATAATAAGTTGTTTGCATACCGAACTGTTTATATATGTATAATTAATAAAAAAGATTGAAACATAAATCTAGGTTTTGCATTATCTCTGTTAGGAGGGGATGGGGGGATGTAAGGGTAGTTGGGGGGGGGGGGGTTGGGAAGTTTTCGAGGGGTATGTGAAGGGGGGAGGGTTATATTCTAAATGTTTTTGTCAGTGCTGTAGAGCTTGTTTTGTTATTGTGGATTTCAGTACTGCACTATGTGCCAGTATTTTTCCTTATGATGGCAATAAAGATATTTCTGTATAAAAATAATAGCAAATTCTTATGACTGCCTCCTTGGTCTTATTAAACCTCCTTGGGGAAGGGGAAAGGGAAAGTGGATGGTGTAAGTTGCAGCTTCCAGATATTATCCTTTGGTCTGGTTCTCTGGATTCCTTCCTTTTGGTCCCAGATCCGCTTCTTAGGGGCAGTGGGTTTTGTAGCACAATAATATAATCACACAAAAGTGGCTTGGCAAAAGATATTTTATCTAGAAACTAGTAAAAAAGGCCCGTTTCCGAAACCAATGAAACGGGCACTAGCATGTGGCTTTTTTTGTGTGTGTGTGTATATGTGTCACAGAGTTATTTTGTGTGTGTGTGTGAGTGTGTGTGAGGGTGCGGTGTGTGTGCAGGTTGTTGATGTGTGTCTTTTTTTGTTTTGTTTTTTGCTTGGGGGTTGGGGGATGTGCTGTGCTGTCCTTGGTCGCTGTTTGCTGCTGGCTGGGTCGTGGGTAATCCTTCCAGCTGGGCCGCAGCTTGTCCTGTTCGCCCACGTCCCAGATGGTGACGGGCACGTTGTTTTCCGGCTCCTCTGACTCCATGTCAAGCAATCCCAAATATAGTCTGTGCTATAGGCCCTCTGGCACTCTTCAGTACTGGCATTAGGCATTTAAAAATTTCTCCCCCCCCCCCTCCCCCGGTCTATTTTTGCACATACCCACAGCAGGAATATTATTCTCTCGTTCCAGCAGTGGTTCTGTGCTCTCCGTGCTGCACAGATAATGAGTCATTCTGTTGGGGAATGCTCCTCCCTTATTGTCACGTAGTTTCCTCTGATTGGTCCGTCTTAGGTTGCCTAGTGTTGCCTGGGAACGGTGTTGTGATGGTCCTTTGTGTTTCAGAATGTTGAGGGTGTTTTTTCTGATTGGTCCGTCATGCGAGGGCGGGGCAGAGAGACATGGTCAGTGTTGTGGCTTCACCACCATGAATCCATGAACCCTTCAGGGAGTGGCTGAGTGACTTCAGAACGTTGTCTTCAGAATGTTGAGGGTGAGTTTTATTATAGTAGATAGGCTTACTACACCGAAAAATAATACAGCATTGCTTCAGTGTGTTTCAGGGTCTGCCTGATGTCTATCAGTGAATGAATGTCTGTGCTGAGCAGGGGGATGTGGATGTAATGTCAGATGTGTGTCTGAAGGGGGTGTGTGGAGGTGTCTCCCTGTCTTTTTTCTTTGTCTCTCTCCGAGTTTAAATAACTCTTTTCCCACAAACTGGCCTTTGATAGAATTTGGTCTGTTTTACCAAGGAGGTGTGAATTACTGTGAAGGCTCAGTTAGTGTAGAGTGTATAAACCATAGCTTAAATAAGTGTGAACATGTGTTTTTGGTTTCTGTTAAATTTTTTTATAGCTTCTCTGCCAGTGAGAATATGTTTTGAAAAAGGACATGGGACAATTTGAACTAATGAAAGGGTAGAAAGTCCTAGGAATGTCTCTTGTGTTATAATTCTCTAGGTATCCCATAAACTCCCACCACCCCTGATGTTATTCTCACCATATCTAACAACCTAAAGATCCTAGGAGTTATGATAGATAGCCATTTATCTTTCGATCTCCACACTAAGTTCACTGCGAAAAAATGTTCAATATGATGTGAATTTTGAAACGAGTGAAATCATATCTTCCCTTGGACACCTTCCCCAGAACCTGGTACAATCCACAGTTATTACCCATGCAGACTACTGCAAGTGTTTTTCTAGGCTGGACCCAAGTCCTGAAAAGACTTCAGACTGCCCAGAACACAGCAGCCAGACTTATCTTTGGCAAATCTAGATTTGAAAGCGCATCACCTATTTGGAAGAAGCTTCACTGGTTCTCCATCAAAAAAAGAATATTTTTCAAGGTCCATACAATGATTCATAAGATCATACACAGAGAATCCCCTAGCTATATGAATGACCCGATCGACCTTCCAATCAGAAATAGATCAATGTCCTCACGTACTTACCTCAATTTACACCTTCCCAACTGTAAAGGAATTAAATACAAAACCTACTATGCATCCAGTTTCTCCTTCCTGGGTAGTCAGCTTTGGAATGCTTTACCTAGATCCATCCAAACCATTAATGACTATCTACCCTTCAGGAAAATGTTGAAGACACATCTTTTCAAACACGTTTACCCTAACAACCCTACTTAATCCTATCACCCCACCTACACTACTCCTGCTCTGACACTGACATTGACTCTGACACCGATTATACCTTTGACCTTCTCCCAAATCTTATCATACCCATCCTCTAATCCTTTCTTCGCCATCTTTCCATACCATACCCCTCCCAATCTCCTTTCCTTTTGCCTATCCTGTGCTTACCTTCCCATATCCAAATCATTTATTCTTAAAACCTTATCATTATAATCATATATTATATCATGCAAACAATACAACCAAAAAGATGTTCTACTGCATGTGGAAACTGAAAAGAATAAGACCATTCTTCCCAAGATCCGTCTTTCGTAGCCTAGTGCAATCCCTAGTACTCAGTCATTTGGATTACTGCAACTCACTGTACGCAGGTTGCAAAGAGCAAATTCTGAGGAAACTTCAAACAGCCCAGAACATAGCAGCCAGACTCATCTTCGGAAAACCAAAATATGAAAGTGCAAAACCCTTACGAGAGAAGCTACACTGGCTTCCACTCAAGGAACGCATTACTTTTAAAGTATGCACATTAATCCACAAAATCATTCACGGTGAAGCTCCAGCCTACATGTCTGAGTTAATAGACTTACCACCCAGAAACGCTAGAAGATCATCCCGAACCTTCCTCAACCTCCACTTCCCTAATTGCAAGGGCGTAAAATACAAGACGCTATACGCATCAACCTTTTCTCACGTGGGAACGCAGTACTGGAATGCACTGCCGCGCAACCTGAGAACGATCCATGAGCAAACCTCCTTCCGCAAACTACTGAAGACCCATCTTTTTTAAAAAATCTACGGAAAGAAGCAAAACACATAAAGTCCACACTCACTGTTCACTAATGCATCAATACATCCATTTCTGAACTCTCACCCCCGTAATCTAACTTCACTCATACCTTTATCCACAGATATATGTATACCACACATAATGCCCTTCTAGCTTCCCGCTGTCTCCTTCCAATGTTTCAAAGCTTTGCTCCATTGTTATATTCTGCAACAATACTTTGATTGTCTCGCATAACTCTTCACAATGTAATCCATAACCAAGTTGTAACAAATTGTACTTCCATCATTCATATCATATTGTAAGCCACACTGAGCCCGCAAAAAGGTGGGAAAATGTGGGATACAAATGCAATAAATAAATAAAATAAATAAATAATGTTTATTACAGCTTGTAATATTCTCTTACAGAACTTGTATTATTTTTTTTACTATGTAAGCCACATTGAGCCTGCTATGTGAGGGAAAGCGCGGGGTACAAATGTAATAAAATAAATAAATAAATAAGATAAACAAAAAACAGACAAAATGGAGATCATATGACACAAACAAACAAAATATAGAGTTCCAGTAGGCCTTAATATATCAGATTGTTCTACTCAGGAGTCAGAACTGGGCTTAACCTGCAAATAAACACACTATTATATTTTTAAAAAAATCATATATGGTATCCATTTGGATTACCAATATAGTTTCATAGAGGTAGAAGTACTTCTTATGTGCACAAATAAGCAAACTATATGTACAGATTATACAGGGCATAACCATCCCATAAGTAGAAAAATGCACAAGCATTTCTCTTTAATTATTCCTTGGAGAGTCTTTATCTCTGCAGATAATAAAGAGGCTCTTTGGAGTGTCTTAATTTCAAAAACTTATCTGGGATCAAACCCTTTCTCCATAAGAGCCCTAAGGGCCCTGTTTACTAAGCCGCGCTGTAGGTATGCTAACTTATTGTGCGCTAACGATAGAGACATCCATTATATTCCTATGGGTGTCTCTATCATTAGCACATGCTAATTTTTAGCATGCATTAAACACCTACAGCGTGGCTTAGTAAACAGGGCACTAAATTTGTAGCTTGAATTCTGAAAGAGAAAGAAAAAATCCTTCAAGCATAGGCGGTCGGTGGCCCAACTGTTTGGGGAGGCTAAAGGGGGTGGAGTTAGGGGTGGGGCCAGGGGTGGAGCTTAAATCCATAATTGTCTGATAACACAAAGAAAAAAAATAAATAAAAATAAAAGTCACAATACCTTTTATTACATTTAGATATTAGATACATATCATATGTCAAAGAATAAAGTGATTGCTCAAAGCATATACTAACCATAATCGCTGAACTGCAAAACACTATGCACATCTTTGTGCAAAAACACACTCAGAACTTTACTGTACCAAAAATATTACACTGGGCAGAACCTAATACACCATTAGGGGCTTATAGCCCATTTAGTTATGTTTAAACAAAAGAGATCTGCATTAAAAAAATATTTATTTTTATTTTGACCTATAAAACCACTTGTCCCTGAAACATGCCTAAAAACAGAATAATCCAGTTGTGTATCTAAAATGCAAATTCCTACAAATGAGATGACATTAAAATGTGATTCCATGTGCCCCAGCTTTAGCCTTGTTAAGATCAACAATCAAGAACAACCTGGATTCAGCAGCTCAAAAGTTTGTTTGTTTTGTTTGGGCTGAAGGCAGTGAGGATGTCATGCTGGGGAAACACATTAACCAAATTGGCTTCCTTGTTTACTTCCTGGGCTACAAAGGCTCACTTCCACTCTTCTGGGAGTCTTGCATCTTTCTCCCTGTTTCTTCTGCTGCCTGCTGTCTCTCCATCCTCATTTTTACTGCACTGAAGAGTTCTGCCTCGCACCGGCAATTCAGAGACTCAGAGTCAGCCTTCTGCCAGCGTCGGGGCTTCTCCTCAGGGGCATCCTGGACTCTAACGTAACTTCCTCTTTTCTGCAGAGCTGGGAGGGAGTGAGACACGCCTGAAGAGAAAGCCCCGACCAGTGTTGCCAGGTGGGCGGTTTTACCGCCCAATTGGGCGGTTTTCCGCGACCCGCCGCGGGAAATTTTTGCCCGCGGCGGGTTGCGGTTTTTTGGGCTGTTTTTGGCCTTCAGTGCGGTTTTTTCGGCCGCGGGGGGGCGGGGTTAGTGACGTTTTTGGGTGGGGTTAATGACGTTTTGGGCGGGGTTAGTGACGTGGGAGGCGGGGCCGATGACGTGGGAGGCGGGGCCGATGACGGGGAGGCGGGGCCGGTGACGTGGGAGGCGGGGCCGGTGACGGCGGGGGCGGGGTTGATGACGGCGGGGGCGGGGGTGATGACGCGGGGGTGGGGGTGTCATGGGCGGGGTTTGTGTTTGGGCGGGTTTTGGGCTGTTTTTTGGGCTCGATCGGGCTGGAAAAAAATTTTCCACCTGGCAACCCTGGCCCCGACACTGGCAGAAGGCAGAACTCTTCAGTGCAGTAAAAATGACGGTGGAGACGGCGGGCAGCAGAATAAACACAAGATGGTCAGGGTTGGGCTTCCCCAAGCCTCTTATACGGGGCGCCTATGCCTTCAAGCATTCATTTACAAAATCACATGGCTCCACTGTTCTTATTTTATTCACAGGATACTCCCTCATTCACAGGTTCCTTCACACATACTTCTAAAATGGCAGGGTGCAGACAGATAGGCTTTGCTTGAATCTACAAAAATAAGAAAATCTTGTAACTTAAATCAAAGTACAATTGTGTTTCAGCTCACAAAGGGTTTATTTTTTTACTAAGGCTAGAAATTTGTTTTATAAGAAGAAACGTTTTTTTAATCTTAAATTTCATCATCAGGGTTCACCAGTGCAAATCTTTTCCAGACCACACAAAATGTCTTTTTTGCTTCTCTATAAATTGGATGCATGGCTGATAGGATGTATCATAGGCGGGGTGGGGGGAAGGGCTGAAGGGGAGAAATTATGGGCCAACCAGGGCACAGAGTTAATCTGTTCCTGGGAGGCCAGTTTTATTTTTTTAATGTTTTACTTCTGTCTTAGCCTCTTCCAATTGTTCATTAACATAACAAGGAGTTGTTTGCCTGCACAATTTGTTTATGTTGTATAGATACACAACTTTGAGCCTCTTCTAAGTCCCTGGTCAGTTGTGTGCACTGAGTGGCCAGATCAGTGTTTTCCTGTTTCATACTAAGCAGCCTCCTACACATGTCTTGGATAAGAAGACATTTACTTTTATTGTCTTTCTTTCTGAATTATTTATAATGGTTTTACCATTTGTTTTTGGATGTCATACCGTGAACCTTCAGGGAATTCACCCTCATATGGGCCTCCTTGTTCTTACAGTATGCACAATTTCTGTAAATTCTTTAATATCTCACCCTTTCTGTAATCCACAACTACAAAGGTGCATTATTAACTAGTTTCCATAGTGTACAACCCTTTTCCCACAGTTTTAAACTTAAACTTTTTCTAGAAGTAGAAACTTAACAGCCAAATAACTTTAAAAAGGATAGTAGGAAGGCTCAAATCTTGTTCTAAAAGACAGTTATTTTCTGTTCTTTGGTTGCTGGAGAGATAGCACTGCTACTGACCGGAATTAGGTGTTAATTAAGGTGTGAGGAAGTAGAATATTTGCAAAGGTTGTTAAGGGCAATCTGATTACTGAGTTAGCTCGAAAGGGTCTGTTTGAAGCAGTCCCCTTAGATTCAAAACTATATAAAGAGGAAAGGTCCCACTTAACATTCTTTCTCAGAAGTTCTGAGAGAAGAGGACATTTCTCTGGTAAGTGAACATCATTTTGCTTTATTCTTTGGGAACTTAAAGATTGGGGGTTAAAGGAGGGATTATAGGTTAATGATAGAATAAAAATATAAAAAAGTAAACTTTATCAACTAATCTCCATACTCTTTTCCCCCTTGTTTTAGTCTTCTTCCCACCCACAACTAGCACAACTCTTCATTTATAGTCAGTTATTGTAATTAGGATAACAAGCAAGGAGTGCTGTTACAGAGTTTTAATTACATTTTAATTACATTTCATTACTTTCTAAGAAGAAAACAAACAAATAACACAATATACCAAATAATATAAAGACATTTTTATATTAGGCTAATTGTCACGGTTGTGGCCGTGCCCTTATGTTTAGACCTACTGTTTATCTGTATCTAGCTCTGTGACCTCTCCAGTCTGCCTTTTTTCCTATTGCTGTTCTTCTTGTAAGCCAAGCCTCGCTTTGGTCTCCCTGCTTCATTTCCTATTGTTGTTCTTCCTGTTAGCCAAGCCTTGCTTTGGTCTCCCTGCTTCTGCTTCATTTCCTACTTGTGACATCATCAGCCTACTCTTTTATAAGGACCCAGGGAGCTTTCCTACCTTGCCTTTGCAAGAGGTCTCTTAATCTTGTGTTACCTGTTTAGATCATTTCCCTGCTTGGCTTTGTTCCTGAGATTCTTGCTCCTGTAGGTCTGTTCTGTGTTTCTTTGAGTCTTGTGTTTCAATGCTTTGCTTTGTTTCTGTGTGTTTGCTTTTTAACCTTGATCCTGAAAGCCTGGCTGTAGAGCCACACCCTGCCCTTGGTGTCTGTATCTGTTTGACTCTACCCTTGGCTCCTGCTTTTAGTCTAGCCCTGCTTTTGACTCTTGCTATAATTAAGCTCTATGTTTAAGCCAATCTCTGTGTTTAGCCAAGCTCTGTTCCTGTTTTCCCTGTTCTGTTTCTTGTGTGTGTAGTTCTTGTCTGTTAATTCTGAGAGTCTGTAGAAGCCAGCATCGTCCCTGATTACATCACTGCTATGCACCTGTGTCTGCTGCCTCTCATTCTGCCTGGCCTTTCCCTTTCCAACTGTGGGTGCTGGTAAGCACATTGCTTCTTTGTTTGTCTTCACCTAGTCTGCTTAATCCTTTGCCTGCTATGTTTGCTTCCTGGCTCTTGAGCTCTGTTTTTGCCAAGTTCTGTTCCTGTGTGTGTTTGAGCCAGGTTCTGCTCCTGCTCTATGTTTGAGCTAGTTCCTTTCAGTATCCTGTTCTAGCCAAGTCCCTTTCAGTATCCTGTTCCAGCCAAGCCAAGTCCCTTTCAGTATCCTATTCCAGCCAAGCCAAGTCTGTTTCAGAATCATGTTCCAGCCAAGCCGGTTCCAGAATCCTGTTCCAGTCAAGCCAAGCCCGTTCCAGAATCCGGTTCCTGAATCCTGTTCCAGCCAAGCGTGTTTGAGAATCCTGAATCCTGTTCCAGCCAAGCCTGTTTGAGAATCCTGAATCCTGTTCCAGCCAAGCCTGTTCGAGAATCCTGAATCCTGTTTGAGAATCCTGAATCCTGTTCGGGAATCCTGAAGCCTGTTTGAGAATCCTGAATCCTGTTCCAGCCAAGCCTGTTCGAGAATCCTGAATCCTGTTCTAGCCAAGCCTGTTCAAGAATCCTGAATCCTGTTCCTGCCTTGTTTATTGTCTTGCTTCTGTTATTGTTGTTGCCTAGCTCCTACCGTCTTGCATGTCTAGTTGTGCTTTGTCTTGTCTCTGTCAGTCTAGTCCTGTCCGGATCCAGTCCTTGCCTTGTCCTTCTCTTGCCCTCTTCTGAACCCAGTTTTAATCTACTTCTGTGTTTTGCCTTGTCTTGCATTTCTGGATCCCAGTCCCAGTTTTAATCCAGTTCCGAGTCTTGCCTTGTCCTGTCTGGGTTCCAGTTCTGGCCCTTTGCCTTCTTTTGCCTCGTCTGGATCCGGTTCTTGTGTTGTCCATTGTGTTTAGTTACCTCTGTCCTGCCTTGTTGAGTCTGTTAGTGTAATGGTATCAGTTTATTACTGAAATATGTAGCATATTTGCTGGATTATATATACACCAATATATTTGTGTATCTTTTAAAAATATATATCTGACACTGCAGCAGAGAAAATAGTCTCATTCCAAAAGCCCTCTTCCCTCTCCCTTTGGGGCCTCACCTTGCCTTTTCTCATTCCTTAAACAAAAGACTTAAGACTGCTTTAAAGTTTTAAATTGACTCTATTCCTCTGATCAACACAACAAAGATTGGACCTAACCAGAGGATGCAAAGAGACAGACAGGTGGGAAAGGTGTGAAGAGCCCATTGAAGACAAAGACTTCAGAGGGGAGACCATAAACAGGACATTTGCTTGTCAAAGGTATACCTGCCCCTCCCATCAGCTTTCAGACATGTGCAGAAAGGAAGGATTTATAATGTGGTCATGTGAACAGACTTCATTAACCATAATGCCTTGCAAAATATCCAAGACATGCACACACCATGCTTCTCTGCTAACATTATAAAAGGCCTGGAAACAGCCCAGCTCGTCCTCTTGGAACCTGCTTCTCTTGGGACCTACCTCCTCTTGGGACCTGCTGCTCTCTTTGGGGTCTGCTGATGCCTTGCTCCTCAACATGTGCTCATCAATCAGCTGGACCACAGCATGCTTGTAACAAGGACTTGTAAGTTAACCTACCTGCTACTTTGTTCTATTTTATGCACAGATTACCTGTAAAGATCTTTTAAAACCTACCTCTCGTGTGCAATTGCATATTAAATCAATCTTTTTGAAGCTAAAAATACGGTCTCTTTGTGTTCTGAGTATACTTAATTTATTTAATTTATTGCAATTATCACCTTTGGTGATTGGTGGAGAAATCAATATAAATACAGCACCTGCTCTTAAATTATAAGCAGTGGCGAGTTGCTCTAGAGCTATTTTCCCCAAAATAAATAATTTCTTGTAACATTAGCTATCCTAGTCCAGTCTGTTCTGATTCCTGCCTGTGCCAGCCCAGGTGATTTGCCTTCTGTCTCGCTGCAACCTACGCCTGGAATAAACTTCCTGAGCCCCTACGTCTTGCCCCAACCTTGGCCACCTTTAAATCTAGACTGAAAGCCCACCTCTTTAACATTGCTTTTGACTCGTAACCACTTTGAACCACTCGCCTCCACCTACCCTCCTCTCCTCCTTCCTGTACACATTAATTGATTTGATTTGCTTACTTTATTTTTGTCTATTAGATTATAAGCTCTTTGAGCAGGGACTGTCTTTCTTTTATGTTTGTGCAGCGCTGCGTACGCCTTGTAGCGCTATAAAAATTCTAAATAGTAGTAGTAGTAGTAGTGATTTGTCTGCCAAATCTCCGGCTTTGGTCCAAGGGCTTGTAATGGTATCAGTTTATTACTGAAATATGTAGCATATTTGCTGGATTATATACACACCAATATATTTGTGTATCTTTTAAAAATATATATTTGACACTGCAGAAGAGAGAATAGTTTAATTTCAAGCCCCTCTCTCTCCATTCCTTTTTCTGGGAACTTCTGAGAGCAGGGATAGTTAATTACAAACACTTAACAAACACAAAAGAGCTTCCTCTGCCCTCCCACCTAACAAAGGCATGACTAAGGTGGGCACCTGAATAAAACAAAGAACTCAGGAAAAGCATAAACAGGACATTTGCTTGTCAAAGGTATACCTGCCCCTCCCATCAGCTTTCAGACATGTGCAGAAAGGAAGGACTTGTAATGTGTATCTGCCCCAGAGACTGAACAGGACATCAAAAGACATTTGCCAGCAAAATCCAGACTGTAAGTCTCGTGATGTCATAAGACATGAGACCAAGACTCAGGGGTCGTGTGCAGACATTAGACCAAGATACCACAATGCTTTGCAAATGCCCAAGGGTCGTGTGGAAACCAGGACAAAGATCCACATGGCATATCCTCCTGCAGCTTGCAAGATATAAAAGGACAAGCTGTTTCCCAAGAGTCAGATTCTCATCAACTGCCAGCAACTCAGATTCTCTTCACTGCAAACAACTCAGATTCTCTTGGGACCTGCCTCTCCTGGAACCTGCCTCCTCTTGGGACCTGCCTCCTCTTGGGACCTGCTGCTCTCTTTGGGGTCTGCTGATGCCTTGCTCCTGAAACATGTGCTCATCAATCAGCTGGACCACAGCATGCTTGTAACAAGGACTTGTAAGTTAACCTACCTGCTACTTTGTACTATTTTATGCACAGATTACCTGTAAAGATTTCTTAAAACCTACCTCTCGTGTGCAATTGTATATTAAATCAACCTTTTTGAAGCTAAAAATACGGTCTCTTTGTGTTCTGAGTATATTGAAGCTATATATACTTAATTTATTTAATTTATTGCAATTATCACCTTTGGTGATTGGTGGAGAAATTAATATCCTAAAACTTATACAGTAAATACAGCACCTGCTCTTAAATTATAAGCAGTGGCGAGTTGCTCTAGAGCTATTTTCCCCAAAATAAATCATTTCTTGTAACATATTAATTGGTGCAGAACGTGGGCAGGTATTCTGTGCGAGTAGAATGAGGTAAATAGGTAAATTATATTTTTGTATTTTGCTACATTATAGAGAACTGAGTATCAGGTTTCATTAATTAAATTTCCGATTAATAAACTGATAAGGTTTTCAGGTATTCAGAATGCTGTGCTGGATGGATGTTTGGTCTTATTTAGGTACTTATGCACTCATGTACTTTATGTATCTCATAATCAAATCTTTAGGCATGCTCTGGCATAAAATAAAAAAACAATTTTGCAGTTTCTTTTGAGAAGGACATAGATAACCCCACTTTGCCTAAGCAATGCGTAGAATCCTCTGGCCCTAATCCTTGGACCCGCAATGTAACTGATGATATTTCCATCCTCTCTGATATTGAAACAAAATGTGATTTATATTCAATTAAGGAAGGGAGCAAGAGAATTTCTGCATGCACTTGGTTAATATGGACCATATATAAGAAAGCCTTAAGGGAACATGCAGAATTGAATGAGAAATTACTAGCCAAAGAGAGAGAATGTATGCAGATAGAGAATGAAAAGGAGTTCTTAATCACAATGACTAGTTGCTTAAGTTATCAAGTAGATTATCTTAAACAGCAAGTCCAACAGCAGGTAGCCCAAGAAAATCAGATGCAGACCCAAATTTTAGCTTTAGAAATGCAGGCCAGCCAGGTTCCAGACTTGAAGCATTTAATCAGGGAATTAACACTGCAGATGCCACATATAGATGAGAACATTGATCATATACAGGATTCACATTTGCAGGGGTCAGCCATTACGGGTCTCCCATGTGCTCCTCCAGACCCAAATACAGCTACAGCCATGCCTGTTTCAGCTGTGGTAACAGTATCACAGTCCACACCCGTAGCAGGAGGTTCAACTAGAACCACTAGTTCCCAGGCCCCCTCACAGCATCCAAAACCTCAGCACATATATACACAACCTGTTCTGCAGTCTAATTTAAATGCTCATGATTCAGCTCCTCAGCACACAGATGCACCACCTGGGCTGCATTCTGATCTAAGCTCCCATAGAAGGGAACCTCTAATAAAGAAATCAGCTCCTCAGTATGTAGCTACTGAAAACCGCCAGCAAACATGTGACATTTTAAAATATGGAGCCTTGCAGATATTACAGATAGCTAACAATAACAAGAGAAATTTGCCGCCAGATAAACAGAAACCTATAACTGCAAGTCCTGCTGGACCAGAAACTGACATTCTGTCAGCCCTTCCTGCAATTTAATTTCAATTAAACATGAGGAGACACATCCAGCCTGGACTGGACTTCTCCACAGCATGACCCACTCTGCAGATGGCAGGGAAATCCAGGTGCTAATTTTTAAAAATATGTTGGACAGGAAAATAGAAAACGTTTTTGCTAAGAATTTAAAATGTAGCTTCTATTGTTCTTTTAATTAAAAATGTAGCTTCTATTGTTCTAAAAATTTTAAATGTAGCTTCTATTGTTCTTTTGAATGTTTAAGATTTAATAATGTCTCTCTGCAATATTAAGATTTAAAGATGTAGCTTCTATTGTGACTATAGTATGTTTGAGAAATAGATGTACCTATAGAATATTGTTTAAGGAT
The DNA here is from genome assembly GCF_901765095.1 of Microcaecilia unicolor. Lineage (NCBI taxonomy): Eukaryota > Metazoa > Chordata > Amphibia > Gymnophiona > Siphonopidae > Microcaecilia > Microcaecilia unicolor. Next base: position 539,184,375 of record NC_044032.1, read on the forward strand.
TTAGAAATGTCTTTTTTTCTGATGAGTGACTCCCACTGGAGTTGAAACTAAAATACTGGGTAAGAAGTTTTAAAAATGCCTCCTTATAATAGGTAACTCCCGCTGGAGCTGAAACTTAATATTGTGCTTTAATGTGAATTAACAAGATATGCTTACCTTTATAGAAAAGAAACTAAAGCTTAAGAAAATAAAGCCTGTCTGCACTGCACGCTGCTCGTATACAATGGTCTAAGATTATGGGAAGGAACTGTGAACAAGAGAGGGATCCCCCCACCAGAACCAGCCATGTGACCTGCTAAAATTAATGTGAAAGTGTCTGTCTTTTTCAGAGTTCGAGTTCTACTTATGAGATATTAATATTTTTATGGCGCTAGTAATTAATACATACATGGCTATCTCAGATACTTTTCTAAATAAATAGATCTGATTCTGTTCTACTTACGAGATTAATATTTTTATGGTGCTAGGATATTTTAAAAATAAACAGATCTATGTTGTTCTACTTATGAGATAGTAAATGAAACTGCTGTGGTAATCCAAATGGATGCCGCAGGTGCTGCTTTTTGGTGCTTTATTAATTTTGCTAATTGTTGCTTAGTTCTAAATGAATGAAAATGCTTTGGCAAATCCAAGATGGATGCCGCGTACGTTGCTTTTGTGTTCTTGTGTTCTATTTGCAGGTTAAGCTCAATCCTGGATCTGGAATGGACGATCGGAGACCTAAAGGCCTAATAGAGTTCTTTGTTTGTTTGTCATGTGGTCTCCATGTTACATGTTTGTTTTATGTTATGGGGTACCCAAGAAACTATAAGCAGATATTAATAGACCCTCCCTACTAACAGTCCCTCCATTAGTTCACATTGTCCAAGAAAGAAAAAAAAAAAAGACCATTTTCACTGGCAGACGAGCTATAGAAAAGAAAATCATGTTCACTATTATTGAAGCTATGGCTACAGATATATATATTACGTTCTACCAATTGCTATCTAAGGATATATATTCACATGTGTATATTTGAAATTATGAGCAAAGGTTTCTCTTTACATGATCTATCAGGTACAATCAGTACAGGGAATGTTTCTGACCTTTTTTAATTTATTATACATCACAGCCAGTACGTGCAAAATGCTCTCTCTGGAATGAAATATTGGCTGTGTGCAAAGCACAATTAACATATCTTTTCTAAATTCTTTACAACATTAAACACATGAGTATTGTCTATTAATTTGCTACATTAAACACTGCTAAAGCAGATAAATATGGTAACCTTTTACCACACTCATTACCCATAAAAGGTTTCTCTCTGAAGAATAAAAAGTTTCTCTCTGAAAGGTAGTTCATGGCACTATACCATGACTCTGTTTTTGTTTATTTGGTCAATGATTAAGTAAATATTATTGCATAGGATTGATAGGAATAATTGTTTTGTGTGTAAATTATTATAATTGCATACATATGTCTTTCTTGTTTCTAATGAAACAGTAGTATAATAGCTCCACATTTACACTCTTGCTTAACTATCTGTCCTTTTATCACTGCTGTGAATACCTCAGTTAGCCTCTGAGATAGAGAATATAGGGAAACATTCACAGTGTTAGGAAACATTCATAGAATATTTTTCCTTGGAATGTCAAACGCTGAAAATATGACTGAATAGATTGGTCCATCCCATTGCGGTGGTAAATTGGTCAATTGCGCACTCTCATGCTATTGATTTGGCTAGCATACTGGGTAAGATATCCTGTGGCATAAACTTGGGAGCAGCCTATGCCCCTGAGCAGGTGACACAAAAAGAGGTGGTCTCTGGAAATAGAGCAAAGTGACGCTTGTGTGGCTGAAGTCATATAAAGTGTACTTGCAATCCTATTTTAAACCAGAGCAAAGCCATACTCTGCCACCTGACTGAATGAAACTGACCACAGAAAACTTAACCCTAGCTACCTAAATGTAAGTCATGAGCAAACAAAAGTAATAATGATGAGTCTTTTTGCTTTATAACAGTCATATTCCAGCTAAGGACATATTCCAAGATTCATAGTGATGTGACATAGTAGATGACGGCAGGAAAATACCTGCACGGTCCAGTCTGTTCAATGTCCATTATTAAAAGATTCACCTCTTCCAGTACACATGCCCATGTAAACAGTTCAGTACCTTTGCTATTGTTCTTTTCAAATTATGCTACTGTACTAGGTTAGAGTTGTTTTTTAATTTTAGCTTTTATAGTTCATTTTATGGCTCCTCATTCCAATATATTAAAAATTTATTTTCACTCGGAGCCAAGAGAGGGAATGTAATGGTATCAGTTTATTACTGAAATATGTAGCATATTTGCTGGATTATATATACACCAATATATTTGTGTATCTTTTAAAAATATATATTTGACACTGCAGAAGAGAGAATAGTTTAATTTCAAGCCCCTCTCTCTCCATTCCTTTTTCTGGGAACTTCTGAGAGCAGGGATAGTTAATTACAAACACTTAACAAACACAAAAGAGCTTCCTCTGCCCTCCCACCTAACAAAGGCATGACTAAGGTGGGCACCTGAATAAAACAAAGAACTCAGGAAAAGCATAAACAGGACATTTGCTTGTCAAAGGTATACCTGCCCCTCCCATCAGCTTTCAGACATGTGCAGAAAGGAAGGACTTGTAATGTGTATCTGCCCCAGAGACTGAACAGGACATCAAAAGACATTTGCCAGCAAAATCCAGACTGTAAGTCTCGTGATGTCATAAGACATGAGACCAAGACTCAGGGGTCGTGTGCAGACATTAGACCAAGATACCACAATGCTTTGCAAATGCCCAAGGGTCGTGTGGAAACCAGGACAAAGATCCACATGGCATATCCTCCTGCAGCTTGCAAGATATAAAAGGACAAGCTGTTTCCCAAGAGTCAGATTCTCATCAACTGCCAGCAACTCAGATTCTCTTCACTGCAAACAACTCAGATTCTCTTGGGACCTGCCTCTCCTGGAACCTGCCTCCTCTTGGGACCTGCCTCCTCTTGGGACCTGCTGCTCTCTTTGGGGTCTGCTGATGCCTTGCTCCTGAAACATGTGCTCATCAATCAGCTGGACCACAGCATGCTTGTAACAAGGACTTGTAAGTTAACCTACCTGCTACTTTGTACTATTTTATGCACAGATTACCTGTAAAGATTTCTTAAAACCTACCTCTCGTGTGCAATTGTATATTAAATCAACCTTTTTGAAGCTAAAAATACGGTCTCTTTGTGTTCTGAGTATATTGAAGCTATATATACTTAATTTATTTAATTTATTGCAATTATCACCTTTGGTGATTGGTGGAGAAATTAATATCCTAAAACTTATAAATACAGCACCTGCTCTTAAATTATAAGCAGTGGCGAGTTGCTCTAGAGCTATTTTCCCCAAAATAAATCATTTCTTGTAACAGGCTCACCATTCGTGAGAGTTGCGACACTAATATCCTTAATACCTTAGCAAGTTTTAAATTATTTAAAAACTCAAAATTAAGAAGATGAAGACAGCTGTACAGCAGCAAGAGGGGTGCTATCTAGTCTTTTGCAGAGTGTCACATGTATGATTATCTTCCAATTGGTGAGCGTTTATATATATGTGTGTGCCTGATGCAAAGAGCTCCTAGCAGTCCATTGTTTTTCTCATCTTTTGTTCTTGTGATGACTTATACTGTGCCAAAACTGAACACTCATCTCTATCTGATCGATAATAAAAGGAGCTCATTGTGAACACTATCCCCCCTAAAAGGTTGGTTTGTGGCTGTACATGAGGAATTGTGATATTGAATAATTAAGTGTATGTTTGTGTCCCTAGTCATGGATCTAAAGTTTATATAATCCTTTCAAGAAATTCAGTTACTTGTTGTTTAACTTATTAGTGGAACATAACCACAGAGGTAGGGTATGGTCGCATTTTCTTTTTTTTTAAATTTTAAATCTTTATTGAAGCTTCAACATACAAAATTGATGCGACAATATAACACTAGTCAAGAAAATCACTGAACAGCCGACAACCGTCGGTAAGCATTGAAGTATCCATCAGTCCACATAACTGTAAAAAAAAAACAACCCATGGTCGCATTTTCAATATGGTAATACTAGGGCCCAGCTAAGGAAGAGGTTATTTTTAATTACTCTTCACTGGATAAAACTTGCTTTCCTTGTACCATCACTATCCAGGGGGTAGGCAGTGTCTTAAAAGGTGGAGGATAACGGATTTTTTTTTTTACATTTATATCACACATTATCCCAAGCAAAGTTGGGTTCATGTGGTTTACATTTGAAAATACAGTGAGACAGAATAATAGAATTCAGTTATATCATGGGAACAAATAGATGGATATGTCTGAAAATTTTGACAAAGTTGAGATTAGCATATTTACCCAACTGGGTATTTAAAAGTTTGTCCTTTAATACTGCCACATGTTCAGAAATCATAGCCATAGATATAGGCAGTTACAGGGCTGCCAGGGGGGGGGGGGGGGGCAAAATTCCCCTGGCCCGGCCTCCAAGGGGGGGGGGGCGGCACCGGGGTCTTGCTCTCTCCTGCTCCTGATGGGACGTGAATAATCGCATCCCAACAGGAGCAGGAGAGAGAAAACTCCAGTGCCGGGGTGGAGCAGACACAGCAGGGCTTTGGGCCAGGGCCTCTGGTTTGGCTGGCGGGGGTCCCCCCAGGCCCCACCAGCAGAAGAGGTCTTCTTCCAGAGCTGCTCTTCACTCTGCCACATTGCCTGCCAAGTGGCTGCTTTTCCCTTCAGGCCGTGCACGCTCGGTCTTGAAACCGAGCATGCGCGACGGGAGAGAAAAAGCAGCTACAGGGGCAGGGGAGGCAATGCGCAGACAGAGTAAAGAGCAGTGCTGGATGAAGACTTCTGCTGGCAGGGGCTTGGGATCCCCACCAGCTGAGGAATTTGGAGTTGTGGTGGGGTGGGGGTGGTGGCAGCAGCCACGATCCTGGGATGGGGGCGATGGTGGCCCTGCCCCAGGCCTGGCTCAGTCTCTCGGCGACCCGGACAGTTATTCAAAGATTAGCACATGCACACACCAGAACAGGCATACATCACATTGCAAATGTAAACAACAACTTCTACAGAATGCATCCAAAATTTAATTTTTATTTTCTTATTTCCATCTTCCAAAATTCCAGACAGCAGATGTACAGATCAGCAGGACCCAAAGCACTCCAAAACAAATGAAGTCGGAACAACACAGTTTATACCTAATTGTTCAACCACCCTTAGGATTCACGTTTGGGTTTAAAAAGCAAACCGTCTATATGTAAGGTCTGGATAAACAAATTAAAACAATCAAAGTTTAAAGCATATGCCCATAATATGTAATATGTGACAGCAATAATGAAACGATGGAATATTCACATAGCAGGCAGCTTGAGCCAACAGATGTATTTTCCACTGAACATAATTAACTTTGTATGAACTTAGCAGCTAATAGTTTGCTGAACTGGGCAATGTTTTTTTTTATTTTTTTATTTCTTTATTGCATTTTAATATACATAATAATATTCAATCAAGAATAATATAACACTATACTGAAAAATAGTCAACATGAAAAAAAAAGAAATTATAGGAAATTAACAAACTGTTATCGTCCACAAGTTAAGTAAATGGTCCAAGAATTATGAAACATTAAACAAGTTGTTAAATACCCAGCTTGCAATCAATTTTTTTAAACCAAGACTGTGCCATGTTCTGCCAACTTACTCAAAGCTGCTTTACAGTGTTACATTCGGGTCTAGATTTTCACAATAATACTCTCTCTTCCTTTCAGAAAATCATCCAACTGTTGGGGTTCAAAAAATTGATATTGTTTTGTGTGAAGGAGAATCCTACACACACAAGGAAATTTCAAAAGAAAGTTTGCTCCCAGGGCTACTGCCCTAGGACGCAAATCTAGAAATAACTTACGTCTCTTTTGGGTTTCCCTGGATAAATCCGGGAAAACCCTTACTTTTGAACCCATAAATAAAGAACTTAAATGTCTCAAGGATAATCTGAGCACTGCATCTCTGTCTAATTCTAATGCAAAAGTCACTAACAAAGTGGTTCTTTGCGTGACCACCTCCAAGGATGATTCCAGGAAAGCCGTCAAATTCATTGCATTCTGAGGATTTAAATTTTCTGGAACTTGCCCAGAGATTTGAATATAATAAGCCCTTGTAATTGGTGGCAATGAGGTCTCGGGCATTCCCAAAATATCAACAAGATATTTCTTAACCATTTGTACCGGGGAAAGTAATGGTGATTTTGGGAAGTTTATAAAACGCAGGTTAAGTCTCTTAGATTGGTTTTCTAAATACTCCATACGTCTAGAAGCAAAATTCCTTTCTTTGATCAGTGATTTCTCCACAAGTTCCATTTTTTCAACCTTTTCAGAAAGGCTTTTTACTTCAACCGCTTGGACCTCATTAATTTGCAGTTGTTTAAGTGCAGTCTCAGCTAAAGCTTTAATAGTTTCAGAATTCTTTGAAATAGATAACTTCAAAGAAGATAAAGTTGTGGAATTCAGGTCCCAAAGTGACTCCAAAGTCACTATAGCAGGTTTTTCAATATTCCCTTCAGTAAAAACCAGGGGAGATGCTTGAACAATTTGTTCCAGGGTACTCACGATTGTAGATACCACAGACGGAGTTGTTTTCTTCTCTGGTTCAATCAATTGTTCAGTTGATGTTCCTGCTGCCAGCAAGTTCCCTCCCTGCTCGCTCCCTTCACCACTTCGGTTGGAAGCGGCAGGACTCGTCTGAGAGCTCTCTCTTCCTGGTTGAGGGGGCGCTATACGTAGAACAGGGCTTAGGGAAGCCCCGTCGCCACTGTCGGTCAGCGCCGAGACGCTGACACCAGCTGCAGGAGTGGAAGTAAAACCAGAACCGGACGCGATTCCAAAATGTTCAAGCGTCGGCTGTGACAGCTGAGGTTTCCCGCCAGGGACAGAGGGAACATCCCTGACCTTTCCTCGTCGCTTTCCCATCTCTTCGACAGGTAAAGGGGCTCTTTCCAGCTTCTGCTGAACACAAAATGTTAGCACGTCCGTCGGCACAAGTCAAACCGTCGCCATCTTGGATCCATCTGAACTGGGCAATGTTTAACTTTACCACAGTACGTGAGCAAGCCGTTGTGTGATTAACTGTAGAACGCACTTTTAGGGGAAAAGTCTCATAATGTCACTGTGCTTGTGTCCTATATTATCGCTCATCGTCTGGACAGGGCCGTGCCTAGGGTCTCTGGTGCCCCCCTGCAGACTATCAGTTGGCGCCCCCCCCCCCCCCCCGGTCTGGCACAAGATGCAAAGGAAATAGGAGCTGAAAGATGGAGTGCATCTTTGTGGGATTGCTGAACAAATAGAGGGTTTACAACCACTTAGCTTTTCGTGCTTTCATGCTCACGAAATTAGTAATTAAATCTTTGATATCTAACTGCGCACATATATCATTCTCAATAGCAATCATGGCAAGGCTTACAAGCCTTTCTTGCAAAATACTTGATCGCAAATAATCCTATATAATAATTCTCACCTCCAACAGGATGTGCCTGGGACCATGCCTCCCTCGGAGGTGGTCTGCTAGGCAGGCATGCACTGACGTCAGTGACATCAGTGACAGCTGATACCAAAGCAAGGGGAGGAGTAGGGAAACACACGGAGCTTGTTTCCCTACTCCTCCCCCTGTGTTACAGCCCACTGCACCCCCCTTCCGCAACCCAGTCGACCCCCCTTCTCGGCGAAAACCGTCCCTCGCCGCTGTCCAGTACCTGTGCTGACGGAGGACCCCAACCCCTGTCAGCCGAAGTCCTGTGCTGGCCTTCGCGCCGTTGCTTCTTCAATGATCTTCGATTCAAGTTCCTCTGCGTGCGTCTGATGGGGGTTGGGGTCCCCCATCAGCACAGGTACTGGACGGCGGCGGGGGATGGTTTTCGCCGAGAAGGGGGGGGTCGACTGGGTCGCGAAAAGGGGGGGGGGTGAAAACTGAGGGACGGCAGAGTCTGGAACAGTGAGGGAGGGAGGGTGGAGGATGGCCTTGCTAGCGCCCGTTTCCTTCCCTTTTGAAACGGGCATTTTTTACTAGTTTTTTATGATTTTTAACCGTGAAAATGATTGCTCACCACTTGCCACACTGACAGGAATTGTCAGCAATATTCTTAGAAACAAATTGCTATACATTGCAAAATAAGATAGCAGATGTAAATTCTCAAAGTGGACATATTCCAAACACTAAAATGAAAATAAAATGATTTTTCTCTACCTTTGTTGTCTGGTGACTTTCTTTTTCTGATCATTGAAAGTCTCTGACTCTAAAGTTTAGCAATTTCATTAAAGCAAAATATATTTTCACATATCACAGACTCTTCCTATCCAAGAAGAATCTTTTATATAAAAACAAACACCAAAAAAACCAATCAGATTTTCACTTACCAGCTATTCTACACTACACGTCAGCTAAACTTCTTCTGAAACTACTGTTGGAACCATCAGCCAATGAAATGGCTTTTAGCTGTAGCTATCGGATTACCTGACAAAAGTGACAATTATGCAAATATCATTGCAGTCATGCCCTCCTCTACTCAGAGAAAAAAAAAAACCAAAACCTTTGAACCACTTACAGATTTTAACAATTACACTATTTAGTTTTTATTTCTCCCCAGTCTCACTTGCACACCTCCCTCCAAACCTGGCTGTTCTCTTTAATTTGAATGTTGTTCAAGCTCACCCTGAATGAGGAGTTCATCCCACACCAAAGACATAAATAGCACTGGTTGTATTCTTTCAAACAGCTTCAGCAGAGTCTGCCTGCCTCAGTGAGCACTGTGGTCGAAGAGGGGAGGGCAGGGGAGAGAGGAGAATCACAGCTTCAGGTAAAACATTTTGCAAGTGAGCTGACCTCAGGAAACGGTAGGGGCCCTTCAGAGGTTGGCGCGCCCCTGCGTTGCTTACCTCGCTTACCGTGTTAGCACGGCCCTGCGTCTGGACATACTTAAGCATCCGTGACTTTGTGTAATCACTGACAAAAAAACCCCAACCACCTGCGTTTTAAATATTAGAGTGCAATGGTTCAAGTCGTGTGCATAACATGTTGAAACTATTTTTTAGCTTTTTTTGTTGTTTTTGTTTTTGCTTACAAAATCATTTACATGTTGCTACATTTACATTGTTGCTGGCACAATCACGCTATTTAAAGCGTTCTTCTCTGAAGGGCAATCACTTATTGTGAGCATTCTCCAGACCCCAACAGGTTCCTGTTTCGCCTGGGCTTCGTTGAGGGATCTGGATTGGTTGCAGATTTGTGTCCTTCTCACTCCCAAATCACTCCCTTTTCTAGAGACTGAGTCTAGGTGTCTGCACCTGAAAGACATAAAATAGATCACAAGGAATCCATTCTTAAGACATACACTACAAAGGAAAATTGTAGCTATAGGACTGAACTGAACAAGGAGCAGACTAGAAGTGCAATAAGCACACAGGAAGAAACAGACCAGAAGTGCACAGAGCATGCAGGCTGTACTAAGACACAAACCAGGACTGGACCAAACAAGCAGGACTGGAGCAGACTAGAAGTGCAATAAGCACACAGACAGAGACAGACCAGAATGCACAGAGCACACAGGCTGTACCAAGACACAAACCAGGACTGGACTAGACAGGGAACACAGGGACAGAACCAAGTAAAGCCAGAAGAGAGAACACTGAAAAGGGCCACAAGGCCAATCTGGAACCCGTGCACACAGAGCCCTTTCATACAGGCCGCAAGGCCGAACTGGAACCCAAGCAGAAGGCAGACGAGACTAGGCAGAGGTCTAGGCTGGGCCACACAAACACACAACAGAACAAAGAAGCAATAACCAAGACAGAAGTACTAACGCTCGCACACAGACAAACTGAAGAACTCAGGCAGAACTGCTAACCCTAGCACACAGACAAACAGAAGAGCTCAGGCAGAAGTGCTAACCCTAGCACACAGACAAACAGAAGAACTAAAGCAGAAGTGCACACAGGCACACCAACTAGGAAACAGGGCAGAAGTGCAACACAAGCAGACCGACAAACCTGGAGACCTTTGGCATTGCAAAGGCCCTGAATGTCCTCACCTTCCTTATGAAGTCCTTCACTGATGGTGTCACGACTACAGGAAATAGGCTTGAAACACATAGAACACCTGAGTGAGGCTTGGAACACACAGGAAGTGGTAGCAGAGGCAACAATGCAAAGAAAAGAACAGACTGGAGACACTTCTGAAGCTGACCATCGGAAGACTACTATACCTGTTAAAGAAATTTAAGTTGTTAGTTAAGTGTTCTACCAGAATAATTGTTTGAATATATGTTTATGCAACAAAAACCTGAACACCTTTTCTATACCCCTAATTGGGTTTAAAATAAAACCAAGTAACTTACCCTTACCATCTGTCTGGTTACTGGATCTTAAAATCCTTTTAGTTTCCATTCCTCTCCATAGTTTAGGACTTTGGAGACGAGGTTAGTTTAATTGTGTCTGTGCTCAAGGGTGAGCTGTGAGCTTGAGGTCTTTGGCCACAGGTAATGGGAGAGCTCACAGGACCCTCTGAGACTCAGATGCTACATTTAGCACAGCAGTAAAATAGATGATTTTTTAATTTTTATATTAATGGCCACATGCTAACCAGGAGTGTAGGCAAACCTCAGGTTTTATGGGGGCCTGAGCCCCTGTTCTCCTCCCCCATCATGACCCCACATACATGAGCTAGTGGGGGCCCCAAACCCCACCAGTGGAAGCACTTCTCCAGCCAAAGACCAGTGCCACACAAGGCCCCCACACCTGTGCATGCTCGGCTTTCATACAACTGAACATACACTGCAGAGGCCCATCTCCTGTGTATGCTCGGTTTTTGCACATGCATGGGGGCAGTCCTCCCTTGCACATGCTCAGTTTCACAAAAACACACGCATGTGTGGCTGGGGGGTTGCTAGAGCAGCAGTGACCCAGGAAAGGCATCAGGCATCGGTTGTAGGAGGGCTTCCATTTGCAGGGCTTGGGGACCTCCACCAGCCAAAGCAGGAGACAGTGCCTCAATTTGGGAGGGGGGGGGAGTCCAAACCTAAACTGAGAGGGCTCAGGCACCCAAGCCTTCCCCCCCCCCCCCCCCATGGCTAAGCCACTGATGCCAACATATCAAAATGATTGGGGGTGTCAAATACAATTCAAATTACAATTCATGGAACACAGTGAAGGAGCTTACTAAATATTGGAGTGCTTGGCATCCACAGAGCTGACTCTTATGCGTTTGCACTGTATTTGTTTTTGGCATAGAGGTATTTTAGTGGTAAAACCTACTTAGTGCTCTGTTTATTTTTGCAATACCATTTGACAAAAACAGCTATTCTGGGAACAAATGCACGTAATGCCCTATCTGTATCTAGGGCAAGATAATGGAACAGAACTCATGCATTCTTTTACTTGGAAGTGGGGAAGACAATATCTTGAAAGATCCCCTGTTCCATACATGACTGAAATACCCAAAAATGTCTGTACTCCAGACTTCAAAACAAAATGCAGGCCCAGCAACACTCTGCCACCTGAACTCATGGGTCTTTTACAAAAGTGTGGTAAAAAGTGGGTTTATTGCACCCTTACAGGGTCTTTCCTGTGCACTAAGGCCATTTTTACTTCAGCCATAGAAATGGCTTTTTTTTCCCATTTATTGCATTAATGACCATGTGCTAATGTTGCCATTAGCATGTGGCCATTTTTAAAAATTACCACATGAGCACTTACCACCACCCATTTTGTAGGCAGTAAAGGCTCATGCAGTATCCATGTGCTAACCAGTTAGCATGCGGAAATGTGGTTAGTGCTAGAATGTCCACTCTGTGCCCCTGACATGCTCCCTCAAAGAAAATAATATTTTTTTTAGCATACACAGATTTCAGGATTACTGTGTGACACTGTAGTGTATCCTGCAGTTCTCCATTTTGTGTTGCATTAGGCATGTGTTAGCGCTTAACGCAGCTTAGTAAAAGGGCCTCTCACACAGCCAGTATACTCACAGACAGATAAAATAAAAATAAAAAAAACACCAGGGAGGAGAGGACTCTAGTGCTGTGACAGCCCAGGAAAGATTGGAGGTAGGGTGAGTTGTGAAGCATCTGAGTCAACAAAGGATTTGAACTGTTTTTGCTCTTCCCCAGGTGACATCACAGGGGTCCACAGAATGTATTTCTGTACACTTTTACTATGGCACATGGTTGCAGGTGTGTGATCACAGGGGCACATCTGAAGGCGCATGACCATGGAGGAATGCTCCTTTGGTGCTAATGTGGGATCCAGGAAACTGGGAATGCTGTTGAAATGAGAAAAAGAAAGAACAAAGATAAAACAATGGAGTTACTGAAGTCTGGACTGATTTTAGTGATCTCTGTTGCATCAGAAGCCACCCCATTAAATACTGATAATGGGATTTCTATCCCACCATTACCTGAAGCCTCTTAGTTCTAGGGGAAGAACCCTACCCCATCATCCTTTCAGTGTGAGGGCTACCTAACCTGTGTGCAGAGATGGTGTCTATTTCTGCCTCGGGGGGGGGGGGGATGTTCTTGCAATTTAATGTAGCTTTAGAGGGAACGCTATGCTTCTGAATCCATGAGAGGGCCTAGGCAGTTTATGTCTTCTAAAATGAAGACTGTTTCCTTCATTGATATCTGGAATGTTTTTTCTCAAACTGTGACTATGCTACAAGGGTTCAGCTTGAAGATAGCTACTTTCTCCAAAGATGTGGTGGCCATGTTGGAAGATTAGGAGAAGCAATTGGTGCATCCTGGTATGCACATGAAAAGATCAAACCATGGGTGATTGCTCTGCAAATCCTGTTGTCAGCTACCTTGAAAGACTCTGTATATTTATTAGGGCAGTACCAAATATTCATATTCAATTCAGCCTAGAATAGTGCCCCAAATACATTATTCGTGTTTGTCTGAATAGTGATTTAAATTTGAACATGAATAAAACGGGGATCTACTGTGCTAGAGCCTACTGAAATAAACACTTGAACTTGAATTTCATATTGCTTCTTTTATTATTTGCTATGTTAAAGCTCAATACCCATTATGCATATTCGGTATTCATATTTGTTCTAATAATATTTTTCATTACTCATGTTTGACTGAATAATAAAATATGCTATTTGGTACAGCTCTAATATTTGTAACTTGAAGCTACAGAGCATAGCTAATAAATTGTTATTGTTAACTTTTCCTATATTCAAGCTTTTGTTCTTGTGGAATTACTGAAAAAATGTAAGGATATATTACAGAATTCTGATTATAAAAATATAGTTATTTCTAATCTTTACTTGAGACTGGGCTCTAGAGTGCATAGACTGGAGGAGGCTTTGATGAGGTGGTGATTCCAGATAGTCTAGATTTAACCAGATTTCTGGAGACTTCATCTGATGTATCTCTATGAAAGTCACCTTACTAGTCACTCTGGTCGCTGCGTCTAATATGAGTAAAACATTGAAAGCTTATTTCTGTAGGATAAGCCATTTTGTGATTACAAAATGTATATATTTCCTGATATCTCCTAAGTCACCCAGGTTAGGAGGAAGGGCTTTCTTATCCTGAAATCTAAAGTTTTGGACCAGAGAGCAAGTTTTTTCCTTGCTTACAGAGGGGACAATCATTTTTTTTTTTATCCATTGAAACTGGAGAATTTCCTTATAGATCAGAGTTCTGAAACATACAATATAGTTTACCTTATTTTGTGCTTTTTTGGGGGGAGGGATTGTGGTTTGGTTTGATTTGGTTTAGTTTGGATTGCTTTACTCTTAGTTTTCTGTTTGATTGTCCTAATGCAGGACTTTCCCACACGCTAAGTCATTTTTATAAGGAATCAAGGTCAGCTGTGGATGATATCTGGGCATCCAACGTGCTACTGTTTTCTCTGGATTTAAAACTAATTGGCGAGAGCATAGTCATTACAATAAAGCTGTAAGACAATCTTGCAAAGGCTGGAGATTTGGTGTACGAGGTGAAAATATCATCAGCATAATATTTTTTTTAATTTTCAGGTCATACAGTAATGTTGCCATTAGTGTGCAGCACCTGAAAATAATTAACCCAGGAGCACTTACCGCCTCCTATTTTGCAGGCACTAAGTGTATTTAACCCCATAGTTAACCAGCTGCTTTAACCCCCACAGTTAACCAGCTAGCGCACGGTAATGTCAGTGTGCTAGCTGGATAATGCTTCCACGCCCATTCCCCGCCCACTCTCCACCCATGACATGCTCCCTCCAAAATATAAATAGAGTGCATTAGTGCAATTAGTGCATGCAAACAGGAAAACTATTATATGCTGTTTTAGCACATCCTGCAATAAGCTTTTTCTGGTGCGCTAAGACTGCATTGGGGCTTAGCACCTCTTAGTAAAAATACCCCTTAGTAATGTAAATAGAGACATCCACAAATGTAATCAAACAATGGTTATAGTATTGAATACTAAAATAACTATAAGTTTGGTCTGAAATAAGCGATTTAAGGTTCCCTTTAACTCCTGCTGGAATCTAAGACAGAGAAAAAAAAATAGAAAAATTTTATCCCCCAGATTCTATATACAGTGCATTCTCACTATTTGTGCAGATATGATTCCAAAAAAATTGTGCAAACTGCAAAACTGTGAAAGGCAATGCATTGTTCCTATAGGAAATACAGGATTAGCTTCCTGACAATAACTGGTTTAATGAAAATGTGAAAAGTGAAGCGTTGCTCCTATGAAAAATATAGGATTAGGTTCCAGCTTGCATTCTTGTCAGGCCAGTAGTAAGGATGACCAACTTCCTCAACAAACTAGTGCCACCAGTGACTCCACTCCTTTCAGTTCTGATATAAACGCCGACAAACTGAAATAGAAAGAAAGTACTTGTTTTAAAATGTGCGTGTCCATGAATAGCCAGAAACAACATGAAAGATGAAAGCAAAATAAATTGTTTTAAAATGCACATGTCCGCAAATAGCCAGGAATGCAGCATGAAAGACGATTTGTTGGTTACATATATATGTCCATGAATGTGCAAAACTGCAAACCTTGAATGTGCAAATAGCGAGAACGCACTGTATGACACCAAATATGGGCGCATTGCTGGGATGCATGTGCAACATAATTGCTTAATGAGCCAATAACTATCAACAATTGGGTCCTAACAAACAATTATTGACATTAATTGGCAACAATTAAATTTTGCACACGCATTTGGCTGTGTGCTAGTCTATCATGCTGGGCACCTAAATCCCATAGTGTGCAACCCAAAAATGGGTGTGGTCACAGGAAAGGCATGGGTGGGTCACGGACATTCCAAAATGTTGCATGCACTATTATAGAATAATAGATCTCCGTGCCCCATTTGCCCTTATGTCGATGAGACCTACAACTTCATCCCTTTACCCCATATCTGCTGATAACGGGCTTCTTCCATTGGTTCTACAGATGGTGACACAAAATCTCACTACTGGTCAGTTTCCATCCTTATGGAAAAGGATAATTATTGTTCAATGTTTAAGAACTTAAAATCAGTTAAACATCTTACTCTGTCTATTAAGTACCAGCTAACCAACTTTTGGAATCAACTTCCAATATATCCGAGATCTTGTACTCACTATCTTTACTTCATAAAGCATCTAAAGGCTTTCCTATTCAGTAAGGCAGGTCTATCAAATGGATAATTTAAAGCTTGACAGGTGTATCAAGTGAGTGGTTATTATAAGTTATCTCTCTGTTTCTGCTAACTGTAGCTCCTAGACAATTGGTCTAGCCTATCTGACTTTTGTAATCCATCCTTGAACTGTATAGGTATGGGCAGAATTTAAATACAGGTGTAACATAACACAACAGTGTTGAAAAAAATTGTCTTGATTCTTCACTTCCTCAACACTATCAACCTGTCTCTAATCTTTGCTTCCTTTCTAAATTGAAATCTATTCTATTGTTGATTCTGGCAATGTAGTTCTCATTGTCCCTCTGGATCTTTCTGCTGCTTTTGATCTAGTGGATCACTCCCTGTTACTATCACGACTTTCAGATATTGGTTTAAGTGGCAGTGTTCTAGATTGGTTCTCTTCATATTTGATGATGTCATTTTCTGTCCATACTCCTAGTCAAGTCTCTGCACCTCGCCTTCTCACCTTTGGTGTTCCACAGGGTTCTTTTTTTTTTTAATATATTTTTATTCACGCAATAACAAGTTGTGAGTACAAAATACAGCAACTCTGCTCGATATACAGTTCAAAATCGTCATTCCAAATTTACATTCAGCTGTTATGTCTTTTCAAAAGTCTCTGACACAGCCTGCCTTGCAGTTTATTATTTAATCCCCCCAGCCATCCTACCTTGCATTCTATCATATATTCCATCCACTTCTCACCTTCCATACCCTCCCTCCCCCCTCCCCCATTCATCCCTGCATGCTCCTTCTTCCCGTATCCCCTCCAGTTTCAGGTGAGTAATTGTAAACATTCTTCCCACAGCGTGGCATACTTGCGAGTCTCTGGTTTGTTAGCCTTGGAGTAAATTTGCTTCTCATGTGTGCCTACCTCTTTCATTTTTATTTTCCATACCACTCCTAGTGCGCCCTCTGCAGCACCCCAGAACTGCAATACTGTTTTTTTAACCAGCAGGAGGGAGACATACACCAGTCTCCTGTATGGTTGAGTTAAACCCTGGCCAATTAAGAGTGATTGTTCTCCAAGCAGTAAAGTGGCATAATCCCATTCTAATGTTTTCTGCACTACCTTATTGAGCAGCTGTATAGCTTCATTCCACAGCACCAGAGCCGGGCATTCCAGAAAAGAGTGCAGCAGCGTCCCCTCCGCCCCCTGGCATTTAATACACCGAGCATCAGTCCATAATCCTATCCTTGCCCCTTTCGCCCTGGAAATGTGTGCCCTGTGTAATATCTTGTACTGCGTCTCCTGTAAATCGGCTGCCTTGACCATGCCATAAAGTGTCACGAACAACTTCTGAAATGTTTGCTCAGTGTAGTCGGTGCCCAGTTCTGCGTTCCATTTGGCCATCAATATCCTCATTTCCTCTTCCCGTCTATGTTCATTTAACACCCTGTACCAGGTCGATAAATTGTTTAACTGACATGGAATTTTGAGAAGGATTTTGTCTAGTGGGCCCCACGTCCACGCCTCCCCATGCTTCAATCTTATGGTAGTCCAGTAGTGTCTGGCCTGGAGGTATTGTAACAAGTTTTTATTCGTCAATTCCCATTTTTCCTTCACCCGGTCAAATGTGTCAAAAATGTCTGTGTCGTTTTCCAGTAATTGGCCCAAAATCCTACATCCATTATCCCTCCATGTGTCAAATGCTGTTCTACCCATTCCGGGTGGGAATGCTGCATTACCCACCAGATTCATGAAGGGTGAGACCTCTGGTGTTCTCTGTTGACGCTTCCTCCACCACCCCCAAGCTCTCCGCATGGGTTCCAGAAGTTCTCTCCTATCGGTAATATTGATGTCACCACTGGGGCCCCCGTGGATTAAATTAATAAAGGACCGGACTTCCGGTGACGTCATGAGCTAGGAAGCAACGCGCTCCCGAGGCTCCGAGACCCCGTCTCCGCTAAAGATTAAATATTGCACGTTAAGCCTCTGCGATCTGTTTCCAGTATATGGAAAAATACCTTAAATCGCCGGTCGCTGCAATGGCGCAAAAAACCACGAAGAAAGATAAGAATAAAGTGAGTAGCGGAGAGACCAAGCTGGCTGAAGAGATAATGGCGCCAGGGCCCTCATTTACAGACTCCCAATTATCGCAACTAACACAAGCGATCGAGAGGGCCTGGGAACCGAAGTGGATAGCGCTGAATAATAAACTGGAAACCTACCAAACAGCCCTGGATGGGTTGGGGATCCGGGTGAGTGATCTGGAGACCAGGGTTTCGGCGGTTGAGGACGACTCCCGTACATATGGCCCAGATATTGCAAGTTTACGCCAACAACTGGAGGAGCAGAGGAGCTTAATAGATGACCACGAAAATCGAGCGCGCAGGAACAATATACGCATTGTGGGCCTGGATGAGGCATTACCTGAGCGCAATCTTGAAACGTGGTTAGAAACGTGGCTCTCTAAAGAACTAGCCCTAACGGACACAATGGGACCAATTGTGATAGAAAGGGCGCACCGCGTAGGCCGAAGAATGGCAGATCGAAACCGGCCACGTGTGGTCATCGCGAAGATACTAAACTACCGCCACAAGATTGAAATACTCCAAGGCTTTAAACTCAAAAGAGATACTTTACAACATAACAACAGGAATATACTGATATTTCAGGATTACTCTACCATTGTGCAAGAAAAACGGAAACAATTCCATGTTATATGTGCGTCTTTGGCACAGAAGAAAATCCGTTTTAGACTGCAATACCCAGCCCAGTTATCAATTTTTGTGCAAGACAAATGGCAAGCATTTCTTAAGTGGCAGATGCCAAAAGTACTTAATAGAGAACAAGGTACTGGACGCTATTTGATCTGGACTTGACTGAAAGCCAAAGGAACGCCTTGCGGAGGTGGGGCGTGTAAGTTATGTATGAGTAAATATGTATAACAACCTGTGGAGTGCGGGGTCTTGAGCAGTTACTGGGGTCACAGTTTCATCACCTGGTTTGACTAGGGGGATGGAAAGGGGTGAATGCACAGATGGGAAGTTAAAGGGATGGGAGGGGGGAGGGGAGAGGGAGGAAAGGGGGAAGCCTGACGTATATGATACCTGCTGGGGCCTTGTTAATAGTACAATATATGGAATACCTATGAGGGAGACAAGTAGAGACTCAAAAAGTAATGGTTCTATAAATATGCAAGACAAGTCCAAAACTAGAAGATTAGAGATAATCTACAGACATGCCACTTAGAGTGATAACATGGAATGTAGGGGGTATTACATCCCCTATAAAACGGAATAAAATTTTGACAGCCCTTAAAAGACACCGAGCTGATATTGCCTGCCTGCAGGAAACACGCCTTAGTGATGAGGAACACAAAAAATTACAGAGATCGTGGGTGGGAGAATGCTATGCGGTGGCTGCTAAGGGAAGGAAGGGAGGAGTAGCAGTACTTTTTCGAAAAGGATTAGCGTGCAAGGTATCTGTGGAGGAGAAAGGGAAGCAGGGTAGATCCATTATATTACGGGTATGGGTACAAGGTATGGAATTTTTACTGGTAGGAATATATGGCCCAAATGAGCATGATAGAGAATTTTTTCGGGATTTGGGGAGTAGATGTCTTCAGTACAAAATAGAGAAGATTTTAGCTCTTGGGGATTTCAATTTAATTTTAGACCCAACAGACGACACCTCCAACCCGACTTCCCTGCACTACTCTGGGCAAAGAGCTAAGGAACTGCCAATGTTTATAAAAACTTTGAATTTAGTAGATGTGTGGCGGGTGTTACATCCTGGTGAGCGAGATTATACACATAGATCTAGGGCCCATGGTACCTTAGCGAGATTAGATTATATACTTATAGAGAGGTCTATGTTCTCCCAGGTGAGGGCAGCTTGTATAGGGCCGGAGGAGATATCAGACCATGCCCTGGTGTGGATAGACTTAGAGGCACCTGGAGATGGTGATGGGGGGGCAGGGTGGAGATATCCAGCGTATCTCCATAATGATCCCCACTTTCAGGAATACCTGGCAAAAAGATGGGAGGAATACGCAACACATAATGGGGTACATGCACTGACAGACCCAT